>NC_138729.1:38215757-38598257 GCF_965113295.1 Leuciscus leuciscus | reverse complement strand
AATTGTGGAGTCTGCTCCTTCCTTCTCTCTCTCTCTCTCTCTCTCTCTCTCTCTCTCTCTCTCTCTCTCTCTCTCTCTCTCTCTCTCTCTCTCTCTCTCTCTCTGGTGGGTGTGGGGTTGAGTTTTGGGGTTAGTTTGGGGGATTGCTGTTGCTTTGGGAACAACCTGTGGAAGCCTCTGTTTGTTGCTAGGAGATTTTATGCTTTCAACAAGAAAATCTGGCTCCCCCTTCAAATGAACCCCCACACACGCACACACACACACACACACACACACACACACACAAGCACAATGCTCACTCAGTTTTGGAGTTTGCCAACTGATTAATTCTGAAAATAAGATGTTAATATCAAAACAAATCGTACACGATTGGATGATATTCTTCATGGCTTAATGTATCTCCCACCCTTTCCCTATTGACATGCTAGTACTGATCTTCACAATATAGAACATATAATACATTATCTTTAACTCATTAAATAAGACTGTTTAACCATCAAGTAAAAAGTAGGCTAAACGTAATAAATTTTTTATTTGCACTATAATTGATTGTACATCTTAATCATTCATTTAAAAAATATTTTCATATTTTTAAGATTAATAAAAGTTTTTTTTGTGTGTACAAATATCATGAATTTTCAAGTTGTTTGCTTATAGTTACTTAATTTTACCTGAACAAAACCTACACTTTTATGAAAAGGTCGAAATCTCTTGCATAAAATACTTTTATGAACAGGTTAAAGGGGTCCTTTGTGTTTTCTTTTCCTTGTCACGTGACAACAAAATGGCTTCCTGTATATTGGTCATGCCACACTGACCTTGATTTGGCAAATTGGCAGACAAATGTTAATTGTTAGTAATATTTTAAATCAATATTGCATTACTGATATAATAAATATAATTTTTAAAGAATTTCAGAAGGCTTATCTAGACCTTTTCTCCAAACACACCACCTATAGCCACCTACACCTATATTTTTACAGAAAAAAAATCTATTTTAATTTTAATTTACATATTCATGATAGAGTATGTATCCAAAATAAATAGCCTAAATATGTATCCAACTTATTTTGTATGGATTGCATTTTAATAGCATTTTTGAATAACTTTTTCAGTTTGACAAAAAAAAAGAAAAAAGGAGAAGCATGACGTCATCGGAACCAAAAATGTTTTTCAATAGATATTCTGCTTTTTAAAAGTATTTGAAACAGTTGTATTGACTTTATGGACGTCTTCCTTCTCTGTACAGCTTCCTGCAATAGCATTTATGGGTCCGGCGGACTATATTTGTCGTCATATGCGTGAGCGTCAGTGTTTCTAACTCCCATCCCCCTTTCAAAACTCTTCCTTGGCATCTCCCCCCATTCCTCCCCTCCCCTCCACCCCCGATTAGCCGGTCCTGACTGCACCATTACCATGAGAATAGCGGGGAGCAGCGAGCGGGTTAAGCTCGGGACTGCTGAGAGAGGGGAGACGAGGCACTCAATGCAACGCTAATTTTCTGCCCGGTAGGAGAGCGAGAGAAAGGAGAACAAAGGCGAGCATAAGAGGCGCTGAGAACCGCGCGCTTTTACTGCGCGCACCTGCGTGCTCAAAAGCGCAGGACAATGAGACTCCGAAACGGCCAATTACGGGCCGGACAGCCACTCACTTTCTCTCCTGGAAAAAGCGGGCAAAGTATGAAAAAAAAAAAAGAAGAAGAAAAAAAACGAGCGAAAGGGAGGGATATTCTTCCGACCTCTGTGTTTTGATCCTCCTAACTTTTATCAGTTTTAATCGATGTCCACTTTCTTCTCGGGGTTAGGTGACGGAGGTCAGATGTCCCCTCAGCACTCGCCAAAATTAAGACCCCGTCCCTCCCAAAATCAGTGTCTTCTGCACTCATTGTTCTCTTTTCTTGCTTCATTTGGTGCGCTTTAGCTAATTATAATATTAGTCATATCGACTTAAATGCGTTAATGTCTGGACCATAAGCCCGCTATCGTATTAACGATGAATTAAACGAGTCTGGTCGCATTTAAATGGGCAGCCTTATGAAGTGGGTCCATATGAGTTTTGATTAATCGTTGGAAAAAGCTCGTTTCAGTAATTTCGCAATAACGGCCGATGTGTTTGGGCTGGGCTGTCTTGCACTTATCACATTATCGTCTAATGCGTGAAAGTGTGTAGGCTGTGGCGCCATAGGAGAGCAACACCTGCCATGTTATCATTAAACAAATGTGAGGCTTACTTTCTTTCCAGCGTTTAGTACTTATGAACGTCACAATCTTGTGTTTGAGTTGAATTTGTAAAATGAGTGCAAGTGGAAAAGAACAGGTTGAAATGCTAATCACAAGTGCCATGTTTTAACTAACTTGCAGCTTCAGCCCTGGACTTATCTGGGGCCTGTTGCATCAAATCTGTTAAGTTTAGAAAATTCTTTGGCCTAATAATTTTGAGAAAAGTTATTTCCGAAGGTTTTTATATCTCAAGATGTTTGTTGCAACAAACATTCTATCAAATTGATTGTTTATATGTTGTCTGTTAAAGCCTGCTGAAATACAGTTTACCTGAGTATGACATTATTGTGCACTTCAGTGCACATTGTAAACTGAAAATTAAGATAAATAGTCAGGTGTTCATATTTGAATATAATGACAACAAAGAAAGACAAGTGTACAAAAATAATAAAATACTTTATTAATTTTTTTTGTTTGTTTTTCTATCAAGGTTGTCAAGTCACATACAAGATTATTAACCCTTACTATAAGGGCTTAAAAAAAAACATTTCACAATACATTCTTAGTCAAACAGTCTTTTAACAAGCTCATAAAGTTTTCGTTTTTAATGAACATTATTCAAAACGTTTTGACTCCCTTTTATACACACAACACTTCTATTCACAAAGTTCTATTTTCTCAAATGAGTTGAGAATTAATTGTTCTTTTTTTTTATTATAGAAAATACAGTCAAATCCCTCTAAGCAGGATCTCTATTTCATTTTCACTTTTTAATGCAACAAAAATCTGTCGAAGCTCTGGGCATAAATGTATCTACTCTAACAAAAATGTCTAAACCGTTGTGCATTTCATATTTTTGCATTACCTAAACAATGAAGAGCAGCACAATGTTACAAAGTCTTGTGGTATGAAAGCTTAAAAGTAAAACTCGGGAGATTCATTTTGAGGTGTTTAGATCATCAAGACAAGCAGCGACTGAGGGAATGTGTGCTCAGTTCCCTTCTTTCCCTATTTAGCAATTATAGCCCTTTAAAGTCAGTAGTCAGTGACATATTAAACTAGCTGGTTTACTATGCAAATAATAAGCAGTAATCAACCAGTCAGCTGATTGATTAAAAACAACGGCCAGTCGATTACAGAAAAAAAAATGTGCCGTGTTACTACTATAAGCAATTCCATCAACAGTGCACCAGGCCTCAATGACATAATCATCGAACGCTATGCAGAAAACAGACATGGACCTTAAAAAAAACGTGGTAGAAAGGGGCGACACACATTCCACACAATATTCTGAGGCACTTCAACAAGGCCAGAAGTCCAGCTGCCTTGGGATATCCAGTTCGACCATGTGTCCACACACCCTCATCCTTTTTTACATATCAAGTTAATGTTCACGCATCTACAACCGACACTGCTGGCCCTCCATGCAGAGCTGAAACAGGAAGGTAATGACAGTTTCCTGATCAGATGTGAGTGAGAGGTGCTGTACCGGTGAGGTAATGCTGTTGGATATTGGAATAGCCTCTCTGTGCTCCACTGTCTGTGGTGTCTCCACCAGGGATATACATGCTAATCATGTCCCTCAGGTCTCCTTGTAAAGGACCCCTCTGATGGCTGTGGGCTCCGGTGGGAGAGTGAGACACCTGGTCCTGTTTCACCATGGACATGACCGGGCTGGGCTGCTGTGGAGTGCTGCTGTAAGACATGGGGCTGGAGAGAAATCAAAGAAAAAGTGTTAAAGACTACACAAATATTTGATTTAGTAAGCATGTTATTGAAGTGCACACATAAACACCTGTTGGAATAATTATAAACTTACGTGTAGGAGTTGGCACTATTCATGTAAGACTGTGCTGTGGCCATGGCGGATGGATACTGCAGGGCGGACAGATCATAGCGGTGAAGCTGCTGACTGTAACCCAGAGCGTCCGTCTGCATGCCAGCATAGCCACCTGTGTGACCCCAGCCGTAACTTTCCATCCGCGGGCTTCCACCTGACCCCTGAGCCGCGGCTGCCGCCAGTAAGTTACCGGCTGATAGGGGATACTTAGCAGCCGGGTTGTCCTTCTTCAGCACGGGTTTTGTTTTACGGCGGGGTTTGTATTTATAATCTGGGTATTCCTTCATGTGCAGTGCGCGAAGCCGCTTGGCCTCGTCGATAAACGGCCGTTTCTCCGCGTCCGTCAGCAGCTTCCACTCGGCGCCCAGGCGCTTGCTGATCTCAGAGTTATGCATTTTGGGGTTCTCCTGTGCCATTTTGCGCCTCTGACCCCGAGACCAGACCATAAACGCGTTCATTGGCCTCTTAACTTTGTCCATAGGATCGCCACCTTGTTGTTGTTGGTTGTTGACAGTCGGTTTGCCGGATCCGTGAGTCACTCCACCGTTCAGCTGGGTCATTCCCTGCGCGCCCTGGTGCGTCGGTGGCACGGCGGACTTCATATCGTGTTCCAGCATGCTGTACATGACTGACCACAGAGTTTAGTGGTGATACGCAAGTATCACCGTAAACTGCTAAATGACTTTAAATCAAATCAAATGACGTTCAGTGTCCGCGAAGCTAAACGTTTAAGCGCCTATTTCATGGACAAGTAGCCTAAGTCCAAAAGACGAGAGCGAACTGACTGTAACTATAGCGAGAAGTGTTTGTAAACGGCTAAAGACAATCAACAAGTTCTGAAGTGACGTTAGTTTGTCTTAAAAGTGAAACAGGTCCGAGCTGAACTTACTGTGCGTCCTGCCTGCGACTCTTTCAGTGCTTGAGTGATAATAGAATTTCATCACTGTCCGCCTCCAGCTGCTTTCTTTCTCTCCACATTAGCATCACTAAAGAAGGGGTGCGGTGAATGTAGAGAGGCCAAGAGCAGGAGGAGGATTCCGTTTTGGGGAGAAGAGTTTCTGTCTTCACCTGCAACACTTTAAACTGATTTTACAATAACACTTTGTAGCCAGCTTATGGTTATTTCTCCTCAAAATCATTAGACATCAATAACATATAGTTCATTAAAGTTGAATTTATTTATCCACACTTTTTGTGAACTATTTCTATCCACAGTTTCCGCAAGGAATACCATTTTCTGTCTTGTTTTTTCTGACCAAAACAACATAATCTATTATACTCTATTATTGTTACCTGTTGAAAAGGCAACTTTTGGAGTTGGAGTAAATTTTTAATAGGCGATTTTTAAAGGAAATGTTTTATATAGGCCTATGTTATAAATGTTGCATTTTGCCATATCAGGCTAAATTTAATAATGTCAATATAGGTTGGATTATAAAGCTTATTTAAAAGTAAATAAAAAAGTATGGGACTTACTAGCCGAGCTAGCTTTTTCCCCAAAAAATATCCAGTTCTCTATAATTAGTTGTTTACTGTAAAATCATAGTAACACTGTCTTGCTTAAGATTATCCCCTAGTGACAAACCACACAAAATATAACCAAAGTGATTGGAAAAAGTACAGACATACTTGTCTTTGAAAAGATCACATTCAGAAAGAATATTGACATAACAAAGTTTTTTATTTGTTGAATTGCACATCTAATGTCTTCTAATAAGGGGAGTTATGATGGTAACAGGGTTGATTCATATCGTAAGGACACAATAGTATATATAAATATATATTATGTATATCACATCTTTTGTGATAAGACATACTCTGACATACTCTCTATGTTTATATGATGTGTTAAGAAAATCCTTAGTGATAATATTTACAAAAATACCCATTATAATTTTAGAGATTTCTTTAAAAGTTTGTTGAAATTGGGCACTGCTTCTGTTGGTGTATAAAATTGTATTCATGACTTGAGTTGTTTTAGATGTTACCACATGAAGTACATTTTCAGGTTCGTGATAAATAAAGGTTCTTTATTGGCATCGATGGTTCTATGAAGAACCTTTAACATCCATGGAACCGTTCCAATGTAAAAAAAAAGAAAAGAAAAAAGGTTCTTTATATGAGTAAAGGGTTCTTTAGATTATTAAAATGTCCTTCACACTAAGAAGAAAAGAAAAAAGGTTATTATAAGACCTGATTACTTAAAGCTTTTGGGGGGAACCAAAGGTAGTTCATCTATGGCATCACCTTTGGAACCTTTTATTTTTATTGTTGAAAAACTTTACTGATATTTATTTTCATTCTCTTTTAGCCATCTTCACTGATGCTGTTGTACTCGGATGCCTTCTACCCCAGTGAGTCGTCTTCTCTAATGACCGCAGGTGTGAGTAGTTACTCCTTATCACCCAGCCATCCATACACATTAGTTTCTATAGGCATCACTTCACACTTCTATTGTGAGCCCTGCATCCCCAAACACTACGACTACGACTGACCATCAGTAAGAAGTGTGACAATGAACTCCCCCCCTCTGAGTTTAGCTTGTACTAACACATCATATGAATGGTTCCTATAAGGCCTACCAAAAAAAGATGTTATAAAAATGACTTCATTAGGGTCATTTTAACAACTTACAAAAGTTACTAGTTTACTTTTAAAGCAATAGTCGGCGTTGCATTTTCATGAGTGAACAAACTCATCCGATCCTCAGCATTCCAAGAAGAGGATAAGGAGGAGTTTCTGTACTCCATTCTCTTCTCCTTTGTTCTAGTTTCTCCCGTTTAATCATTGACAACAAATCTAATGGGGACCGAAAGTCATTCTGCTAATGGAGCCTGAACGTAAAATATAAGTTTGCGAAATTAATTTGTTAGATTTGTTCTGTTTATATAAGTAAGTGCCACTGTAAAAAACATTTTAAAAGAACGTGATGGTGCAAAGCTAAGTAGTAGGGCATGAAACGTGTTGATGTCAACCAGCAGTAGATATGCATTGTCTCTGTGTTAGACAGTGGGTTGTAAAACCAGAATCTCTTATTGGATTAGTATGTTTTCTCTGGCTTTGTGACAGTTTCAATGACTGAAACCTATGGCCCATTTTGACACGATGGAAGTCCATAGAAGAGCAACAGGTGGTATTACCTCAAACCAAAGCAGAAATGTAAGAAAATCTCATGCGCGACACGTGAGCTGCCGTTTTCTACTGGCTCACGGCCTGACGCTGCAAAACCCCACTGTACGGCGTCAATATTGACTCGAGCCATTGTCACAGGTCATTGTCACACACTTATTATACAATTAACCTTACTTTATGTGGAGGCTGAATATGGAGTGTGCCGGAGCTATTGTGCATGAGTCATTCTCATGTATGGGATCAGTCTCATTATAAGCAAGAGCAGGAGAATAAAGAGAGGAAACACATTGATGTCTCCTGGTGTTGTGTCGACAATCAAATCAAAATTTAAGTGGGGGCCTCGCAAGAGAGCCGGAGAGTCCAGAGAAAGCCTGAAAGAAGCCAAACATCATACATGCGAGAGACGCAGAGATCCAGAATGACAGATTGGATGGTCTGAGATAAAAGAGAGAGGAAAAAATGAAGTAGGGAGGGAGAGGGGGGGGGGGGGTTCGAGAGAAAAGAAAGAGCGATGGACAGAGGGAGGGGAGGAGGACGGTGGTGGAAGAAAAGCAAGAGAGACAGCAAGGGGGGGAAAAAGGGGGTCGAGAATAAAGAAGAAAGTAAGAGGGAGAGAGAGCAGAGGAGCTGGGGGGTTGGTTAGTCGCTGGAGAAAGTTCTTAAGCTTTTTCAATGACAAGCAGATTGAAAGCCCCTCTATTCAGCCGCTCTCCGGCTTCTGTTCTCATGTAAATGGAGTCTGCGGCCTTCCCTCCATCCATCACACTGCCCGGTAGTCCAGCCAGGCCTTTACGAGCCTCCCACTTGCAAAATCACCATGCCCCACAAACACTATGGCCACGGAAGGGGGGTTGGGGAGGCAGAGAGGCCACCTACACTGTGCGAGAAACTGCAACACGGCCGTTGGGGATGGTAAGGTGCCACCGAATAGCGATGGGGACGAAGGTGATGATGAAGAGGAGAGAGGAAAAGAGATTCATTTAAAAGTTCATGGCTGATTTGAAAATTCCTTATTACTGCCAAACTTTTTGTTGATTTCCAACAAAACATCTCACAGATGCCTTCATGCATATTCATTTGCTACATTTCTGTTTAAAAGCAACATACAACACATTTTTGACACCGAGCAAATATAAACTGTAGTTTACATTAAATTAGCGGCGAGAACCTGTCTCAGATGATTGGATTTTTTTTACTGATCCTTATACTTTAAAACTACATGATTTATAAGTTACAATTTCTCCATTTTTGGAGACTGCAATCGGATTTGTTTGTTGTTGCTTACTAAAGTTTCTCTGCTGTGTGGAGTCTCCCTCCAGTGTTGAACACCGGCATTACAGTATCTCACAACTGATTCTTTTTCTCACAACTGACTTTTATGTACACCTATTAATTAGGTCAAATATGAGCAATTTTGGGGGAAATTGTTGACATGCAATAAAAGATAAAAAAAAGAAAGAACCGGCACTCCGATTCATGCCTGTAAATCCATGAACAAATGTTCATGTAGTTAAAAAATTAATAAAAAATATATATATATACACATCTTTAACATGAACTTCTATTAATGTTCTTAATTGGATAGAATACCTGACAAGAATACTAAAACAAGACTGTAAATAATGTTTAATTTGTACAGATTCCAATGTACAAGCATTACACTTTGCTACCTCTATGTGAAATGAGTGATTTTAACAACTGGAACCTGCAAAAACAGCAAAGGACATAACCAAACTTGCAAACTGTTTAATAACAAGGAGAAAAAGGAGAGTTTGACGAGTTATGCTGTAGCTTTATTGAATCTTCCCCCCTCCTCCGAAGAACAAAATACACTTACAAAATAACTTAAATGTAGAAAAAAAAATTAAATAATCCAATAATGTTGAAATATTTTTTTTTTTTCTCCATCAGTTTTTTTTATACCACCTTCAGTCAAAATTCATCTGAGTAAGGACTTCCAAATATATAAATCCAGGAAGCCCACAATACTCAGACATCTTGTATCATATACTGTTCAGGGGTGATTACATAGCTCTGGCACAGTTTTACAGCAAACAGTACAGCAAGCAAGTGCAGTTACTACTTGGATCTTATAGTCCCAGTAGCTGAATCCAAAAGAAATGTATCAAATCTTACTGATGCTTTTCATGTTGGTTTAAAAGGAAGCACACTTTTACCACATGGCCCATTACTACATTAGTAACATGTGCTTTAAAAAAAAACATCAATGCACGTCAATGATGATTCCAGGCTTAAAAAAAGAAAAGAAAAAAAGAAGAGATCAGGATGACTAATTGAAAGCAGAGTGACAGAACATGCTGCTCTTCTCCGTAAGAGAAGATGGCTGAGCCCATATTTTTCAATGTTTATTATGAGAGTAGATGGAGATAAATAGATGTATATTCAGCATCTGAGATTTATAAAATTTGTTCAGTTTTGGGCAAAATAAAATGACTAATTTGCAAATGTGGAAGAGCAGGGAGTTGCACGTCCCCTACTCCATTTAGAAGTGCTTAAACTTGAAAAAGCGAGAGTGATTGTGGGGATAGAGAGAGGGGGGATGTATCTAGATCAGGTCAAATAAATCTCTAGATCAAGTCAGCCACATTCATGGGCATCTCTTCTACGGTAGTGTTGTAGAAGGTCTCGATGTCCCGCAGAGTACGCTTGTCATCCTCTGTCACCATGTTGATAGCCACACCTTTCCTGCCAAAACGGCCGCCTCTACCAATCCTGAGAGTATCACAAAAAAAATACAAGATGGTTATAATATTCAAATGGCAGTGGAA
The DNA here is from genome assembly GCF_965113295.1 of Leuciscus leuciscus. Taxonomy (NCBI): domain Eukaryota; kingdom Metazoa; phylum Chordata; class Actinopteri; order Cypriniformes; family Leuciscidae; genus Leuciscus; species Leuciscus leuciscus. The sequence goes on along the minus strand of NC_138729.1, from coordinate 38,588,277 downwards.
ACAATTCATCGGCTTAATTCAAATTCAATGTTACAATCATGAACAAAACACAAACCTATGAATGTAATTCTCACGGTTGGTTGGCAAGTCATAGTTGATCACCAAAGACACCTGCTGGACATCAATACCCCTGGCCTATGAATGAGAAAGACATGCAAGAAAATTAAAGTTAACTCAAGCATACAAAAGTATGTTACTTTTTATTTACATTGTTCTTCAATTTATATATATATATATATATATATATATATATATATATATATATAGTTGTGTGTGTGTGTGGTTTGATAAAGCTATGGGGAAGGACAGAATGACCCATCCATAGCAGAACACACTATTTTTATACCAGATACTATTATTACTCCAAAGCACTAGAGGGTGCAATGGGGTCAGGGAAGTCTGGTGACCTCATCTGCTAACTGAACTATTTTTGAATAGAATCCATTCCATTACGAGAACAAATGAAGCAATGCATTGATGTGTTTGCTAACCAGCAGATCGGTGGTAATAAGGACACGGCTAGAACCAGAGCGAAACTCCCTCATAATCAGGTCTCGGTCCTTCTGCTCCATGTCTCCATGCTGACAAAGATAACACACAATGCCTTTACTACAAACCAAACATGTACATTTAGTTTATTTATGCATTCATTATGCTTGAAAAGGAAGAACATTCTGTATATGATAAACTATCAGACCATCTGTGTACAGAATGAATGCTAAAATATTTAAAAATAATTGTAATACTACTATTATTATTATTATTAATCGACCATAAAGCTTTATTTCTAACCTTAATGCTAATTTAAATTACAGGTCAACAATGACACTACTTTAGCAATTGTATGTGAGCATCTTGTACAAAGATATTCTGTCCCTTTCAGGTGCACAAGATAGACTGAGTTGGCCTGATGTAAAGATAATATAATTAAATATATAAGATCCACACCTCATGGAAGAAAAGACAATTGTTGAAAGTCTGACATGTGAAAATACTAGATGCTCACGCTCTGCTAGAATTGTCTGTTATACATACTGAGAGCTACACACTTAGATCTAGGTAGTGGCGGATCTGTTAAGGCACATGAAGAACAATAACTGTAATAACTGTATTAGCGTCCACAGTTCGTAATAACGTTATGTTTATTCTAATCGCACAATACAGTTATGTTCTGTGAACAATTGCAGCTCACACTCTAAAGTAGGAATGATTTTAATTGGCTGACTTTTTTTATATTCAAAATAAATTACAAAAATGCTTTGTTTGAAAGTGAAAGTGAAAAAATTGAAAGTGATTCAACAATATTGTTCCTCTTTATAGCTGCGGTGTGGAACTTTCAGTATTTACCAGAGCTGAGACAGTAAAGTCCCTGGCATGCATCTTCTCGGTGAGCCAGTCTACTTTTCGGCGCGTGTTAATGAAGATCACCGCCTGAGTGATGGTCAGAGTCTCGTAGAGATCACACAGGGTGTCCAGCTTCCATTCCTGACAAAAACACATACACAACAAAGCATGGTGAGAAACAGAATGACCTATTAACAGCCACTGGTAAAAATCAATGCATATAAGCACACAAAACATCCTTTTAAAAAAGCCCTTATAAATTATTGTGCGTTCATGTATGCAATTCATGAATTTCTGCTGTTGTTGCTTTGCATAAAAGTGACCCAAGATCTGTACCTCTTTTTCAACGTTGATGTAGAACTGACGAATACCCTCAAGGGTGAGCTCCTCTTTCTTCACCAGGATGCGCACTGGTTCTCGCATAAACTTGGTAGTGACATCCAGCACCTCCGCGGGCATGGTGGCTGACAGCAGCACCACCTAGAGGACAGATGGCAGATCGACATGATCGATCACATTTATAAACAAACATGTATGACCCTTAAAGCTTTAAAGGTCATACATGTTTGTTTATAAATGTGATCGATCATGTAGGTCTCCTAAAAAGGTGTTGTTACCAGTCATAATGGAATAGTGGTGGGAAACAGAGCTGACTGAACAAGAAGCAACACTATTTGTGTTTGTTCTCAACCTGTTGCCGTAACTGCATTATGCTTTGGCAAAAGCATATTCTCATATACACTAATGCAATAACACATGGACATATTCAACCTGGTAACAGCACATACAGGAAACATGGTCGATTTCATATCCTAACCTGTGTGCTGGTATTGAGTTTCTGGAAGATCTCGTAGATCTGGTCCTTGAATCCACGACTCAGCATCTCATCTGCTTCATCCAGCACAAACATTTTTATGTACTTAGAAGCTAGAAGAGAAGTAAACAAAAGAAAGTGTAAATGGCATAACAATAATATTATGCAATAAAATATCATTAAATATTCAGCAATAGATCTCATAGTACTTATTACTCACAGAGGAACTTTCGATTGAGCATGTCGTAGACACGACCTGGGGTTCCTACTACAATATGCGGTGCCTCTGCCTGCAGCTTTTGGACCTCATTGCGCACGTTGGTCCCACCAATACAGGCGTGGCATGTTGCACCCATGTAGTCTCCAAGAGCCAGAATCACTTTCTGGATCTGTAAAGACAGAGAAAATCAAGTGTGAAGTAACCTGGAGCAAAACATTTGCCTGTACTTGCGTAGATGAGTTGTGGACAGAAGCACATTTGCCATCACATGTAAGTGGCGATTTAAAGGGCTGAGTTAAAATATAGATTTCTCAATTTTAATAAATATTCATTTTGAAGAACCAATATTGATTCTTAAATCCCAAGAATAGTAACTTGCATACTGCGTACTGCTGATATTTATCATATCGCTCTGTGTTATCAACCAGGTAGAACAATTATTATAATATAATTATCTCAACCGCTAAAGATTCATTCACAAATAACCTACATGATCTGCCTCAACTGCTCAGTGTTCCCATAAACATAAATGAACTTGATGAAATGACTAGAAGTATGGGCAAAATCTTCTCTACTACATTAGAAACAGTTGCACCCATCAGATTAAAAAAAGGTTAGAGAGAAAATGACTGCACCATGGTACAACAGTATTTCTCAAGCCCTCAAGAGAGAAACTCGTAACCTAGAGCACGAATGGAAAAACTCATTTAGAGGTCTTTAGAATCACATGGAAAGACAGTATGTCCCGCTATAAAAAGGATCTAATAGCTGCCAGGGCTGAGCATCTCCGCAAAAACACAGAAAATAATCAAAACGATCCAAGGATTTTATTTAGTACAGTGGCTAGATTAACAAACACACATCATATTTCATCACAGTGTAGTAGTAATGACTTCATGATTTTCTTTACTGAGGAAATCAAAAGCATCCGAAATACAATGTAAATGTACAACCTTTGACAGCGTTTTATGATTCAGCCTCAATTATTGTCCCTCAAGAACAATTGCAGTGCTTTACATCTAAAAGGACAGGAAGAGCTAAATAAACTTATTGTTTATTAAATCCAATTCCCACTAAACTACTGAAATAGTTGTTACCTGTAGCAGAAGAGCCTCTTCTCAATATTATTAGCTCTTCTCTATCTCTAGGTCATGTCCCAAGACCCTTCAATCTGACAGATATTAAGCCTCTAAATAAGAAACCACAACTAGATCCAAATGAATTGGCAAATTACAGACCCTTTTTTAATTTTCCATTTATGTCCAAAATACTAGAAAAAGTTGTCCGCTCAATTGTGCTCCTTCCTGCAAAAACAAAAAAGGATTCAGGCCATAGCACAGACATCATAGCACAGAAACTATGCTTGTTAAAATTACAAATGACTTTGTTTTTAGCTGCATCTCAATCCTAGTTTTGTTTGATCTTAATGCTGCATTTGATACTATAGATAATAAAATACTCTTAGATTAACTACAAAATGACTCCGGTATTCAGGGACAGGCATTAGGGTGGATTATATTGTACGCATTTGACCGTTACCATTTTGTTTATTTAAACAGGGAATTATCCAAGTTAACACCAGCAAATTATGGAGTGCTGCATGGATCCGTGTTAGGCCCTCTGCTATTTTCAATATACATGCTTGGTAATATTATTAGAAAACATGGAATTAGTTTCCACTGTTATGCTGAAGATACTCAGTTATACATTTCATCACGACCAGGTGAAATCTCTAAATTATCCAAGTTGACAGTGTGTGTTAAAGATATTAAATATTGTATGACCAGTAATCTTCTTCTATTCAATTTGGATAAGACTGAGGTATTACTTATTAGACCAAAAACCTGTACACAATCTCTCAGAATACAATTTGCTTCAAGACAGCGACTTGTCTTTCAATAATCATATTTCAAATGTTACAAAAACAGCCTCCCACCTCAGAAACGTCACTACGGTGCTAACATGTTATCGGTTTCTGATGTAGAAAAGCTAGTTCATGCATTCATCTAGACTGGATTACTGTAATACATTACTAGGCGGCCCTGCATCCCCTGCTAGAGTTCTAACCAGGTCAAGAAAATATTATCATATAACCCCAATTTTATCATCTCTACACTAGTTACCTATTAAGTTTCGTATTGAAGTATTGCTACTGACCTAAGAAGGCTATAAGGTTTAGCTCCTGTGTATTTAACCAATATCGCCCTACAATCCATCACGCTCTTTAAGGTCACGAAACTCTGGAATTTTGGTAATACTTTGGATATCAAAGTTCACTAAAGGAGGGAGAGCGTTTTCACATTTGGCTCTGGAATAGCCTTCTTGATAAAGTTTGAGGCTCAGACACTCTCCCAGTTTAAATATAGATTAAAGATGCATCTCTTTGGCCATACATTCACATAATGCACCTCAAAACCTTGTACTCCAGTTGTATCAGATGAAATGCACATGATTATCTTTTGCTTGAAATGTTATGAACAGCAGCTATGCTAATTATTTTCCATTTACTTTTCTGTCTCAGAAATGCCCATCCCGAGGTAACTAGAGAGTACGTCAGCTCCAGTTTGGATCCAGCCTCTTATGAAGACTTCAGATGTCCCAACACCTGTGAAGAGATGACGCCAACTCCTGCAAGGACTTCAGATGACAGCCACTCTGAATCATCATGCACCACTGCCAAACTGTCTATATATTGTAATCATTATGATCACAACTTGTAATAACTGCTTTATGAATGCATGATGTTAGCTAACTGCACTCTAAACTTTGATGTAGAAATGTGAATTTTTTCTGTAAAGATGCTTTGCAACGATATGTATTGTGAAAAGTGCTATACAAATAAATGTGAATTGAACTTCCCATAAAAAGTAACTAAACGTAACACGATTATGAAACTTTTCCTAAAAATGCAATGTAACATGTTGCTTTTAAAATTAACATTCCCCAACATTAACAAATTGATCATCTTTCTAGACAATTAACATGGATTCAGTTTAAGTTCATATGCAAGTGACAAAAAAAAAAAAAAAGCTTTAAAAATAGTGCCCATTTCTGACAAAAAAGTATTCAAACGAACTCAGTTTAGTTCAGCTGTACCGTTGACATTGTGGTTCTGCAGAAAGTGAAGCAAAAGCAGTGAACACAGAGACAGCGCTAACCTGCTGAGCCAGTTCACGGGTGGGTGCCAGGACCAAGGCCTGAGATCCTTTCAGCTCTACATCAATCTGCTGCAGGATGGAGATGGCAAAGGTGGCGGTCTTGCCTGTTCCTGACTGGGCCTGCGCAATGACATCATATCCTAGTGTGGAAACAAACAACAACAGGTCATAAAGTGGCCAAGTAATGAGCTGTAATTGATAGCACGGGATGTCCTTCAAGCATGCAATGATGGGTGATGGCAGTCTAACAGTTATGCTATTGCATTGCTACTACCGAAGATGCCCCTCTAGATAAGAAAACAACCTTTAAATGACAATTATAAATGAACACTGCTGATTTTACATATTATGTGCCTGGAACAATAACAGAAGGTGAAAATAGAGTATCCAATGATATGGACTGCTCCAATAAACATCAATTGTATTACATCTTTAGAATATTCTTAAAGATACATTACCCTTGATGCAAGGGAGGATAGCCCTTTGCTGGATGGCAGAGGGCTTCTCAAAACCATAAGCATAGATTCCCCTGAGCAGAGTCTCACGCAGGTTCATGTCATCAAAGCTGTCCACGATCTCATGCCAGTTACTCTGCAGTTACGGGGGGGGAAGTAATTAGATGAATATTAAGATACAAAAGACCACAGGCGAGCTAATCTTTACTCCATCTCACTATGAAAAAAAAAAAAAAATGCTATTTGTCACTCATTGCATTATGCATAAAGGATAACAGGTTGGCAGTTGTTCAAAAAAAAAGGAATCGCTGACCCCCACAGTGAGAACAAGACAGTCAAAACAACTGACAGCACATTCAGTGCCAACCCGCTTCCTAAAGCTGTGCCAAGAGAGACATGCAGGGATATATGCATGCATGTATGTATATGTATATATATATATAAAATAGTTAAATGTAAAAAAATAGTTATGAACTCACTTCAATGATCCCATCTGGCTCCATGCCCTCGGGGCCATTGTCTCTAGGTCTGCAAAGAAATGTCACATTAGCACCATTCAGTTATTCATGAAGGACAGATAGATACTTTAGTGATCTCTCAATGCATGTATGTGAATGTATGTATGCATGTATGCATATTATATATATATATATATATATATATATATATATATATATATTATACACACACACACTATATGATTATATGTCAAACATTTAAGAACACAAAATTAATCCACATTTTAAAGCAGTATAATATGGGGAATCACCACTACACTGAACTTCCATGTAACGTTACAGTTTAGAAAATATATTTAGCCTATGTGCAAATGAATGAATGGAGGAAAAACATGCTTCACTTCAGGGCCATAAATAGAGGGTTATGTGTCGAGCAGTCAGTGCGAGCTAAATCAAGTAGACTAACGTTAACTGAGGAATCGAGATGATCATTGACTGCATTAAATTAATATTAATATAACAACAACAACACATCATTCGCGATCTAAACATTAATTTTGAGCTGCTGAACAGTAAAGATCGTTCTACGTCAACATCCCCCAGCAGGCCTGGCTGCTAAGAGCTCATATGCTAACGCCAGTGGGTTTTTACAACTCGTTTGCGACATTCAAGATCACGAACCACAAGCTACTTCCAACAACATCTAGAAGCGGAATGCCTATGGCGACTGACAACACGTACGCATAAGATCTCCAATTTATAAACATATATATTAAGATCGTTTAAATTCCAGCTGTCCTACCTCCCTTCATATTCTGCCGACATTATCACAAAGGGCGAGCACACCGAGAAAATGTTTTATATAGTTTAACACGGTTTTCTTCCTAAAATTGTGATTGCTGCATTCGACCATCAGTCAGAATATGGTCCGCCCTTCGCATATTCTCATTGGCTAGTACAGACGTCACTCAACAATGGTAGCCGCCCTTTGGTGTCAGATACGGTTCGGGTGGGCGGCCCATGATACGTCAGTTCTGCTCTTTCTTAAATGTAATTGGACTAAGCTAAACCTTAAAATATCATTCGCTTGGCCTACTGTGACGCAGTTTTAGCTTCAACCTATTTAGCAATGTTAAGTTGCCATATAAAATATCATACAAAACAAAGGTCTTGAATTTATTAACGTCTTTATTATCTAAATTTCATAATAGGTAAAGGTTCGTACACTTAATCCTCATAATCCAGATTTTTAGTTGAATCTTTCCGACCTTTAAATAACCACAATAACTAGGCTGATATTGTTTTTGTATATTTGAGAAGCATGGAAATATTTACTGAAATCTCTTATCTTTAAGTGAAGCATCGCCCTTTTCCTCTTTTTGTTGTATTATTCTTTGCCACTTTTTTTTTTTATTGTGTACTGTATTGTGAATGCAGTTTAGAGTAAAGCTGCCTATATAATAAGCACAGTTGTAGATCCCAAAACGGAAATATAGTTTTGGTTAACCTGTCCCATAAACTAACAGTAGACCTATTTATAGTTAACTGCTGTATTTATAACCACATTGCAGTATTTAGAAAAATAATTATCATCATTAAAGGGTTGCTTAACTACAATAGCCTGCCACAATAATGTAACATTTAACTAACACACAAATTGATGACGCTCAGTTATTTTCTTACGTTTTTATTAGTACATCTTACAACAACTTATGCATCTCAAAAGATATAAAACAGTTTAATTTACAGCTGCTCTTTTTTCATCTCCATAAGTTTGCATCTCAAATCGCACAGATACATAACAGACAAACAATATTGAACAAACAAAAATCCTCATATAGTGTCGTGGTCCATATCGACTCTCAGTATATGAATATTGCATTACATTTTTAAAATGTCTGCAAGTGTCCTCCCTCACCAGTCAATGGTATTACCTTTTAGCATACAAGTTACTGACATCAAGAACATGAAAAATAAAATTGCCAACAAAATGGCGGCACCTAATGAACAGTTCTCTGAGGTCAACTCCTCCTCCCATTTCTAAAAAAAACAACTCCTCTTGCGTTTTGATCCAAACAAACGAACAACTGGGCCAAACAGAGTATGGCCTTCACCAAGTCAAAATACAAAGTCATTGAACAAAAAGAGGGTTAAAACGTTTGCACGTCTCCCGCCTAAATGCTGTCTGGACCTGGAGCTTATTTAATAGTGTAAGATGTTATGGATCTCCCTTGCTCTTCCACGGTCTCACAGAGACAGTTTACAGTGACACAGTTCTTTGTACATTTGTCTCCGTAGCTTGGGCATATCCTGCTGACCAAAGCTGAAAGGCTGTTCCAGGGCCAGGCACTTACAGTACTGGAGTACAACGATAAGAAGAGTGAACAAGTGAGTAAAAGACACCAATGAAGATTATTATATACTTTCAGCACCAGTGCTATGTACAGAGTCAAGTGTTAAAATAACTATTGAGAAAAAAAAAACCGCTAACCTGAAGGACAAAAGCTCCACAATCACTGTCATTGTTCTGCCTTGCCACATTCTAGAACATTCCAAAGACAGAAGAGTCAACAAAACATACACAAAATGGCCTTTCCAATCTCTTTTATTCCTTATTTCTCTCATACTTTTACTAACAGACACACACATATATACAATTCACCTTTCACCCTACCATTTTGAAAAAGCCTTTCCACCCCGTGTAAAACTCCTTCTGTTCTCTCTTGATTGCCTCTGCTTGTAGGTATTTGGCAATGTGCTGTACAAACAAAAACTTTTAGTGGACACGATAAGCATTGGTATAAGAAATGTAGCCATGAAAATAGCATCATTAGAACCTACTTTGGGGCATCGACGGTTGAGGGTCCTCTGGGAATCGAAGTATGCGATTCTACGCTGAGGAACATTGACACACACTAATGACCAGTGCACTTCCAGGTGAATAGGGATCAATAAGAACTTCTTCTGGAAAATATCAACCTAAGGAGCAGATTTAACAGTGAAATAAAAACATGTAGTTCTACAATAATTATATGGAAATAAGCTATTTCCTGTGAATGAGCAAGACTTCCAATTTATTAGCTGCCATACGTAAATAACTAGAGTAACAGTGCAGTAAACGGAAAAACTATTTGCACTACAAACTAGTGTTTATGAGTAAATTGAAATAATATGATAAGTAACAGTTTGCAACATTAAGCAGCATAACGGACTGTTTTGGTAAAGCTAAAATAACTGGAAGCTGTGCACATTCAAGTTAAAAACTGCCCAGTCTGCTTTTATGTTAAAAATAGGTGGATAACTATATTAACTTCATGATGCAAGTAATAATGGTGAATTATCGATTACCAATTTATCTGCTTAACTTTACAGTCCTTAAATGGCAGGTATTAATAAAAGAGCTGTGAAAGACAGACACAAAATCTTTCTCCATCCAGTACTGACATTTTTTGTCCACCGCTTGACCCCGTCGTAACCTTTCGTCCGAAGTTTGTCATAAAAGAAGCTGTTGAAAAAGTGGACCTGCAAGTAAAAAAAAAAAAAAAAAAAAGACATGGTGAGACAGAGAGAACGAATGAGGAAAAACCTAAATCACATACTGTTTTTATAATCATTTAACTCTTTGAAACACAAGTTCATATAATGGCTTTGTCATGAGTCAAATTCCATGTGTAAAGGAGTGTGTATATGTGCGCGTTTAGCCTACCTTTTCAGGGGCAGCGTCCATGACCAAATCCCCATACATGTTCATGACCTGGGTGACGGAGTGAGTTACAGATGTAAGAGAGAGCTAACTCAGCACAATCCCAGAACAAGGGCCCCCCATTCATCAAATATCTTCTCTATACAAACTCAAGGTCGGTGCCATAGTAGTTACAAAATTATTAGTTACATGTTAAATTTTATAAACCACAAAGAAATATTGTTCTTAAATGTCCCAAAAAGGTTCCACACAAAATTTCCAGTGGATTCAAAACAGGTGTATACACACACACACACACACACACACACACACACACACACACACACACACACACACACACACCTTTTACCCTTCTTGTAATTTTGATGAATCGGAAACTCCATATTATGTCTTGTACACAACATGACCCGTACATATATTCCTCTCTAAAGTCAAGCATGTCATTCTCAAAACCGGTTGAAACACATCAAGCACCTTTGACATAAGCCTAGATTGTTTTGGGGATTTCTCATTAGCCAGCTGTACATATTACCATTCAAAGGTTTGGGGTCAGTCAGAAATTCTACTAGAAATTATTATATTTATTCAGGAAGCATCTTTTGCAGCGATTTTTGTGTGAGCATATCAGTGACCACTCGGTGAGTTTCACGTCTTTGTAAACGAAAGTTTAATGCGTTTTAGGAAGGATTGTTCCAGTGCACCTATGCAGCCATTGTGGAGGTGGGGTGGGGGGTGCTACCACAGAAACTGAAAATTCTCGGGCCAGCAGCATGTGTCCAAATTTCAATCTTAACCGTTCTATTTCATCAGAAACGATCTGAAAACAGGGCTTTAAGTGTAAAATACCGAATTTGTCCTTTAAATTGATCAAAAGTGACCGTAAAGACATTTATAATCTTACATACGATTTCTATTTCAAACAAATGCTGTTCTTTTGAACTTTCAATTCATCAAAGAATCCTGAAAAAATATCTTATAGTTTCCACAAAAATATTAAGCAGCACAACTGTTTTCAACATTGATAATAAGAAGAAATGTTTACTGAGCATCAAATCAGTATATTATAATGATTTCTGAAGGATAGTGTGACACTTTAAATTACAATAATATTTCTGTTTTTAAATGCATAAGAGACTTAAAAAAAATTGTTTTTTTAATATATATATAAAAAAAAAACTTTTTTTTTTTTTTTTTTTACTTATTTACTAATAAAAATGTATGTTTTAAAAGAAAACCAATCCTAATGCAACTAGGCTTCATTTGTGTACATGTAACTTGAGTTGGTTCACAATTTTATTGTTATCGTTAATGCAGTTGTTAAGCAAGAGGCCCACCTGATCGTTGAGCCAGTTCTGGCCATAGAGTGTGCTCAGATCATCCATGGTGAGGACATGACGTTTGTAATTTACTCGAAACCCCCGCATCACAGCACTTCCAGACATGCGCTGGTAGGACTGCATTAAATGTTGTACCATTACCTTCCTGTAAACAGGCACACATTAAAATAATACATAAAGCTGAGGCTTCACAGTCAAGTCTTTTATCTGTTTGCCATTTTAAATATCAAGATTCAATAAGCCTTGTGACTGGTATGAGTCACCTCTGACCTGTGAGGACTTGAGAAACTCTCGTTGAAGATCTCCTGAAGCTTCTTCACCACCTCATCTACGTGGATGGGAATCAAACTGCCAAACTGCTGGAGAAACTCATCCAGAATACCTGAAGAAGAGGAGGAGTGAGAGAGTAACAACCATAGGACGATAATATAATAATAAATAATATATAGCGTATGTTCCTTTTCCAAATTTGGGAAAAAGGATATTGTACCTTGTACACAAGAAATGTGTTCACTGCTAAGCTGATTCTGTGGGGAGGACTTTTCCCTCTGAGACTGGACATTAGCAGGGGAGGCCCGTCCCTCCCTGTCCCCCGTGGTTGCTCCATGGATACCATCCCTTCCTTTCAGAACCCCATTTGTGCTACAGGAGTCTAAGAAATCAAAGCGTAAAGAAGTAAAGACGACGCACAGAAGAAAGATAAAGGAACATATGTACAAGTCAGTGCACTTTAGTCACAACCAGGAATGCTGTCCCAGTCTTTGCCAGTTTCTTTCACGACCTCAGTATTACAATAATATGCAATTTCATCCTTTCAGTGTGCCTCATGGTACATCACAGAGACCCTAGTGAAAAAGAAATATACTAAAATATATGTATGTACTTAATATAAATACCCTGCAATTTTAGTATACTAAATTTGTATACTTAAAGTCTGCTAAATTAGAACAAGTAATTTTCTACTTAAAGGGATAGTTCACTTTGAAATTAATTTTTGGTATGTTTTAGCTTACCTCAAGGGCATCCAAGATGTAGGTGTCTTTTTTTCCGCAGTAGTTTCAATTTTTATATTTTTAGGTCAAACCGTTCTTGTCTGTCAGTCATATAATGCAGGTCTATGGTCACTGTCTCAAAGAGCATGCACAGAGTCCAAATTAAAACAATTCCCCGTCGTCAAAATTAAACAATTCCCCATCGTAAGTACACATTGATGGCCTAAGACACGAAACGAGCGGTTTGTGTGAGAAAACGAACAGTATTTATATCGTTTTTACCTCTTATACACAGCCATGTCCGAGTGATCTGATCTGACGTGTGCGCAGACTGGTGCATAGATATATACACACTAGATGTCGCCTTGTCTACGGCAGTTTATTGGAACGAATGTCTTTAAGGCGACATCTAGTGTATATATCTATGAACCAGTCTGCCTACACGTCAGATCAGATCACTTCGACATGGCTGCGTATAAGAGGTAAAAACGATATAAATACTGTTTGTTTTCTCACACAAACCGCTCGTTTCGTGTCTTAGGCCATCAATGTGTACTTACGATGGGGAATTGTTTAATTTGGACGACGGGGAATTGTTTTAATTTGGACTCTGTGCTTGTGTTTTGAGATAATGACCATAGACCTGCATTATATGACTGACAGACAAGAACGGTTTGACCTAAAAATATAAAAATTTAAACTACTGCGGAAAAAAGACACCTACATCTTGGATGCCCTTGAGGTAAGCTAAAACATACCAAAAATTAATTTCAAAGTGAACTATCCCTTTAATGCACTTTAGTTATCTGGAAATAGTGCTAAAGTGGAACTATTGCAAGTATACTTTAGGTGCACTTTAAATATCTTGCATTTAAAGACTGATATTATACAGAGATCATACTATCCTTACTAGTGATATTAAAACACATTTTAGGCTTAATATTAAGAAATGTGCACTGTGCAAAAAAGAAGTACTCCAAATAAAGTTGAATTATAATGTTTTTATCAGTAAGTCTCAAACGATATGTCAGTAAATATGTTAATGGTTTTGTAGTATACTTAGTATGAAATAAATGTATTTTAAATACATTTTGGTGTAGGTTTTTTCACTAGGGGAGGCGCAAAATCCCTTTCCAGAAAGTTTTTGTTTGCAGTTCTTTGCTGCTGGAATCATCTTCTTCAGTTGGGTCCCTGACAATATTCAAGAAACAACTGAAAACTCATCTTTAATGCATCCTGTTTTATCTCTCTCACTATTTATTATATCCCGCCGCCTTCTAGCTTGTACTATTCTGGACAATGTTTGAAACTTTGTCTTGTTTTTGCTAGCAACTCTTGTCTTATAACCTCCTTTAGATTAATTGCTTGTATTTCTCATTTGTAAGTCGCTTTATAAAAATGCTAAATGAATAAATGTAAATATAATTTAAATTATTTGAAATATTAATGCATCTTTACCAGCACAAGTAAAAATATTTTAAATTATATTTAACATCAATGCTGTGTCTACATCAGACACGAATGTTGTTGCTTAAATGTTGGACAAGGCTAGTTAACTACTTCATGCACATTAGCCACCAAACACAATATATTCACATTATACACTTTAGTTTAAACTAAATAATTTTTTTTTTTAATTAGTCAGGTATCATATGCAAAAACAATGAATTATATTAATTCTTTCAAAAAATGATAATACAAATGTTAACAAGAGTTTATACACACCAGATAAATCAGCTCCCCTCTCCTCTGCTGTCCCAGAACTTCTTTCTGGGTCTCCATTTAATAATGAACTGCCAAGCAGTCTCTGGAAAGGTCGATTGCCAAAGAGCCGGCGTCTGTGTAATCTGCGTACTCTCCTGTATCCCATAGTTCCTGCCCATTTGGCTCGTTGGCGCCAAGCTCTCCAGTGCTGGGCCAAACGATTGCGAATGCTTACACACCTTTGACCCCGAAACCGCAACCGGGATAGCTTTCTCTCTTTGAGCGGACTGGGCCTAGTCTGGGCCAAGCAGTGGGTAAAGTCACCTGTAACGCTGACATCCATTTCCACTAGCTGTGGGTACTCTGGCGAACCCCCCTTTTCGTTGTCACCTTTATCATTACACTGGAAACCACCCTCAGCTTTCTTGTCCACCAGATCCTCTTCACTCTCCATCTCAACAGTGTCCTCCTCCTCTTCCTCTTCTTCCACCTCGGGGACAGTATATTCTGCGCCCCATATCCTGGCGTCCTCCTCTCTGCGGCCCAGTTTGAAGTGGGCTGGGCTCGGGGCATGTTGGGCCATGGCCGGGTTCAGTAAATGGCCACCTCCAATAGCACCCCCACCTCCAGCGCCCTCCTGCCCTGCGGTCAGCGTCAGCTCATTGGACCAGTGTGTTTGAGCCAGGCTGCTGCCACTGTCTCTCATGATCCAGGAGCAACCTACGACCTGCGCCAGCCTGCCTCCTCTCTGCATAAAAAAAGAAAACATGAGTAGAGAACCAACAGAGGTACATTTTTAACCTTGTACTTTGTTTCAGCATAAACACCTGCTACTAACAATTAGCAACAGTCCAGATGGACAAACTAAGAACAAAAGTGTCAAAATAGCAAGTTGATTAAAAACAGATTCATATATGAAAAGGGTTTAGTCTCCTTTATTAACCTAGAGGCCTTTTTTTTTTTTTTTTGTCCATATGTGAACCAGAAGTTGCAACCAACTTTACTTCAGTGTTGTGATGTATTTCCAAATAATACACAAGATTGAAAAAAGGGGCAAGGGTTGATTTTAGGGCACCAACTTTTTTTCTTTTGTGGCTTAACTAGCACAGGTTATCTGTTCACTACAAAAACTGACACTTACGTCTTTTTGGAAAACAGAGGAAACACTATAGATATTAGCACAATGTATTCATTTAAAACTATTTGTATTAAAAACTAACACGTTTTAGGCTGTATTTGTACATGCAACTGTCAGCGTCCATGTATTAAGAGCTGAAGTTGCGCGCACGATGCGCTTTGTTCTGCTCGTTTACTCTAAAATTTTGTGGAAAATGTGAAGTGAAAGGGGCTTTATAGTATCGCCAATACACCATTCTGATTTTACTTTGATATATTTATGTTGCGATTGTTTAATACTCTCAGCTTTACTCGCACTGGTCATTTAACGCATCTCCAAAGGAAATACAAGCACCGATCACAAATAAACACTGTTCGGCCTCCGGTGTCGCGATGCAGAAAATGTGGCGTGTCGGCACCACCGATTACTCACCGTTAACCGTAACCTTAAGCCAAAAGCTTAGGCGTTGTCCGCCAAGGCAAACAGCGGATAACTAAGCTTTTCAATAATAGAAATGAAAAAGAAAATGAAGGCTACTTTAAATCTTGGCTCATTCAATGAGAGCTGGCGCTTCTTTAGAGCGAAAACACTCTTCTTCCGCCGCGTCTCTATGACGTCACGTCGAGTCTCACGATGGGCTGGTGGATAAAAATACATCAGAAAATGTATTTGTGAGAATTGCCTAATAAAATAAAATGCGGATGCAGTAATGGCATTTTAAAACCATTAACTATTCAAACTATTAAAAATGTATTTCAAATATTTATCTCAGAAATTAGTCACCAACATCCCCCTTGAAGTCTCTCAAATGCCCGCACATAGTGAAAGAAAATATTATCAGGGACCAACTATTGTGTATAAATGAAAATATTCACACATATGAATAATTATTTGTGAGGAGGATTTAATATTAAACAAAGGGGTAATATTATTATGTTCTTGATTGATACACAGCACCTCTGTTCTAAAAACTTAATTGTTTAAAATTAAAGTTGTAAAAAATTTCCTCTCAAGTGACCATTTTTTCCATTGATGTATGGTGTCTACTACAGTGGAGAGATTTTTAAAATTCAATTAAGGTTGTTATATTCAAACCTTCTATAATTCTGGAGGCCTATGGGGATTCTGGATGGATCCTACAATTATGTATCCCTTAATGGGGTGGATTATCAATTATTCTTAAAATCAGAAAATTGAAATTCTGCTATTTGGCCCAAAAGCGTTTAGCTCTTCCCAGCATGACATCTCCATTCACATGGATAGAGTCCTGGTTAGGCCTTCACTAACTGTTTGGATTCTGGGAGTGCTATTTGATTCTAAATTATGTTTTAAAACACATATCAGACTGCTTATTAAATCTAGTTTGTATTCGCATATGTCCTTCACTTAACCATAAAGATGCTGAACCTGTTATCTTTTCATTTGTTAATCTTTAGTTAATAATTAGTTAATAAAAATGCAGCTGTTCATTGTTTGTTCATGTTAGTTCACAAAGCATATACTAATGTTAACAAATATAACTTTTGATTGTAATAAAATATTAGTAAATGTTGAAATTAACATTTACTAAGATTAATAAATGCTGTAGAAGTATTATTGTTCATTCTTAGTTCATGTGAACTAAAGTAGTTAATTAATGAAACCTTATTGTAAATTGTTACCAACATCACTATTAGCTCTATATTGGCAAACAAGGCAATTGCATAGTTTCATCAGCTGAAAACAGAAACAGAAAAAGCCTTACTCATGCACTGTAGCTGTCAACTATGACCAGAATTTATTATTCATAATCAGCAGATAAAGTATACGTATATGTCCCTTTTAAAATCCAGTGTTATTATTACTGAGAAAAGGTGTGATAAGAACGATAAGGCAAATGTAAGGTTAGTTATGCATGATGTGTTTCAAAGGTGTGGTCATGGGAAAAAAATTCTTAGAGAGCAAAGAAATTTTGGTAAGAAATGTTTTATTTAAAATTTATAACAAAAGGGAAAATCAATACTAAAAACAAGTTTATCTATAGCCGGTCTGGGTTAAAATGCTTTTATAGTGATTTTCCTGACTTTAGAACACATACAAGAAGTACATACAAGTGGTTACTGTAGTGATATACGAATATACCAGAGAAATTTCATCAAGAACCACAATCTTTCTCTCACTCCCTATTAGCCAAACACACTGCATCGCTGTCCTGAGTCACCAGTCGCCTCAAAGAACATGAAGTCCTGTGGGACAACACAGAGAAACAATAAAATTAAATGTATGAATGGCCGTATAAAAAAAGTAATGGGTATATATATTGGTGGATGAATGGATGTTTTATGTCATATCTCACTATAAGGAAACATGCTCCCAGAAGAACTGCTTTCATTCTCACGTCCAAGTCCATGGGAAAGTTAATGCCAAAATTGTCTGAATCAGTCAGTGACTCTTTGATCAGGCCAGTCCACTGTTTACTGATACGACCAACTGGATGCCCGTCCTTACCGGTAACCTGCACCAGAGGACAGACAAACGCACATAACCTTCAAAAAAATCATGTGAAATGCAAAAAATAATCATCCACCAGAAACTGTTCGTTTCAGTGTTTCACCAACAAACAGACACACACAGAAAGGTGATAAACAGACAAAATCACACATGAATACATACGTCAAAATCCACATCCCCACAGCAGCTTATGGCACACATAGGCCCCTCGATGGACAGCATCTTTGTTTTGGACATGTCATAGATAGAGAACATGGGCCGAAACACATGCCAGTCTTGCTTGATGAAGCCTATTGTATTCCCTGGTGGAGACTGCACTTCCATCTTCAGTCAGTCACATCCACACAGCAAAGATAATTGGAAAAGGGGTTATATAAATATAGTACATTTTGCAAAGACAACATTTTGTTGAACAAATCTGTTTTGTTGTAATGGTTTTATTTTTTCGATCTCCAAAGGTCAGAAAAACTCTACACAGAACTTCAGTTATTACCTCTTGAAGACAGCAGGGGAAACAGCAGGACGTGCAGCGGTAAGGCCTTATTAAGTGAATCACTTCCTGATCAAAATTATCTGTTATCTGCAGATCAAAGCTCCTCAGAGGACCACAGATATTCCGTGTGCAGCAGTCAGTGTTTTCTTTAGCGTGGAAGATCTTTTGACCCAGGCTGTTCTTAATCTCATACTGATTATTAGTCTCAAAGCCAATAATGGCTGGAAAAGAAGATAATTTGTTCATTAGCATCTTAACTTTATGTGCATTTTGACATATATTTAGAGACAACAGTGTCCAAAAATGCAGTGCCCAATGTATATAATACATTCAAAAGTTTGGGGTCGGAAAGAAGCCTTATGCCCCTCAGCTGTGTTATGCGTTAGCAGCTGCATATATATTTGCTATGTATTCTTTTTTTTTCAGGATTCTTTAATGAATAGAATGTTCAAAAGATTTTCACCATTTTTTTTAAACAATAATATTAAGCAGTGCAACCATTTTCAACATTGATTATGTGACACTGAAGACTGGAGTGATGGATGCAGATAATTATATTATAAGATATATTCAAATAGAAATGTAATTTTAAATTGCAATAATATTTCATAATATTACTGTTTTTATTGTATTTTTTTTATCCAATAAATGCAGCTGTGGTGAGACTTATTTAAAAAACATACAAATCTTACCAACCTCAAACTTTTGCATGGTAGTGTAGAATCGTATATTAAAATGCCATAAAATAATAAATGAGTTACTTTACCTTCAAGGAGCTCAATCTTTTGATGGACTAATATCTGGTCAATCTGTTAGAGCAGGACAGGGAGCATATGTTAGTGAATGTGCTGCTTGTATAGCAGTATATATTTACTGTCCTCTAAAAATAACTCAACATACGGCCATTATTGTCAAAATAGCTGGCAACAAATGTGAGGACACCCTAAGTGATAATAGCTGTACGTCTTTTAACCATGCAAAGCCACATGTCCTATTCATCGTTCATGTTTTTGTCTGCTTGACTGGACCATACAAATTGTTGTATCTTGTATTAGAGTAGTTAAAATTTGTGCTATGAGAACAATTCTCTCATACTGACCACTGGATGTTCAACATGGCACCTCATGGCAAATAACTCTCTAAGGATTTGAGAATTAGAATTGTTGCTCTCCACAAAGATGGCCTAGGCTATAAGAAGATTGGTAACACCCTGAAACTGAGTTACGGTACAGTGGCCATGGTCATACAGAGGTTTTCCAAGATGGGTTCCACTCGGAACAGCCCTCACAAGGGTCAATCAAAGAAGTTGAGTCCTCGTGCTGTGCGTCAGGTGCAGAAGCTGGCTTAAAAAAACAGACGCATGAGTGCTGCCAGCATTGCTTTAGAGGTCGCAGAAGTGTAAGGTCAGCTTGTCAGAGCTCAGACCATACGCTGCACACTGCAACAAGTCGGTTTGCATGGCCGTCGTCCCAGAAGGAAGCCTCTTCTGAAGCTGGCTCACAAGAAAGCCCGCAAACAGTTTGCTGAAAGCAACCTGTCCAAGAGCATGGATTACTGGAACCATGTCCTGTGGTCTGATGAGACTAAGAT
Organism: Leuciscus leuciscus; assembly: GCF_965113295.1. Taxonomy (NCBI): domain Eukaryota; kingdom Metazoa; phylum Chordata; class Actinopteri; order Cypriniformes; family Leuciscidae; genus Leuciscus; species Leuciscus leuciscus. The sequence continues at coordinate 38,568,402 of NC_138729.1, read as the reverse complement.
AAACTTGTTTGGCTCAGATGGTGTCCAGCATGTGTGGCGACACCTTGGTGAGGAGTACCAAGAAAATTGTGTCTTGCCTACAGTCAAGCATGGTGGCGGTAGCATCATGGTCTGGGGCTGCATGAGTGCTGCTGGTACTGGGGAGCTGCGCTTCATTAAGGAAAACATTCCAATATGTACTGTGACATTCTGAAGCAGAACATGATGCCCTCCCTTCAGAAACTGGGCCGAACGGCATGATAACGACCCCAAACACACCGCCAAGATGACAACTGCCTTGCTGAGGAAGCTGAAGGTGATGGAGTGGCCAAGTATGTCTCCAGACCTGAACCCTATTGAGCACCTGTGGGGCGTCCTCAAGCGGAAGGTGGAGAAGGACCATGCGTCTAACATCCAGCAGCTCCGTGATGTCATTATGGAGGAGTGGAAGAGGATCCCAGCAACAACCTGTGCAGCTCTGGTGAAGTCCATGCCCAGGAGGATTAATTAAGGCAGTGCTAGATAACAATGGTGCTCACACAAAATATTGACACTTTGGACAGTTTTGACTTATTCACTTAGTTTTGACATTTCACTTTTGTTGCCTGTTATTTTGACAATAGTGGCTGTATGTTGAGTTATTTTCAGAGGACAGTAAATATATACTGCTATACAAGCAGCGCATTGACTACTCTAAAATCTAAGTTTCATCTCTATAGTATTGTCCCTTGAAAAATTATACTAAAATGTTTGCTGAAATGTGAGGGGTGTACTCCCTTTTGTGAGATACTATATATATATATATATATATATATATATATATATATATACATATACATACACACAGACACACATATTCCATTGTACATTTCCCCATCACAAAATACCTATTATTGTGTATATCTTCACATATTATATTACTCCTGGAACTATGGAATACTACAACACGTTATGGTCTCACTGTCTTATTTCCAAATGTCATGCTCACCTGTGAAAGGTACTCCAAACCAGGTGGCACAGCCGCTGGGCTAGAATAAGGCTGGGCCATGTTAACCTCAGTAAATGGCAAGAAGGGTTCTAATAAAAGGTAAAAAAATATAAGAAATGATTCCATACACCTCACAAACAAAACAATCCATTGAACTAAACCGGTGTAAAGTAACAGAAAATTTGCTTTATTTGCTTCTAATCTTATAGTTGAACAATACAACACGCTCCTTGCCAAATAGCTTTTGGTAGGTTTTAAAGATACACCGAGCCCGATCATCCTCTAGGAAAGCATTCAAAGCCATTTCTATTGAATTACTTCGAAACACATAACATGTTGCTTCAAAGTAAAATCCTGCTGACAATAACACATTTTATTTAATTTTTTAGGATTTTCCTCTCAAATTTTTTTTTTTTACATTTTTGAACCTGAAGAAAATTAAACTTACACAAGTAAAATGACATAAAACCAAATCCAAATCTCATATTGTATGTGCTTACCTCTGGTTCAGTAGCTGAGCAGTGTAGAATCACACACCTGCACTGGAGCAAGTGACTGGGGAGAGTGTATATGTGAATATGTCTTGTCACACCCATTTGACTACAGTCCCTTTGGACATTGCTCAGAGAGAGAGCAGTGACAACAACAAACAAAACAGTGCAAATTAACATCAACTTGACTGTAAAAGAACATTTATTTTCAGAATTTACTGCTGTATATGGTCAGAAAAATATAGCATTTCCTCATCTTTCAAACATATACACCTGTACATACATATACTATATACACTGGGATGAGCAGGACACAAACAAAATAAGAAAAATTACAAATGCTTTCATTCTTAAAATAAAAAACGGAACAATTCTACCATGATTTTTTGATGAAAGTTGGAAATGGTGCCTAAATTCTGGTGCCTAAAATCTTGAACTGCAACTTAATACACAAAAATCAAGCAATATGTCTAAATATGTTGAAATTTGCTTTACAACGGTCAAAGGTTAATCTGAGAACTTCCTGCAACAGTTCAAGTGAGGATATTCGTCACAAGACTGAAAAACTTTTGCTAGAACATCACTTCGAAAAAATAATTACATTGATTTGAACAGTGTTTGAGTCGTACAGATCTGTGTTGGAGGTATCCCTTATCTTACGCTCATAATTGCACCCATTATATCTTTCTTAGAGTGCTCCTTGACCCAAATAAGGTTGTGTTTTTTATAACACTGGATTAATTTAGAACACCACTTCACTGGAAGTAGCATTGCGGTTAAATGTCATGAAAAAAAAAAAAATATCTTAATGGTCCTTTATGCAAAATTAAATTTCTTTCTTGACTTGTAGTGAGATATTTCCTGGACATGCTCTTGTGATGTAAACAATCATCACTGACATTTTTTTATTTCGGTTTTAATCTAACTAGTTTGCTTTGAAATACCAGAGGGCCAAAAGAGATGTTCATTCATTTATCCACATAATATATGGTCATAGTGCATATTTTCCACCCATATTCATTTTAGTTTATTTGTGTACAATCAAAATACAGTAGTGCAAATAAGTGCATGAGATTTAGGAAGCCCTCTTAAACCTGAAAGCCACTTAATATCACAAACCAAGACCAAATTGTCAACACAGAACAAAGGATAACAAATGGAGTTATATAAATCAAATCTTTTAATTTAACAGAACCTAATTAATAGTAATCAGAAAAGTAAAAAGGACTGGAATGAGAACATCTCGTCCATTTAAATACACACATCTGCACCCATACACTCCTTCTCATAGGTCTCTTTTGACCGTGGAACCCCGAGAGTCCCTGCATCTGTAGCAGTAGAAAATGTCAGGTACGTTGGACTTCTTAATCTTAGCGCAGGAGAGATGAACCCATATGGAGCACTCGTCACATTCAATCATGGGACGTCCGGCAAAAGGCTTCCCACAATAACAAGTAATCAGATCCCATGAATCATCACCTACAGTAGATAAAACAATATAAATGGTTGAAAGATTCATAATGACCAGATGCCACAATAAAAAAAATACTAAAGCAAACATGTTTTCTTCAAGGCTGAAGATACTCGTTTAGTTTAAAAGGCAACACATCTATAACATGAATGAAATAAATAAATTAATTATATATATATATATATATATATATATATATATAGAGAGAGAGAGAGAGAGAGAGGTGTGTGTGTATGTATATACAAACTGCACTTGTATGCATATGCAACCTTTTAATTGCACTGCATTAAATGCAATATTAACATACCAAGTCTGACACTTACCAGACTCCACCATAATATCCTCATCCGTCACCAGTGTGTCTGTTTCGCAAGAGCTCAGGTCTGTTTCTTGATTGGACTCCAGTTTAAGCCCCGCCGCCTCATGCAAGTGAATGGCCTGTTCCGTTAGTCCCTCCTCCTTTTGAAGCCCCTCATTCAGAGGGCTTGTGGGTGTAAAGTGACTCTCAGTCTTTACCGATCTCTTCATTTTCTTCAGTGCTGCTTTCGATTGTTTGTGTGCTCTTGCCTCCGAGATGCTTTTTCTCGGGCCTCCTAAAGATAAGCGTCCGAGTTTCTTCACCTTCTTCCTTTCAGCTTTACTATGAAGATGGATCTGGTTCAGAGAGTCTTTCAGTCTCATCTGGTCTAAGGAGCTGTCCGACTGAAGATGGCTGAACTCTGTGCTGCTGCTGTCAGTCTCAGCTTTGTAGACCAGGTTGTGAATGCTGTTGAGGTCGGAGTGAGCGTCGGTCCAGCTATCCTTTACGGACCCTTCACCGGAGAGCTCAGAAAGCTCGTGTGTACATGGAGATGAAGACGGAGACCACGAACTCTCCTGAAAACACACATCAGCAGAATTTAACAAAAATGTAGTGCCCTCATAATCTGCATAAGATTTTGCATTGCATGGTGGAATTAAGTAGTCATAACTTAATATTTTTCAAATGACCCTAAGTGAAAAAAAGTCTACTATATTTTCCTGTTTAACTCTTTCCTCGTCATTGATGAAAATTGCCGTAAATGACAATCACAATGCTTCCGTGCCACTGATGGAAATCAGCTTTCCGTGATTTCACTGTTATACGGTAGGTTACATTTAGCCATTTTTCACATATAAATATTCATCAACTCATACATCAGTTGTGGTAAACGGAAGCTCAAGCATGTTCGCATTATGTGCGAGAACCAATGAGGTTTGTTCTCGCGCTTCAAGCAGGTTCAGTTGAGCTTCTGTTTATGTTTGCTGATCAATGTTTATATGTGAATAAAAGCCTTAATTAAATCTGTTCATCATATAAAGCGATCAAATATCTTTAGAAAATTTGGATTAAACCGTTTAATTCATATGGATCCGTTTTATGATCTCTTAATTAACTTTTTGAAGCGTCAAAGTGGTAGTTGCGTAGCTGTCAACGAAGGGACAGAAAGCTCTAAGATTTTATCAAAAATATCTTAATTTGTGATCCCAAGATGAATTAAAGTCTTAAGGGTTTGAACCAATACGAGGGCAAGTAATTAATGACAGAATTTTCCTTTACGTATTTTAAGAAACAATTGTGTCAGCAGTAGGGCTGTAATCTCCCAGTCGATTAGTCGATTATTTGGTCGATACGTTCTGGCTCGACCAAAATTCTGATTGGTCGATTTTTTGCCGCGTTCATTTGATCAGTTTTGCCGCGTTCATTTCATCAGGTGGAAAGCACTAATTGCTAATGGGGGTGTTTTCAGAGCACCCCTGTTTCACAGGTAACAGTCTGTCTTCAGAACACCCCCCTTGTTTACAAATTCTTTTGGATTAGCCCAACCCACTGGAGAAGAGAGACAGATTGAAGAAAGTAGGCTACTAGAAGGTTTGCTGAATATTATTTATTTAATTGTGAGAGCGTTTAATTCAAAGTCAGTCAGTCAGTCCTCTTCTACCATGTCAACAAAGACATCGGCAGTGTGGCAGCATTTTTTTTTTAAGTTAATAGTCTATTCGTGTCTCAGCCGCGAAGCTGAGCTCCACAGAGCGGCTGCACAGAGCGGCTGAAATGATAGTGTCTGTCAGTTATTATAATACATACGACAAAAACAATTGTCTAAATTATGTTGCATATTCCTCAAAAGTTCTTGTGATGATATCACTAGTTGACAACATAGTACTATTTTCGGAAATCATAGGCTATGATATTGTGCAGGTGCACGTGATGCAACGCACGTGATGCAACTCTCATTTCAGTGCAAAATAATGAGGTCAAAAACAATTGAATATACTGCAAATAGCCTACTAGTTTTTAATGTTTATTTATAATTCATTTAGGCAGACAACAAGGCTACCAAGTACTGCGCACAGTGCGCAGCTAATTCATTTAAAGGTTTTTTTTCCTAACATAATTTTTAGTCGAAAATTTCAGGACTTCAGACGACCAAGATTTTCTTTGGTTGATTACAGCCCTAGTCAGCAGCAGGTGATTACCACAAAGACGGTCGGAGTTACCCCTTCATTTCTGTACAAAATGACAGTTTTGTTTTATGACATTCAACTCACTTCTGTTTGAGGTGGAATGTACCCAGCATAGGCCAGGACAAAGCTGCAAAACTTATTGAAATCCTCAACAGTCCTCTTCCTACGCTCTGGAGGCTGGAACAAAGACAAATGACATTAATAATGACCAATAATAATGATTAATAGTACATTTAGACTGATAATGAGATTATATATATATATATATATATATATATATATATATATATATATATATATATATATATAAATGTTATGACACCAGTCTGACACCAATCTCAAATAATAATTTAAAAAAACATATTTTTGCCAATTAGGTTCAGTGATTAAAACAGATACTGATCTTATCCACAACCCATCCCCCCATGTTCGGCCACATGTGGCCTAAGCTATAAATAAGTAACGAGCCTATGTCACCATTTAAAACCATCACAGAACATAACTGCGACAGCACTTACCAAAGCCTCAGTTTTACATTTCCGGACGGTGTCTGTAAAGGAAACAGAAGACATCTGCATTACTGGCAAACAATGTTAACGTTAAACGCTGAAACTAACGTTACAGCGTTAAACGAACTGTCAAGTTAGCTTTAGCTTATGCTATCTAGATACTGTTAAAGTAACTTAAGAGTCATTTTCGTACGTGATTATTGGAATGCTACAGGTGTAAGCAAAATATATCGATTTTAAACCGTTAAACATTGTTGCAAATGTATGAGTGCAAACTCATTTGCTCGAGTAAGCATCTTCGCATCCGAACAAGAGCTGCTTATGCTAAAAGCTAAAGACGAGCAGATGAAACATTGTCTAGTCAGCGAAACAAGGAAGCCAATTGGTGTAAGAACTTTTCAAATATGCTTAGAAAATTACATGTTACGTATCTGGAGATAGTATAGAGAAGCCGTTACGTGTAACGTACTTAACCTAAGAGGATATTTCACTGTTAGCATGAGTAACGTTAAGTTAGTTAACGTAATCCATCCAGGAGCTCTTTGTTAAATGGGTGTGTTACACGAGGCTCGTTTAAAACATCGAGTACTGGAGTGATAGACTACAATAAAACGAGAAAAGTAATATTCATATGACAATAATAAAAGCACGTATTTACCTTGGTGATGATCCATAATACCCAACATGGTGGGGTGGTACCACAAAGTTGTGTTCTTCTTAAGGTTGGCTCTTTGATTTCCAGCTAATGACCTTATGGAGTCACTTTGAATAGCGAAATGTCTTCCAAGTAATATATATATATATATATCTGTCCAGTCGGTTTTGGACTTAACAGACAACTAAGTTAATAAGCTAACTGTTAGCGCACAACCGAAGGATTTGCCATATGCTCACGGCGGTCTTGCGATCAAAACTGCAATACTTGGCAAATTACCAGTTTTTCCCCCGAAAATCTGATCACGGTTCAGATAAAACAAAGCTGAACTGTGTATTATTTCGCCCAGACCTCAATTATCGATGATAATGATGATGATATGTCGTCGATCAGTCCTCGTCCTCGTTGATAACCAGCGAATAGAAGCCGGAGGCTTTAGATTTACAAAACCGATAACGCCTTGATTGTATCCGCAAACATGAAAAAATACAAAGTCTGCGGTTAATTTCCGAAAAAATCAGAAACTAGCTTTTTGCACAACTGCATTCAACAAAGTCTTGAACGTCTGGGTTACGCGCGGTCTCAACAGGAATCACCCTGTGACGCAATCGCGCAAAGAGCGCCAGACTCTTTGCCTGATGCATATTGATGAGAACGTAATGAATATGCATGAAAGTTCGTCAAAGATAACCCAAAACCTGCCAAAATATCCAACTTATCATGTTTAATTCTATACATTGGTGGAATACCCGGTGCCCAAATTTTGAAAATGTCAACATATTATGCGTGGCTGGTGGCAGTTGCGTCCTTGTGTCCTTACGATGAACAACACAGGAAATGGAGAAGCTGTGGTTGTATAGGCGCCATGTTGGATCATTTGCGCAATACCTTTGCACGTAAAATCTCCACTAGGGGAGCCATAATGGCGCACTCTCTTTTACCCTGTGTATACGGACTTCCTTAATCCTGGTAGTCAGCTGACCTATGTCGTGACAATTTTTTTCCTCGCTACACTGGTAGGATATTCCACGGATTGTCGTTCATTGCATGCCAATACAGTAAGATGAATATTTTCTTTATATATACAATTATTTTGTATTGCTGTCAGACCAGTCTGTTTGGTCCTATCTCATTTCTACTCTGGTGAAATCTGCTCATTTGCTGATCAGAGGCTTTGCTATCAACCATCTGTCACCTGACATCCTTACGACAGTCTTCTAGATCTCGTAATTCAATAGTGCGTTTAGTACCGCAATCAAATTCATAACATTTTCCTTTGATACTCATCTGTTACAACAGGAGAGGATAGTATAGTGTTGATCTAAATGAATACCGCTCGGCCATAGTGGTTCTGTTAGTATTACTATTTTGCTATGTTGACATCAAGAAAGTCTTTAAATTTGACAGTGGTTATTGCAATATTTATCATACCAATAAGATTGAAACTCACATTTGATTTCAAGTATTGCTTTGAACTGGAACAACACAGTAGATAGACCTTGTGGTTCTATTGGGAAAAATGAAAATCAAAACACGTCTTGACAATGTTAATTTTAGATTTGGCGTTTGTCTGAAAGATATTGATGCGTTTTGAATTATTCTCACAGTCTCACACTTCCACTTTCAGGTTTTCTAACACACAAGATGGATTTTTCCAAACTGCCTAAAATCCGAGATGAGGAACGTGAGGATCTGTTTGGATTTGTGCATGGGGTTTCAGGCCCAGGTAAGAAATAAAAACATGTTCTCAATGTTCATATATACATTAAGTCCAAATTAATGAAGTCACTTTGTCATGAAATTGAACACAGAGCACAAAGTTAATATCCCAAGTAGTGTATTTTGACTTTGTGTCACAAATATAAGAATTGAAGATTACAGTCTGTGTGTCTGTTCACTGCAGTGGTGACGGCCACTAGGATGGCAGGGGCGGCCATGTATGAGCTAGTGCGTGTTGGCCACTGTGAGCTGGTGGGAGAGATTATCCGATTGGAGGGAGATATGGCAACCATCCAGGTGTACGAAGAGACCTGTATCCTTTACCATTCATCAGTGATTTACTTACTCTGTAACCCTTGAAAAAGTTTTCAATCAAGTTAAAGGGACTATGTGTAGCTTTTTAGGTATTTTATTATCTAAAATTAATATTTTTATTCATAAATATGCCCTCAATGGTGTACAAATACCTATGCCAATGAACAGACTAATCCTCGTAAACGAAGAATTTATTATCTTTATATACATAGGACGGGTAGGTCCACGGAGGCTTCCATGTAGTTCCGCCATCTTGAAAAACTATAATAGCAGAGAGGGACAAAAAGTACTAAGCCAAGGCGTTTCCACAACGCGTTTTCGTTCAGAACCAGCGTCACGTGACTGAAGCCAGCAGAAGCGGAGGCGCAGAGCAGTGAGAGGCGCTTGTCACTGCCGCGGCAAGTTTAAAAGGATGCACACTGCACGATTATTTATACACCGTTCATTCATACATATGCTGAGTCACAGGATAAGGAGTCCTTGTCGTCGAAAAAGTCCAAAATAGACCGTAAAAGGAAACGTGACCGGAGATTACAAAAACAAGGGTTAATGTCGGGATAGCTAATGCAAGAGAAAGCTTTCAAAAGAGACGCTGAAGTTGCCTGCTTTCTTCTCGACAGGTAAATCAATGTTACGGTCTTAATTACAAGCTTTTTTTCATTGCTTGGTTGTGTACTTTATTATATAGACAGTCAAACATTTATAGTTAAAAGTTAAACAGGCTCTTTGATGAATAGCAGCTATTGAGTAAAGGAACGTTAGAGAAGGCTCTGATGATGATGATATCTAACAATGCACGTACTTCAAAAAATATAACGAGTAAAGACGGCATTACTACTAATTACCATAGTTAATGTTTTTCACAGTCAGTAATTGATAACTGTAACATTATTTTTTTCGTTGTTTCAAGTTTCAGTTTGTTTTAAATAACAAACCTGTTCACCCGATGAAAAACTCGAAGTGCTATTATAAGACATCCTGTCATAGCTTTTTGGTACATAATGGCAACCGTAGATGCAACGCGCATTTGAAAAAGTGAGGCGCTGGAGAGCATTATTCGTTTGAATGCAAAATACAATTTCACCACTAGATGGGAGAAATTCCTACACACAGTCCCTTTAATCCAAATTTAGTTTTAGAATTGTTAGGAAAAATGGGTATTTAATAACTTTTTTAACAACTCAAGTATGGTTTTCTTCATGAAAATTGCTGAAGAAGCTGGCATGGTGTTAAAAAAACAAACTTATTCTACATTTGCACCAACACAGATACTCGCAATCATGGAGAGTATGTTTTGTGATCAAAATAAAGTACAAAAAAATACTATAGTATGCACAGAATTAATACCAAGATTCAATCATTTAAAGTACCCTTCAGTAAATATGGTAATCATTCAGCACTGTGGTATGTGGCAGATTACCATGGTATTAATCATGGTGCTGCCACGTTACGCTTTTGCATGTGTTTGTATTTGTCTATATGTTTTCCTGAGCTATCTACAGCTGGAGTTTCTGTCGGAGATCCTGTGCTCCGTACTGGAAAACCCCTCTCTGTGGAGCTGGGGCCTGGAATCATGGGCTCCATCTTTGACGGTATTCAGCGTCCCCTGAAAGACATCAATGACCTCACAAACAGCATCTACATCCCTAGAGGGGTTAACATTGGAGCTTTAAACCGGGACCTGAAGTGGGAATTCTCTCCTTTTCAAAACCTGAGGGTAAGGAACTCTGTGTGTCTTTCTCTGTATAAAGGGCCGTCATGCAAGTTGTTTTTTGAAGGGGCTCCAGTGACAGTTCTGCACTCACAAGACTGTGAGTCATGATAGTCTAGTGGTATATTTTTATAATATGGATGGGGGCTGGGTTAATTTTTAATATCATTTGCAAATGAACTTGACTGCCAGTGATCACCCCGCATTTTCATTTATGGAAAACAGTGGAATTCACTTTTTGATACCACTGTTTGTGTTTAATGGCGAAAATCTAACCGCATTATATATAACAAAATTTTACTTTTTGGTTTTCACTGTAATAATTACGGCAATGTTTTCAGAACCATTTCTATTATTTTTAATTATGAAATGAAGCAAGGAGATACATTATTAACACCTTTACTGTCCCTATTCCAGAATATTAAAGGGATAGTTCAACCAAAAATGAAAATTCTGTCATCATTTACTCACAATAAGACTTTGGTTGAGAAAATGATGATAGAATTTTCATTTTTGGTGATCTATCCCTTTAACAATATTATAAGTCTTCTGTAGCTTTTAGAAACAAATTAATTTAAACCATCAGCACCAGACACTGCAAGTCTAAACTGGACCTTATCTATGTGTTTGGAAGCACAGCACACATCATTTTTGCCCATATAATACATATCTCATTAAATGTTAAAACTAACTGGTTGTGTTGATGCATTAATATTTTGTAAAATTTTAACCACCCGCATGCAACAACTCCTTTGGCATACACAAGCTAAATGCCATATTTTGGCTTCAAAATGGGAAAATTCACCAAACGGCAACAATTGTAACAACAAATATATATATTATTTGTATATTACATTGAAATGATGTACTGCATGTTTATGTTAATTGGACTCTGATTTGTTTTTCAGGTTGGAAGTCACATTACAGGGGGTGATATCTATGGATTGGTGTATGAGAACTCTCTCATCAAGCACAAGATCATGCTTCCCCCCCGAAGCAGGGGAACAGTCACCTACCTCGCTCCGCCAGGAAATTATGACGTTTCTGTGAGTCACACTCACAATCATCCTCACATGTCCTTAAATACTTCCACACATTTATAGACGTGCACGTGAGAGTCATTCACGTCCATTCAAACTTATTTGTATAGCGTCCTACAAAGGCAACAGATAGAAAAACTCTGCAAGATGTTTAGTTAAGATAAGACCTAATCTCACTAAATACTGTAACTTCCATTTTCACTGTGTGTGTGTGTCAGGATGTGGTGCTGGAACTGGAGTTTGAAGGAGTGAAGGATAAGTTCACCATGGTGCAGGTGTGGCCTGTGCGACAGGTGAGGCCTGTTACTGAGAAGCTCCCTGCCAACCACCCCCTGCTGACTGGACAGAGAGTACTGGATGCCCTCTTTCCGTGAGTCTCAAAATCACACTCATTATCTTTCCACAACTGAGACCGTAAAGTTTATAGTGTAGCTGACACTTACTTTAATATTTCTGCTAGGGCTAGACAGTTAATCATATTTTAATCATGATCACAATTTCTGCTTTTCTCAATTAATTAAGCAGAATTTTCTGCGATATTGGCCCTCTGGTTATTTATCCTGAAAAGTTATTTATCCTTTATCTTTCATTGGTAACAAGACACCACAAGCCTTTATGTTTGTAGAGTTTAAATCCCACAATCAGAGCTTTACTTTTAACTTGATACATTTTCTGCCTAGTGTTTTACTTAATTTTCTCTGGTGATCTGAAAGCAGACAAACATGTATGTTGGAGTTTGGCGATCACCACTGCCATTCTGCTCAAATGGATGTGTAATAAAGCCAGTCTGTTGCCGCTTGAGCTATTTGCTGCTACTAAATCTGTGAGCAAACCTTCTCAGCGATGACCTGTATAAATACATGATACATATAATAAATCAGGAAAATACATGAGGTAAATTAAACTGCCCTGCCTTGCCTTGCCTTGCCTAAACTGTGCGTATGAGTTGACACACTCTCGATTTGTTGTTTTGGGTCAGTGAGATTTAAAAAAAAATGTATGTCTCTTATGCTCACCTCATTTATTTGATCAAAAATACAGTAAAAACGATAATATTGTTAAATATTATTACAAATTTAAAAGAACTTTTATATTTGAAGTGTGACATGATCCTTCAGAAATCATTATAATATTGCTGATTTGGTGTTCAAGAAACATTTCTTATCATTTTCAATGTAGAAAACCGTGCTGCTGCTTAATATTCTTGTGGAAACCATGATACATTTTTTCCTGGATTCTGTGATGAATAGAAAGTTCAAAAGAACAGCATTTGGATCAATATCAATTTAATGCATCTTTGCTGAATAAAAATACTAATTTCAAAAATTAATTTCTTACGGACCCCAAACTTTTGAATGGTAGTGTACAGTACGTGAAAGTGGAATAATTCTGATGAATTGTACAAAGTAATTTCTTAAATGACACAGTCGTGATTATCAGTTTAACCATTACAGTGCAGTCCTAATTTTTGCCGTTTTGTAGTTGTGTCCAAGGAGGAACCACAGCCATTCCAGGAGCCTTTGGCTGTGGTAAGACTGTCATCTCTCAGTCTCTCTCCAAGTACTCCAACAGTGATGTCATCGTTTACGTTGGTTGCGGCGAGCGTGGAAACGAGATGTCTGAAGTATTAAGAGACTTTCCAGAGGTTGGTATGGCACTGAGTTTAATGACAGCACACTTGGTCACTTTGCTTAATACTACGTTTATGAATGCAATATGAAATTCATACCTAGAATGGTTAATGTGACCCTGTTGTGTGGTTTAGATGAGTGACAGTAATTTTGTTTAATAGCTCACCATGGAGGTGGATGGGAAGGTGGAGAGCATTATGAAGAGAACAGCACTGGTGGCCAACACCTCAAACATGCCTGTGGCTGCCAGAGAAGCCTCCATCTACACTGGTAAACACAACAGCCATCTGTAGAAAGTAAAGTGTGCTGTAATGTTGAGTGCCATGAAACAGGTTTTTATAAAACACAATTATTAATAGTAAAATGAGATGTAAGAGAAGAGAAAGTATAGTTTGTGTGTGGAGGCATGTATCTTGATAGATAGTATGCTTGTGTGTTACCAGGTATCACATTGTCTGAGTACTTCAGAGACATGGGCTATAATGTCAGTATGATGGCTGACTCCACCTCTCGATGGGCTGAGGCTCTTAGGGAGATCTCCGGACGTTTGGCTGAGATGCCTGCTGGTATGTACAGCTCAACAATCCCATTTTTGTGTCCACTGCAAATGTGTTTAAGTAAATTATATAAGTAAAAATAATAATTGTGTTTACTGTTTATCAAGGATGCATTCAATTGATGAAAAGGGACAGTACATACATTTATAATGTAACAAATGATATTTCAAATAAATGCTGTTCTTTTGAACTTCCTATTACCGTAATCAGATTATCCATCTTGGTTTCCACAAAAATATTAAGATGCACAACTGGTTTCATTGTTAATGCAAATAATAAGAAATGTTTCTTGAGCAGCAAATCAGCATATTATAATGGTTTCTGAACGATCATATGACTGAAGACTGGAGTAATGATGCTGAAAATTCAACTTTGCCATCACAGGAATACCTTACATTTTAAAATATAATATTATTATTCTTGTAAAGTGTAATATTATTTCACAGTATTACTGTTTTTACTGTGTATTCAATCAAATATGCCAAATCAGCCTTGTTGTTTTCAAAAAAATTAAAGATCTTAACGAAAAAATCTTACCCTAAACTTTTGTGATTGCTAAATCGCATACCATTTAACTTAAAAAAATACTGTCTGCGTGTACTGCATACTTTAAAGTTATGCTTTGTATTGGCAGAGAAATGTGTGTAAAACATATCTCACACTGGAGGTATTCCTTCAAATGCTGGTTGTTTGTACCACATTCACAACAACTTTTTTGTCTAGACCAATATTACTTATACTGGATAATCAAATCTTCCTGTTTTCCTCCAACAGATAGTGGGTATCCCGCATACCTTGGAGCCCGCCTGGCATCGTTCTATGAGAGAGCAGGTCGAGTGAAGTGCCTGGGTAACCCAGAGAGAGAGGGTAGCGTCAGCATTGTGGGAGCGTAAGTTTATACAGACTTTGATGTTTATAAAAATATAACATGTATTTTTAGCTATTGTGTGGGGGTTATAACTGCAGGTGTTTCTGTTCTTTCCAAATGAATGTTTCCCTACAGTGTGTCTCCCCCCGGTGGTGACTTCTCAGATCCTGTGACTTCTGCCACTCTTGGTATTGTGCAGGTGGGTGGATATATTCATTTAACTCTTTTAAATAAAGCAGTGTAGTAGAATCTTTCATTATTTCTCTTCTCATTTGAACTGTTGCTTTTAGGTGTTCTGGGGTCTAGATAAGAAGCTCGCCCAGAGGAAACACTTTCCCTCTGTTAACTGGCTTATCAGTTACAGTAAATATACACGAGCGCTAGATGAGTACTATGACAAACACTTCCAAGAGTTTGTGCCGCTGCGTACCAAAGCCAAAGAGATTCTGCAGGAGGAGGAGGACCTGGCTGAGATTGTGCAACTTGTTGGAAAGGTGAGAATTGTTTGTCAAATAGTGTTAGTAATGTTAGTAATGCATAGTGAAGTTTAGGGGTGTGCATCAGAGCCAATATCTGTATCTGGAATAATTAAAAAATTTCATTTGTGTTTTAATGTTATACAATATTTTTGTATTGATTCTGAATGCATGCCTGGGTTTATTTTGTTTCCTTATCCATAGGCATCTCTGGCTGAGACAGATAAAATCACTCTGGAGGTAGCCAAACTCATTAAAGATGACTTCCTGCAGCAGAACGGTTACACTCCCTATGACAGGTATAGTCATCATCTGTACAATAAAGAATGTGACGTTTCCACAGCCCCTGTTTTTTGATTTCTTGTTGTTCTAGTAGCATGTTTGTCAGTCTGTACTAATTATTTTCTACATTATCTCCCTGTCTCTTTCTCGTCTAGGTTCTGTCCCTTCTATAAGACGGTGGGGATCCTGTCCAATATGATAGCTTTTTATGACCTGTCCCGGCATGCTGTTGAAACCACAGCACAGAGCGATAATAAGATCACCTGGGCGCAGATCCGTGAACACATGGGAGAAATTCTTTATCGGATCAGCTCCATGAAGTTTAAGGTACTGTTACTCAAGTATTGATGTTGGTAAAGATCATAGACCACAAGATTCTCTTTGAGGATGTAGGCAATGACCAGTTTCAATTTGCCCAGTTTAATTCAGTGTTTCAGAGTTATTGTTAGTTTTTTCAGTTCAAATTTCAGTTATGGAAAAATTGCGTGCCCCCTCAGATTTTTGAGCCAAATTAATTTGAATGTAGCTTCCAAAAGACAAAAAATAATAATTTTTCATTTGATAACTAAATCTTTGAAGCGTATGATCACACCGGTGTGATTAGAACGTTCAGCGCATCACGTGATCTACTGCTAAATTCAAATCTGCGTTCGTGCTTTGGCTGGTGCCAAATATCACAACATCATCATATATCGCAACGGTTCAGTGTTTTTCAATCATATAATGTTTATTTTATGTTTTTGACATTTAAAGCAAAAACAAATATTTATAGTTACAATATATATATATATATATATATATATATATATATATATATATTTGATAATATGTATAAAAATATACACTGATATCTAAGGAAGCAGCAATAATCCTTGCAAATATAATTTGACGACATGTTTTATTGATATCCGATGGCCTATTCTATACATAGCGTAGGTATATATAACGTTTACTCTAATCTTAGAATATTGTAGTTACAAAATGAATAGCTTCAAAACTGAGAAATTCGCCAATCGCCACTGTCACATGTCATATGATGACATTGCAGCAATTATTTTAGCAAAAGGAAAAATATATATGAATAAATACTATAATAGTATACAGACCATCATATTTTTAGCATTTTTTAATGAGAATTGAGGTCGAGTCTGTAGTTTCCCATCCTGATCCTGTTTTGGACAAAAAGGCCATAAATAATTTTTTACATGTTCACCCCAAAATGAAAATTACCCCATGATTTACTGACCCTTAAGCCATCCTAGGTGTATATGACATTCTTCTTTCAGACGAATACAATCAGAGTTATATATAAAAAAAAAAAAATCCTGTCTCCTCCAAGCTTCATAATGCCAGTGAATGGCTTTATATTAAAGTGCCTATCAAAGTGCCTCCATCCATGATAAAAGTGCTCCACACGGCTCTGGGGGGTTAATAAAGGCCTTCTGAAGTGAAGCGATGCGTTTGTGTAAGAAAAATATCCATATTTAAAACTTTTTCAACTAAAATAACTAGCTTCCGGGAGACGGCCAAGGATGACTTGAGGGTGAGTAAATCATGGGCTAATTTTCATTTTTGGGTGAAACTATCCCTTTAAAATGTCCTTTTAAACAACATGTCCTTTTATTATTAAACTCTTAGACCCAACAATATGCAACATAATAACCATTTATAGGTTCCCCCAGATAAAACAAATATTACATAGTACAGTGTTAACTCTCACTACATCTGAATCTGAATTTATCCTACAATACATGGACATGAAATTGATTTGAATAGTGACTGAAAATGTGTTTATTATAATTTATTTTATAAAAATTATTTAATTTATAATATATAATATTTAATATAAATTGTAATAAAAAATATATAAACTTGTTTTTTATTAGATTATTTACAGTCATTTCATTCAGTTAACATTGACCAATTTTACATACTGTAATGGCATGTGTGTGTTTTGCAGGATCCAGTCAAAGAGGGTGAAGCAAAGATCAAAGCTGACTACGCTCAACTGCTGGAAGACATGCAGAATTCTTTCCGCACTCTTGAGGACTAAAAGCAACCTTTGACCTCACTTGTCTCCCACCTCTCTCCTCCCCTGTGCTGTGCAGTGCATTTCCCAGTGCTCCCTTGTGCATGTGTCCCTCTCGTCTTAATATACACTAAAGCTGTTCAGCTGATCTCAACGAATGAAAGTCAGAGCCAGTAGCCATCGCTAATCTGAATATGTTCTTTATAAAGCTTAAACAGAGTGTGTTCTCACTCTATAGCTACAGCTGTTACTTGGTGTTTGAACTGCAAGATTGTATTTTAGCATCTCAAGTAAATGCCTCTGTGATCTCTCTGTGCTGAGAACACTTGAAGCACGAAAACAAAATTCATCTTCTTTTTTTCGCACCACCATTCCCATGAGTCCTTGTTGCATGTGTTTGGAGCACGGGGGAGCACAGTGTTTATTTTCATCTCCTTTTTTTTTTCTCTGTGACCAATAGAAATATGTTATAAAATAATGGGAACAATTGAAGTCAGAAAGGGATCATTGAAGCTTCCCTTATTTATTTGAATCTTGTTTTGTCTCATGAATGTGATTTCTGCTTTAAGTGTGTTCCTTTGACTGTTTATCATATTCATGTGAGTGAGCTTGTGTGAGTTAGAGTGTGTGTGTGTGGGTAGATTATCGTGGCTTCTGTAGTTATACATTTATTGTGTGTGCTGTTGTGTGTTCAGTTCCAAAGAATTAAACGATTGGAAACTGTTTAAATGACTCTGTTTTATAATAACAAAAATAGATGATTTTCATCTAGTTCCTCTCACTGATTGCTTACATACAACTGTTCAAATGTTCGGGGTTGGTAAGATCATTTTCTATTTTCATATATTTAAAAATGAAAAAAATCTAAATTGTCAGCATCATTACTCCAGTCTTCAGTGTCACATGATCCTCCAGAAGTCATTCTAATATGCTGATTTGCTGCTCAATTAACATTTATTTTGTATTATTGTTGAAAACAGTAACAGAAAATGGTCTGTTTTTGTGGAAACCATGACACTCTTTACAGGATCCTCTGATTAATTAAAAAGAACAGGCCTTATTTGAAATAGAAATCTTCTGTTACAATGTAAGTCTTTACTGTGACTTATGATCAATTTAATGCATTCTTGCTGAATAAAAGTATTAATTTCCTTCAAAGAAATAAAAAGTGAAGTACTGACCCCAAACTTCTGAATGGTAGTGTAGGTCTGTGTTTCTACTTTTAAAAGCTTTATGAATCAACAATATATTACACACCTGTGACCAGTTTTTCTTTCTCAGGGACATAGAAAAATTGTTTTGTGTTGACCTGGCCTCATGGAAATTTTTCAGCCTGTGGATACTTGTGTAGTTACACGAGACAAGGAAATTCACCAGACACACTGAATGATAAAACTTGTTTATTTGTGTCAGAAGGATAGATGGGGATTTTCACAGTAAGCAAACCATGGGACAAAATAAGTCACAAAAAAAACAGTTCACAGCCAGCTAGTTCTGAAGTGAACGTCCTGGTGGGACTTACAAAAAGGCATGTGGTGAAAATTAAGAACTTTGCAAATAAGTTCTTTAATTAAAAAAGCATACTGAAGCACAGAACAAGTATTGAGATTAGGCCTCTCGAGAGAGCAAAAAAGTGTTCAGTGCTGAGTGCTGATAGAAGGTCAGTTTCTGATTGATATTACAAGCTCACAAAAGCTCAATAGTTCATAACTCAGATGCTCTTGCTCTTGCTATATTAGATCTGATGGGGTGTGCATGAGGGGGGTCACTGGATCTGTTTGTGTATGTATTCATATATTATCATTCAGAATATGGGGTGAGCTAAATGTCTCACAGTTCACTGATGTAATTCTCTCATGCACTGAGGTCAGTTCTCGGCAGTGGGACTGTGAGCGTACGTGTGCTTGTTCTCTTTTACCTTTGGCCTTTACCGTAACCTCTCCACACTTTTAACCTCCAAAGCCGTGGCTCTCGCTTCATTTCTGCAGGCAGTTTAATTTGTCCCTGAACTGAGTCAGTATCACAGCAACCAGACCCGCTGCCACACCAACAACTGCCACAACGATGCCAATCATAGTGCCCACCGACTCCTCAATCACACCTGAGCAGGGATTTGATGAAAAAAGGTATAATCTCACTGTAATCAATCATTGTCTCAGATGAATGACTGTAATTGGCTCCCTAAAAACAGTACTTATGTTCACTATGTATTAGTGTATTTATTTTGTATGTATAGTGTATGTCCTATGTATTTTCTGTTCTCATTTTAATTGTTAAAGTTTTAGCAATTTTGTTGTGATTTTGTCTTTTTTAAAAAAAATTATGTATACATAGTTTTCATTCATTTTTAATGAATCAGTTTTAGTTATTTTAATACATCAAGTTAAACTACCGGTACATGAAAATGCTGGCAACCAGCTGGGAAAAAAAGTTTACCAGTTAATGTTTATTTTATTCAAGTAACAGAATGTTTTTTTTTAATGGTTTCAATATAATTTTAGTTAACTTTACTTTAATAGCCCTGATTTGAATTGCACTAAGGGAATCATAAAAGGTATGGTTCACCCAAAAATGAAAATTTGCTGTGAATTTACTCACCTTCAGGCTATCCAAGATGTAGGTGTCTTTTTTTCTTCAGTAGAAATGTAAAGAAACATTTTAGCTGAAACCGTGGTCCTTGGTGATTCTTATAATGCAAGTTACTGGGTGCCGTTACTACATTTTGTTTTGCCTGTATATGTTTTTTGACTCTGAAAGTGATGGTAGCGGTTGACTTGCATTACACGAATCACCAAGGACCACGGTTTCAGCAAAAAATCACCTTTATTGTTCTACTGATGGAAAAAAAGACACCTACCATCTTGGATGGGCTGAGGGTGAGTACACAGCAAATTTTCATTTTTGGGTGAACCATCCCTTTAAGGTCTTCCTTGAGTTTTACAGGCCATAGATTAATAAAAAACAAACAAAAATATTTTAAAATTAAATTATGTATCTGAATATTGGCTTCCACACTAATATCCATGCAATCCTAAATCTCTCTCACCCAGCTCTTTGCGGATGCTGAGTTTGGTCCCACCTCCATGAAGAATAGTTGAGTTTGTTGATATGAAGGCACACAAATACAATCCTTGATCTTCCACTGAAATGTTCCTTAGTGTCATAGATAGATCTCCCATAGGCAGATCACCAGACAAAAACACACGACCAGCAAACACATCCTCCACCGTCTCATTTCCATGTAGAACATTCCTCCTTTCCTCCAAACTCTGCACGTACCAGCTCACCTTCTCCACAGCCAGTATTTCATCCACACCACTTTTTAAAAAACAGGGTAACATCACATTCTCCCCTTCCACAGCTTTTGCCTTTGGAGGCTGTTGTAAATATGACACCCCCTGTGGTCCTGGAGGATTGGCAGCAGGCAGGGCAGGTAAAGCATCTGTTGTGGACGTGATGAGGATGGTCAGGGGAGTTTGAGTGGGATTGGTGATAATGGCCGCATTTACAAGTAGACAAAGAGAAAGAAGCCCACCTGTCAATAAAACATTATTATTTGCCAGTGCAATGATTATTCATTTAATGCATATCATATGTATGGTATATGTGAAAGAGTAGGCCTCATGAAAATGCACTAAATCTCTGTCACTTGGACGAAACTCAATAACATCACATAAAAAAGATGTATGTTTATTTGGCATGTGTAAAGCAGAATAGTAACCAGTCAAGAACATTTTAACCAATCAAGGAAAATTCACACATATACACTCTGATGCTATAAATACAGTGGCTTACATAGCAGTGTTATGGTCACACTGAGACCCTTTACTAAAATTAGAGACTCAAAAGTCACAAGGATTAAAATATCAAAAGTCCTATGTGGAGAGTAAATCCTCCAACCTTTACTTTATTCGGTCAGCAGAAGTCTAGTAGTCAGTTCAGAATTAATTCCTTCGATTTTTCCTAAAGACTGAATTACCAATAAATAGACTTGACATGAGTCGCATCACGTAACTCAGTGAATTAAAAAATGTTAAACTGATATGACTAAAATATTGTAAGCGTAACATTAATGCTGAAGCTAATGCAGCAGTAACCCTCTTTGCCTCGGTACAGTATAACATGTCTCTCTCTCTCTCTCTCTCTCTCTCTCTCATACTTCATGTCTTATCATTAATGTCTCAGAAAGTGCTGCTTCCATAAACACGTGGAATTAAAATTACATTTACTGTGAAACAGACAGTAAAGGTTGATTTAATGGCCAAATGACATTTCAAAGGTTCTAGTTAATAGATGCAGACTTTAGAAATGAGTTAAAATGAGTGCATACTGCTTTTTAATAGGTGAAGATGCAGTCTGTTTAGTGTAAAAGATTTATGACCGTAAACTACTAGGTTAATCCAGGCTGACGTGAGAGCAAGACATTTACACACGTTTATGAGGTTAGCTGCTGAAATTAGGCATGCAATGTGCTTTTTGTGGATATGATTATTTGTGGAGGGAGGGAAAATATAAAGTCTGCTCTTTTGAGTTTTCTTGTTAATGTGTCAAGGTAAGTTAGTAGAACACAGAGAAATGAGAATGCCATAATGCTGAGGGAAATATATATAGTCTTACCTGTGAGGGCAGAGAGGAAAAGGTGACTAAGTAAGGTTCTAGAAGTTAAGAGACTGAGGAAAGCCATATCTGTCTCAGAGAAATGTCACACACTGACACAGAGCTGACAGAGCTATACTTTATCTCCCCCTCCAACACCACCACACACACACTTTGGTCCCTTTCCACCCACACACTTAGTGTTACCTTGCCTGCCTACCTATACCTACCTACCAGTGGTGTGCGGTGGTGTTTTAAAATAAGGCGCAAAATACCCACATTTTAATATATATATCAAATGTAAATTTGTGTCCCAGTTACACTTAATTTTCCTGTTTAAATAAACATTACATAAAAAGAGAGACCAAATACAATTCAACGCAAGTATAAATTTCATCAAGTTAGTGTTTTTACGCATTTTTAAATTTAATCCAAAATAATAAAGGCAGTAACAATTTAAACAAAATTGTCTGAGGGGTCTGTTAAAAGTCAATGGGCACAGAGGCACTGTTAGGCTACTTCACCTGCAGGTGTCGCTGATGGACAGTGTTACTTTATTAACAAGGCTTGTACACTTTTTATTGTCAGATTTTGTAATATTTGCGTTGTTTTATTTTTGTAATATAGATTCTCTTCTCAACATATACTATCTACCAATCTATCTATCTATCTATCTATCTATCTATCTATCTATCTATCTATCTATCTATCTGTCTGTCTGTCTGTCTGTCTGTCTGCCTGCCTCTGTCTGTCTATTTCTATATTCTGTCGGTGTACACAAATATGGCAAAGTGTTAAATATATATTACACTCCGTTATGTGCCGTAACAAAATTTAGTAGCTTGACAGTGGGTCTATACAGTATGTGAGCCCTCCAGAGTCTACAAAGTATCTACAGATTCTATTACCGGGAGATCAGGCATGATGACAAATGGATGTGGTCTGTTGTGTTGAGATGTGCAGTATATGTGGCTATCCAGCCTGAAACTTAACTCTCCCTCACTCCACTGCGAAAGAAATGAGGAGATTAGAGAGTGGAATATTTGAAATGGAAGGTTTATGCACTTAGCAACACTAGAAAATAAAGAATGATGTCAACCGAATCCAGGATGTTGGAATGACTTTGGAGTCCCACGGTCAGTAAACGTCTCTCTGGAAAATTCGAGTCTGATTAATCAATAGCGCCATCCAGCGTTCAGATATTTCTTAATATTCGCTGTCAGCCATGAACACTGATGACCTGTGTTGCTACTTTCAGCTCGGGTCGCTCTCTGTTGTTTCACACACACGCATCTGGCTTTTCAGTTATCGACTGTAGTAAAAATGACCTCTGAGGACTTCACCATGTTGTAGTGTTCGATGCTGCTCGGACGAATTTGTATATTATAACAAACTACTTTCTCTTAGCGGAATCTTTCAGATAACAAATATGTACATTTATATTTATTTAGCCTATGGTGAGTAGCTTAGCTGTGCAGGTACTGTAAATAAAAGCCCTGTCCATCTCTATATGTTGCTGTCATAACATCCATCATCTCAGAGAATGGCAGGCAATTAAAACAGTCCTCTATATGTATTCCTCAAGCTGCATTTTAAGGTTTGTTGAGTGCATGCTGAAATGTGTGCATGCCCTTTTACTGAAGGCCATTATGAATTTGAATGCATATGGCTCATGCTGTTTTAATGTGCAGGATATAATTATAAAGACATTTGTTTTACAGTTTATCATTACAAGGGTCACGTCACGCCCTGCTCTTTCTGTCTGTCTGTGCCTCTTTCAAATTGTTCAGCTTGTTCATGATTTCATTACAGAGTGTGTGTGAAGCAAACACAGCAGTCACTGCAAAAATAGGCACACACAATTTGTCTCTCTTGCGTGCTCTATCAGAGATAAAATGCATAACGTTGATGGATAAACTGAGTTTCCGGATCATTATGTCATCTCAGTCAGACAGAGAAAGTCGGGCTCCACCCATATATGCATTAGACAGACAGACTGCATTAGACCAAGTGCATTAAGCCTAAAGGTCGGCTGCAGTATGTGAGTGTGAGCGCTAATCATACACAGGCTTTTAACACACTCACTCCTCCAGTTAGTTCCGGTTCACTTTTAGTCTTTGCCAGAGAGAAGCTCAATATCAACTGCATTACTGTAAGGCATTACAGTAAGAGCTGCACTATCATGACAGAGCCTAGATAAGACTCCAGCGCCAGTGTGCTGCAAGATATTTTTACACACTAATGTTTGTTAAGTTGATTATGGGTGTCTTTAAAGGGATAGTTCAGCCAAAAATGAAATTCATTCACCTCATGTTGTTACAAACCTGAATAGCTTTTTCACTTTCTCTCTTCTGTAAAACACAAAAGGAGAAATTCTACTGGTCTTTTAAAAAAAATGCAAAAGCACCATAAAAGTGGTCCATATGATGATTATTTTTGCATAACGTTTTCTTAAGACATAACTTTGTTTGTGTGAGGAACAGACTATACAATTTAAGACAGTGATAATCTTTCCCTTCCAGTGAGCTGTCACTGATTCATAAAGCTTATTTGTGAACAAATTATTCAGACTGGTTTCTTGAACCGGATCAAGGGATTCATTGAAAAAATATGACTCAATGCCCCAAAGAGAGCTCAAATGATCACAAGTGAATGATGACTTAAATTTAAGTTTGTTTCTCACATAAAGCTATGGTATCAGAAGACTTTAAGGCCCTGTTTACACCTGGTATTAAAATGTGTTTTGGTCGATCCGATCACAAGTGGACGACAGAGGTAGTCGAAAATGCATGTAAACTATATTTTGGTCGAATGTGTTCGAACAGCCACAAAAGGCTGCTAACTAAACATTATGGGAAGTGCGCTATCCAGATGGGATTTAAACTTTGTCGGCTGAAGAGCCAAGTTTGGTTTGAAGACAAAAAAACATACCAAGCACAATGTTCTCTCACTATTCCTGATTTCTAACACGCACACACAGTGTTCGGCGTGGTCTTGCGGCTGTCATAGCAGAAACTAAAGATTATTTTGTCCATTAGATTAAAAGATCTAAAAAGTTCATACATTCGCCCGCCCATAGACCCTCCCCTTAAAGAAATCAGGGCAGAAGTGGTTGAAAGTGGACAAAGGAGACAGATTATAATACCAGGTGTAAACGGGAATGTGTCTCCCTCGTCTACATGGGATCTGATCGACCAAAACGCATCTTGATTCTAGATGTAAACAGAGGCTAAATATAACATAGCCTCACTACTTATATGATCATTTGATGGTGATTTTATATCCATTTTGAAGCTTGAAAGCGCCTTTTCATTGCATAGAAAGGAGCATGGGAAATGTAAAAAAAATATAGATTTTTCATTTTGAGGCAAACTATCCCTTTGCATGTGTGTGGTAGCTTTTTTCTTCTTAGCACTGTTTTATTGTATAACCAAACATGGTCTGTGATTAATTGTATTCTCAGATGAAATAATCAAAAGCACAAACATAAGCACACCTGAGGTCCTGCGTAGCAACTGGGGGAATGGAGCCCAAATCAGCAGTTTATAAAGACCAGTTAGAAGGGATAAATTCCTCATATTTTGCTTGTGTAATCTGTTTACTTTGTTTTCCCTCAAACGATGAGGTCATAGCAGAAGAACACCTGTTGCATTTCAAAGACTGTTTTATCAGCAAACTGCTGCTGTTAGAGCCTCTTTTACCTAACAATGCCCTGTAGACTCTTGTATGTGTTTTTATTGTAGGCTAATCATGACTGG
This sequence comes from Leuciscus leuciscus, assembly GCF_965113295.1. Classification (NCBI taxonomy): domain Eukaryota; kingdom Metazoa; phylum Chordata; class Actinopteri; order Cypriniformes; family Leuciscidae; genus Leuciscus; species Leuciscus leuciscus. The sequence continues at coordinate 38,542,840 of NC_138729.1, read as the reverse complement.
TGTTTATGCCATTTTGAGAAGCAGATGAATTGAGAGTTACGCACACATGCCTCTTATTTGGGGAAAACTGTCCTTGAAAGTCTTTTTTCTGTAGGACTGGCACTTCTGTGTTTGTGAAACTAGTTCAACTGTCATTTTGCCTTTAACAGGTTTCTAGCCATACAGTAGGCAACCCATGCACTGGGTTTATGAGGGAACATTGTGTCCTCCTGTTGGTTCAGGTCATCGCTTACAAGAAACCTGATCTCAGAAGGCGTGGTCACATCAAACGGATTCACATATCCGAACTATCGCACAAGGAGGTCACATATCATCTCCACTGTGACTATAATTTGACCCTGACCTCCGAATATGGTTGCTAAAGATTGATGTGTCACCTGCTGATACCCATACAACCAAGTTTGGGTTGAAGGAAGATAGAGAGTTATGAGCACTGTAAGTGATCTGATGACATGTATACTATTTAGAAGGACAGCGTTGGTCAAGACTCTGCTGTTACAAAGTATTTTGTTTCTTGATGGGATTGGAGACTCCAGCAGGAGCTGCAGCAGCTTCACCTCCACAAGAGACCACTGGCTTTCACATCATGTAGCACCTGCTGACCACCGGAAGGAACATTTTAATGGCTGACTTGCAAGAATCGCGCCGGATGAGCAGTAGCACACCTGGTCTATGGGCATTTCGAATTCTGCTTAAGAAAAGCTTAAAGGAAATGCAGATGTTTTTTTGTTTATACGTACAATGGCCTATATCAAAATCTGCCAATAAACTAAAAATGTTTTGTAGCGTATTTGTTCACAAACACGGGTTAAAATTGACGGGCAGACAATAGAGGTGAGCGGGGCACAACCTAAGTTGTAACAGTTGATAGTTGTAACACACTTGTTTTAAACACTTCCACACATGCCAGCATGACAAAACTTAGTGTATTTACTGGTTGCCATATCAACACTATATAGAGAAAACAATGCACCAAAATTCTGAAATCTTTGGAAGATATTGCTGAACATTACTTTAACCATAGCAAAAGTACATTTATTAAGTTATTTTTTCATCTGTTTTTTTGTGTTTATTTAAAATTAGACAAATATAATATTATTTTAATCTTATATGTTATTTAACAGTTTAGATAGTCCTTTAATGCTTATCTAACCAGCAGAACACACTAACCAGGTTTAAATCAGTTGCGCAGGTGGGGCATGTTGTAACACTGCATTACTATTAGATAACTATTCTATTCTATATACTTTTATGAATTCTATTGAGAAAACATGAGAAAAATGTGAGACTGAGGGTCAACGGTCAGTGTTTAGAAATTATTAACTATTATTATGGTTTGATATGCTGTATAGCTGTGATTTGGTTTGTTGTCAAACTAAATTCTTTTATTATTTATTATTATTTAAAAAAATGACATTATTTTATATGAAAAAGTTAATGATTGTATTTTATTGACAAAATATTGTAGTTTGTCTTGTATAGGCCTATATATTTTTTGATTAGATCAGATTATCTGTCATATGGTCATGTTAAAATGTACCCCACCTATGGGGCATGTTGTAACATTTCACTTCCATTCTTTCGGGGTATATCCAGAAGAAAAAATGGATATATAAAATATTAATGAAACAAAACCACATAATTGTACTAAACGTGTGAAATGAATGCGGGGGAAAAAAATAACCCTAAGTAGGTTTACATAAACTGAGAAAGTAAAAAAGCGTTAGATTGTGCCCCGCTCTCTCCTAGGTGAGTTCAAATTTGAGGTCACAAGAACTCTGTGACCCGATGTCCGGCCCGCCGGTTACGCACGGTAAGCGCGCCGGTAACTTTCCGCGTTGATTTACGTTTTCGCTGTCACGGTAACACCTGCCAACTTCCTTTTTCAACGCCGGCACCCAACCCTATCGGTAACAACGCTCGTAATCAGGTTCCTCTCACGCGCCTGCTCTCAGAATATTTGAGAGACCGGAACGGGAGCGCGCAGAGTTATCTATCATGCCTTCCTTACAGTTCTGAGAATCTTCACGAGCTGCACCTCATATAGTCTGATTCACCCTACAAGGACGCGCCTTTCTGTTTATTGCATGAATTTTAAGGAGCAAACGAATGAGATGTATCGCTTAAAAATATAGATTTAGCTAACATTTCTATAAGTGTTATATGAAACGAAGACGCGCCTGGACTTCCACCTGCTTTCTCTGACGGGAAATAGCCTATTCGTTTGACCGAGAAAAAAAAAAAATCGGATTACGGGGAAAACTTCATTTGGATTTCTATAGATGACATCTTGACATCTCAGGCTAAACAATCTGACCTGTTCTTTTTCCAAACTACTACAAGTGCAACTGAAGATCAGGAAAGACTCGCCACAAATAGATGAATAAACTGAAGAACTTCGTGTGGGATGCATTTCCATCTGTGTTGAGGCTGTTTAACCATAGGTAAAAAATTTTTATAATTATGCTAAGATCATTTTCATATAGGTTTCAAAAATGAAATTATTGTTGATATGTATTTTAAGTGGTCTTTAGAAATGTAATCGTTCTATTTAGGGTTAATTTTGAATCACAATCAAGGGCAAAGCTTGTTTTACTCCAGGGATCAAATGTAATTTAAAACATGTCAAACACATGCTTCTCAATTATTTTCTCTATTCCACAACTTATGATGGAGAACGGCCTCTCAGGGAAAAGTTTTTTGATGGCCCAATTATATGATCCACATGAGACATCAGATGGCCTTGATTCAAGTTACAAAGCGCAGATTTAGATATTAATAATATTTCCTGCATTGATACACTACATAATTACAGACCAGTGCTTGTTATTGTGTGCGTCCATCTGTGTGTCTGTGCCAGTGTCAGCTCCCAGTTGAGAAAGACATGGGTTGGGCCAGATGTCAGTGTTAGAAATCTGACTATGTGCTGTTCCTCTGTGACTTGAAAGTTAGTGAGCTTAGGAGTGTGTAAATTACCTATTAAAATGATTCACCTCCCTTGAACTTTTTTGTATTTAATTTATTGTATTTTCTCATATATATATGTATGCCAGTGATCATGACAAGACCCCCTATATTGTCAAAGAAAAATTTTGCTAAATTCCTTTAAAAAAAGTTTGAGTATTAATTAAATTGCTTTGATAGACCAGAATGACCCTTTCTTACCCAAATCACAGATTTATGTATCAGATTAGATTTAGGAACCCATGCACCTGGTGAAGTTCATTATTAAATAAATAATAAAAAAAGGGTGAAATAAGAAACTTGTGCAAAAATGGCACAAAAATGCCAAGAGGGCTGTGGCACTTACTGTTTTGCAAAATCAGTTTCATAAATTTGTTATTTGCACATTGTGGATGGTCTGATAACCATCAAGATCAACAAGAAAATATATTTTTTTGTAAAGTGATATAAAGTGAGCACTGACAACGCTATTGACAAGGACTGATTTTGTTATTTCTTTCCAGCCAGTGCAACACATGCTTTTTACACGAAGCTTCTGATGTAAAAAGCAGCAGATGACCAGCAAGTTGCATCCGTTATGTCAGCTAACAGCTAAAACTACCAACAGCCCTGGATCAATCCTGTCCAAACATGAATGAACCCTTTTCTCTTATTTGAATAAATGTGATCCAACCGAATCCTAAAGAAAGCTTGATCTCACAGTGGAAGCAGATTGTCTCTGACATAAAGAGATGAAACGAGAACGTTTTAAGCCCCCGCATCCAGATGACCCTCTGTGCTGCTGTGGAGACATCGACCAGCAAAGAGAGTACTGCTGCTGTGACTGTGAAGAACTTGATGATGCCTGTGAAAGGTCAGAGGTCAACCATTAAACCATTCATGGCAGGGAGGGGAAGTTGGTCATTGCATTTGTTCATATAAGCTTTCTAAAGAGTTCACGCAGAAATTACTCTAGGAATTAATTTTGTCCTCGTTTACTCACCTTCAGTTAAAAAAAAAAAGCTTTTTTATCTGTGGAACAGACAAGGAGATCATTTGCAGCTTATATTTTCCATGCAACAAAAGACTGTGAAGGTGTGTAAATGATGACAAACCTTTAATTTATGGGTGAAGCCATCAATTTTTATTTGTTTAGCTCTTTTCATTGAAAATGTCTTTATTTCCTCTGTCATCCCTTCTCATTAGGTTACTCAGAGGAGAGCCAGACAAGCCAGACATCTTCTCTCGTTTCATCTCTCATATGGCTGATTGTTTGGGTTTGCCATGTTGTGCCATAGGACCCCTTCGATTGGAGCTCTCTGTTTTACCTCCCATGGTATTAATTCCTGGCCTGTTGCGAGTAGCGGCAATTAATTGTATCTTGGGAGTTGTAGTCTTAACTGCCCTACCAGGACTGGTGCTTTGGTATTACTATGTGACTCACAAAAGGAAAAGACGCACATTGTTTTTCCTTAGTTTGGCACTTTTCTCCCTCGCCTATATGTACTACCTTTTCCTTACTGAGATCGTTCCCAGAGGAGACGTAAGTAATCTGCAGCTGGTTACCGCGACGACAGGCATGATGTTGACGCTTATCTCCCTTGTGCGCACCAAACAGGGACCAGGCCTGGTCAAATCCCAATCATTAGCTCTGGGAATCAACAGTAGCTCTACAACCAATCAGAGCACAAACTTACCCAGAGACTCTACCACCTGCAATGGAATCAGCCAGTCAACGGGGGAGAAGGAAGGAAAGAAGAAGTTATGCCCTGTGTGCCGACTGGTGCGCCCACCAAGAGCTGGGCACTGCAGGATCTGTGGGGCATGTGTCCTACGAATGGACCACCACTGTGTTTGGTGGGTTTCTCATTCCTTCTTCCATGAAAATTGAGTATGAACACTTTATTCTCAATGTGAAGTGAATTCTTATTATGAATTATTTAAATATTCTGAAAACTAGAGAAAAAGGGTGTGCACTGGGGCCATTTTCTATATGCAGTGTTAGGGTAACGCATTTAGTCACGTAATCAGATTACTTTTTTTCAAGTAACTAGTAAAGTAACGCATTACTTTTAAATTTACAACTAAATATCTGAGTTACTTTCAAATAAATAACACAAGTTACTTTGATTTTCCATTTATTGACTGACAGCTCTTCTGTCCCCATTGTAAGAGAAATCGTGAGTAAGTGCAGAGGCTTTGTGTGCGCTGCGTAAGCATGATGTTATTGTAGACCAAATGTGAGCATCTCACTTGCACAAAAACAGATTCAGTATTACTCAAAATTAATAAAAACAGTGAAATGCAATCACAGAATATTACGCAAACCTGCAATAATTAAATATATTAAATTACACAAATATACTTTATTTATTTAATCTCACTTTATTAACAAATTAGCCAATGTTTGTTGATCCACTTCAACCATCCTAATAAGCAAAAATGACTTTAGATATGGCTGGAGTAAGCGTGTTGAATTTTCTTCTCCATCCTATTCTTCTTTAATCCAGAATGGCAGCACAGCTGAAAGTTTTTTTTTTTTTTTTAACTGCGCCCTCTACTGTATGGTTGTGAATGTGCATTTCCTTCAACTTGAAGCTTATTCATTTCACTTTTGGTGTGAAAGTGCCTTTACATTTGCCAAAAATATAACGTTTTTTGTTGTTATTAAAAACACAAACAATCAAGCCCAGTCCAAGTGAGAAAAAGTAAAGCAAAAGTAATGAAACACATTACTTTCCATAAAAAGTAACTAAGTAATGCTATTAGTTAATTTTTTTATTTTTTTATTTTTTTTTTTTAGGAAGAAACGCAATATTGTGATGCATTACTTTTAAAATTAACTTCCCCCAACACTGTTTATATGTGTCTTTCAATGACAAAAATTTTCTGTATCCACACTTCCATTCAAAAGTTCTGAAGTTCTCAAAAGTACTCATAGGCTGCATTTATTCGGTCAAAAATACAGTAAAGCAGTAATATTGTAAAATATTGTTACAATTCATATAACTGTTTTCCATTTTAAATATTTTTTAAAATGCAGTTTATTCCTGTGATGGCAAGCAGAATTTTTTGCATCATTACTGCATCGTCTTCAGTGTCACATGATCCTTCAGAAATCATTCTATTATGCTGATTTGGTGCTCAAGAAACATTTCCTTTTATCAGTGTTAAAACAGTTGCGCTGCTTATTTTTTGTAGATAGCATTTTTAAATGATTATCATACCCACCATAAATAAAAGTCCTGATGTATGCACAATAAAAGGAGAGAGAGTAATGTGGCCATTCATGATGTTCACATCTTGGTGTCAGAAACTCACTATTGCATTATACTTGTTGAATAATCAATCAAAAGAATATGTTTTCTATCAAATATAAATTTTTCATGTCATTATTTTGGCTTCATGCACATCCCTAGTATAGAAATAGTTGGACAATTCCAAAATGAATTGTAGGCCATTCCCTTAGTATTATCATGCCAGTTTTTTAAATTCTTTTTCTGATCTTTTCACAATTGTACGCATGTTTACACTACCCCATCACACACACATATGTTCAAGCTGATTCCCAAAAGACGTCACTGGAGCAGGGCAGGCTGGAGAGACATGTGCAAAGGCCACAGGAACGCAGCTTTCAGCACAGTAAAGGGAGATCTCGCCAGGCCAATCTGTCTCTGTGCTGCTTCAACACACACAGGCACAAATAAAAACAGGAACATGCCATAGACCCTAAAATGTAATTCTTATTAAAGTCACATTTAAGAGAGAGAAAATAGTGTAACTGTTCTTGACTTGGTTTTTGGTATTAAAGGTGCTCTAAGCGATGTTGGGTGACGTCACTTCTTGTTGACGTTCAAAGTATTGTCAAACAAAACGGAGGCTAGCTCGACCCTCCCTCCTCCTCATCCCGCCCCCTCCCCCTCCCTTCCGTGCTTTTCCGATGTAGATTCGGGACTTCCTTCTCCCTTTTCCCTCTTCTTTGTTATTTGTTCATTAGAACATCATCTCTTTGGTCGTGTGTCGGCCATATCAAAATTCAAAAGAATATAATTCTAACGTTAGTCGTTGTCGTTGTCTAGGACATCTCTCCTCTAGCTAACTTCCCTCTTCATGCTTCTCTCTCCTCCACTCCCCACACCCCCCTTCATGTGCACGTGCACTAACCCCCCAACCCCCACCCCCCACCCCCAAATCATTCTTGTCGGTTATTGGCTGGAACACTGTTTGTTATGTTTCGTGGCCAAGGCTGGGCCAGTTTGTTTTTGTTGTCATTTGTGGAGTCTGGGCTGTCTACAGAGACCGCGTTTTTTTACAGTGTTTCAGGGGACAGGTAGCTTGTGGATAGTGAGGAGATGTTTTCTGTATGTGACAAAAAATGTTTCGGCCTAAAAAACGCGTGACATCGCTTAGAGCACCTTTAATATGTCTGTATGCGTGTTTACATGACTGCTTACATGTTGTGTCTTTGTGTGTGTGACTCTCCACGACAGGATAAACAGCTGTGTAGGCCAATCCAATCACAGACAGTTCATTTTGACGCTTCTTCTCTTCCTATTGACATCCTTCTACGGGATCAATTTGGTGTTACGGAGTGTATGTCCTCGACAGAGTCTATTCACAGCCATGTTATACTGTCCCGGAGTCTACAACCAATACAGGTACACCATCCACTACTTAATTTTTTTACATACAGTATACATGTGTTTAATGGAAATATGCACATACGCAGTGTTTTCAGCCTAATATAACACATTTGTGTGTGTTTGTGTGTGTAGCACAGCCCTGTGCTTTACATGTGTGTGGTACAGCGTTATTATAACAGGTGGTCTGCTCCACCTGTTCATCCTTCAGATTATCAATGTCAGTTACAACGTAACAGAACGCGAAGCTCAAATTGCTTTGCGCAACAAAACCGGCAGACGGCGCTTTTGTGGCCTGGTTGTGGAGACCGGTGTCTATTCACGAGGCTTCCTCCAGAACTGGATTCAGTTCCTCACAATGAACACGGATGAGAATGAATCCCCCTTCAGCTTCACAGACATGGTATGACACAAGGGACTACAGGCATGATCCTGGGTAGTATTTAAGCCTTAATGATGCGATATGTTGAACACAGCTGTGTTTAGGCCTAAAAAGTTGGTTGACACATTTACCTTGTTTGCATCAGGCAGAACGGTACTTATTATGGGCAGTATGGAACTGGCAAGCAGGAACTTCTAGGCAGTCAGTTTAAATTGATGAAAACATATTTAATGCTTGTGTTTTTGGTATTTTTTGGGGTGGGGTTATTCCATTCGTCATGAACACTGATGAGCCAAAACATTATGACCAGTCATAGGTAAAGCGAATATTATTGATTATCTCCTAACAAGGCCACATATTAAGGTTTGGGTTGATTAGATGGTAAGCAAACGTGTTGGTTGCAGAAGATATGGGCGGGAATAAAGATCTGAGCGACTTTGATAAGGGTTAAATTGTTATGGCAAGGGCGACTTGGTCAGAGTATATCTGAAACGGCCAGGATTGTGGGTCGATCCTGGTCAGCAGTGGTGAATTTACCAACAGTGGTCCGAGGAGGGACAAACCACAAACCAGCGACAAGGTGTTGGGCGCCCAAGGCTCATCGATGCACGAGGGCTAAATTTTTTATGAATGTTATGGGAGGAATGTGTCAACGCACAGTGTATCGCACTCTTCTACGTATGGGGTTGCGTAGCCGCAGACCAATCAGGGTGTCTATGATGACCCCTGTCTACCGGCTATGGGCAAGTGAGCGTCGGAACTGGACCTTAGAGCAGTGGAAGAGGGACGCCTGGTCCAATGAGTCACACTTTCTTTTACATCATGTGGACGGCTGTGTACGTGTGCGCAGTTTACCTGGGGAAGTGATGGCACCAGGATGAACTGTGGGACGACGACAAGCCGATGGAGGGAGTGTGATGCTCTGGGAACTGTTCTGCTGGGAAACTCTGGGTCCAGCCATTCATGTGGTCGTCAATTTGACAGATGCCACCTACCTTAACATTGTTGCAGACCAGGTACACCCCTGACAATGGCATTTCCTGGTGGAAGTGGCCACTTTCAGCAGGATAATGCAACCTGCCACACTGCACACAAATGTTCAGGACTGGTTTGAGGAACAGCCCCACTGTAAAAAATGGTTTAACATACTGTAGGCCTTAACACTTGACACACAAACCTTAAGAATTGTGACAATCAACAAATATAAAAAGATGAGCTCTTTACACAACAAAACAAATAACTAACAACAATGACAATATATATACATTTTATATACATACATTTCAGCAATATGAATTTCTTTGTTCTTTGACTAGTTGAGACAACATTTGTGGGAATTCTGTTGTTCTGACATGGGTTTTAATATTACTTTGTATTTGAGACTCAAAAGGTTTCGTAAACTGGAAAATATGTAGTTGCTTTTTTTACAGTGCAGATCTCAATCCAATTGAACATCTGTGGGATGTGCTGGACCAATAAGTTGGATCCACAGCGGCTCCACCTCGCAACCTACAGGACTGCTAATGTCTTGGTGCCAGAAACCACAGGATGGCTACAGGGGTCTTGTAGAGTCCATGTGTCAGTGGGTCAGCGCTGTTTTGGCAGCACACGGAGGACCAACAGCATTCTAGGCAGGTGGTCATAATGTTTTGGCTCATCGAGTATGGGCATATTCAATTAGGTTCAAAGTATTATGCAACCACAGCAGCTATTTCATGAAATTAAACTGCCTGGTCGCACATATAATGAATCTTTGCTCATAAAGGCTGTAACTTTATAACATAAGTAGGTAACTTTGTAATCTTAGTAGTAGTAGTTTTAATGACAAGTGTAAGAAATATTAGTAGTATAAGTTTTATCTGATAATCAAAGTCCAGAAAATAAATGTCACAACCTGAAATGTCCCTGCATTATTGCAATTAATAAATGTTTTAGTTATTGTTAGATATTTATAGATATTTATGACAGTGGTTGACACCATTATATGAGAACTGAACTGAGCTGGTTGATGACATCACTGTTTTCTCCAGAGCTGCTGCATAGATAAATGAACTTAATTAATAACTAATGATTTTTACAATGGAAATGAATCAACACTGAACTTACTTAAACTAGACAATGACTTTCTTCTAGAGCTGTTTTACTGCCAAAACAATCTTTGCTGCATTATTTTCCTGTTATCTCTGTAAAGCTGCTTTGAAACAATCTGTATTGTAAAAAGCGCTATATAAATAAAGGTGACGACTTGACTTTATAAATATTATATTTAAAATATTAAAATAGTTCACCCATGAAGTTTGTTCATCAATCACTCACCTTCGTGTTATTTCAAAGTTCTCTTGATATTTCATAGGATGGGGGTGTTTCATAGAGACAGACAATTTTTGTGTAGATATTTCCTTTTTAAAGTGGGATATCTATTGAAACCTTAAATGATAGTTCACCCAAAAATGAAAACTTCTGTCATAATTTAAAGGAGAGCATCATTTAAAAAATGCATGTGGTGTTTGTCCATAAAGTGGTGACCAATGTCCAGTATACTCACACTTATTTTGTTCCAAACCAACTGATTTTGCCCTTACAATGAAAGTCAATGGGGCCCAGTGTTGTTTTGGACGCCACCGACTTTCTTTTGTCTTTCACAGAAGACCAATGAAATTCAGTGAGGTTCAAAAGAATATTAGACACCATCATATGGACAAAAATAAATAAATAAAATAAAATAAAAATTGAAGTATGTTTTTTTGTGTTTCGTAGGACAAAAAAGAAAGTAAAACAGGTTTAGAATGATATGAGGCTGATTCAATGATGACAAAATTGTTGGGGGTGAATTATCCCTCTAAATCAAAAAACAAAAACAAAAAAAACTTAGGAAGATAGAGCACAGATTTATCAACCTGCCAAGTGCTAGTAAACCAAAAAATACATTTTACACCAAATGTATAATCCTTGTAATTGTAAATATGCTGCTATTTGTAAGGTACTCTCTCAGGACAAATGATGGTGTACACTATCTGTAATGACATTGACAATGTTAAGTTATGGTGTACTTTACAGTTCTTTATTTTCATCTATATTAAATGAATGTAAAAATAAAGATGATGTGCTTAAATTCATTATGTTATTTACAGTACATATATAGCCTATTCCACTCACTAGAGTATGAGACATTGGTTGTGTTGATTATGTGAAAAGGTTATGAGTGACCTACCTATGCAGCGGAGAGAGACAGGAAGTGGTTTTATTGGGCAATTGCATCTGTACAACAACGAAGTAGAAAACAAGATGGAGAAAACACAAGAACATTGCATAAGTGCTTTAGACTGCACTTCCTCCTAAAATGTGCTAAATAAAGTGAAATGGCACTATGAGACTCTTTTAATTAAAAAAAATACAATTTTAATTAATAAAGGTGGATATGAACAATGTACAGTTTTCATATATATTTTTTTAACAAATTGCAGTGTACAAAGAGTATCAATCTCTGGCTACTTTAAAAACAATATAGAATTCTAAGGAACAATCACACCTCTTCTACTAGTTCTTAGACGAGGTACTTTACAGGAAGTTGTTTTTAAAGCTAAGGTTTACTGAAACCTTAGCCCACACTCTATGGGCTAAAGAGCTACATGCAGGGGTGTCTTTGTGGTTACTGTCTCTCTATGCTGAAAAAAGGCATTAGACGACATCACACGTCCAGCATAGTGCGAGACACCATGAGGATCGGACGGACGAACCCATCTCTATTATCTGAACAGTACCGGACCCACCTGTTGATACTCTTCATAACTCTTACAACAGGTATGAGATGTGACTGAGACATACACACAGATGGAGAGAGGCTTTACTATGGTTTTTGTTATATCTTCAAAAGCTTGGGGTCAGATGATGTTTTTGAAAGAAGTCTCGTACGTGAACCAAGGCTGCATTTATTTGATCACAAATACAATAAAAACAGTAATATTGTAAAATAATAGTTTTTTTGTTTCAACATATTTTTAAATATATTCCTATAAATGTATTCCTATAATGGCATGAGCTACACTTTCAGCAATCTTCAGTGTCACATGATCCTTTAGAAATCTTTTTAGAATGCCGATTTGCTCAAGAAACATTTCTTAATATCAGTGTCGAAAACAGTTGCTGCTTAATATTTTTTTTGTGGAAATCATAATAATTTTTTTTATGAATATAAAATTCAAAAGTTTACTTTTTTCTTTTAAAAAAAAGAAAATGTATTCCCCTTTAAACTTTTGAACAGAAGTGTAGGCTAGTAATCTTGTGTTGTATATAATGAAATATATTTTAATGAAGTGAGAACTCAACTGAACTGTAAAAAGAAGGAAACTGAGGCAGTTATACAGGAAGAGAAAGCAAATACGGGTTTGCAAACACCTGACAGAGCTCTTTTTTTTTTTTTTTTACACCTATTTTATAAACTGTTAAAAACCTGATTTACTGATCAAACTGAGAAAAAGCTGATAAATGAGGCTGTTCAGTTCAGGCTTGAAAATTGCTGTTTGCGCCATTACATGGTTCTTTATTTCTCTTGCTCTTCTTTTTCTTCTTTCTCTATTTTGTTTTTCATAGGGGCCTTTACAGATGAAGATGTGATTCGGGCTCCTTTGGGTGGGAGTGCAACTTTTAAATTCAAGGTTACAAGAGACATGACAGTAAGCCTCGCTGAATGGAGCAGGTGTCCGGATCACAAGGTTTTTGTGTTTAGCCCCAGCCATGGACTCACTATAGTTAACAAAAGCTATGCTGGTCGTCTTTTTGCAAAATCAAACCACAGCGTTATACTGGAAAAATTACAAGAGAGCGACTTTGTGACTTACTGCTATAAACTCAGCACTTTCCCCCAAGGGAGTCTTCAAGGACAAATTAATCTAGTAAAAAGGACAGAAAATGGTAAGAATAATTATCTTCCTCAACATATAACACCAGGCATGCAGTTTGCCAGTTAGCAAAAGTTTTGTTCCTACAAATTACATTTTATAATTATACATTCAAATTATAATTATAACCATTATGGTTATTCACCATATTCACACCCATATCTGATTTAACATTCAGAATCAAGATGAAGCACTCAACACAACAAGCTTGTTATCAGTCATCAAAAAAGTGCTGTGCTTTGTTCCACTGTTGTTCCACTACTGCATAGCATAGGCCTACCTCTGACAAACTTTTACATGCGCGATACAAGGACACTGTCACTAACGTTGCTGTATTAGTAAGCGCACGACGAAGGAGTAAGGACAAAAACACAGTCTTTAATAAATCCAAAATAAACACTGAGGAGCTCAGGAGAATAACATAACCACGCAAAACACTAACGACAGAACAATGAAACACAGGAAACTGAGGCCTTACATGGGAATCTAATTAACATAAACAGAAGCAAAACACTAACCATATGAACAAACTTGTGGAGGGAAAACGAGAACCATGGAAACAGGTACATGAACTAGAACTAAGCCAAAACAGAGCATACACGGTACAGATACACTGTAAAAAATATTGTAGTTTTAACTGTAAAAGACAAAATGCAACAGCGAAAACCTGTTAATTGGTTAACGGTACATTTTCTGTAATAAAAAGCCATACATTTTGTAATTTTACTGTACAATACTGTTAAATATAAAAATGTTGGAAGTAAAAAATCATCTTATAATTTACAGTGAAAAAACATAAACTGACATTCCCAGAATTCCCTGATACTTCACATTTGATGGTTTTTAATTTTAATAATGTTTCCTATTGTTTTTTTCTTATCAGTTATGTATAAGGGTTTTATGTTACATCTAATGTTGTTAATGTTTATTGCAATATTTTAGTGTCAACATGCACTGTAAAAAATTTCTAACCCTCCCAAATCAAAAATTTCAAGTGACCGATAACATCTACATTTTTCAATTGGCCCAAGTGAAATTCTTGTTGCAATAGTCTGTTAACATTGGCTCAATGAGAAATAATACGTCAGACTAATTGAAAAATTTAGATGTTATCAGTCACTTGAAATTTTTTGACTTGGGGATGTAATTTTTTTTTACAGTGGGTGCTATATGATGGTTTTCTTATTTGTGTGCATGACACTGTGTACACCTTCCATAAATTTAGCTCGGCTAGTGGAAAAGCTTTGTAGTGAACTCTGAGTTTTCTCTGAATACCTGTGAAATTATGGTGGATGACATATGTTAAGGCTAGATTACAAAACAGATTTTAGTTGCAGCATGGACTTGCTAATTCAGCAAAAAAAAAAAAAAAAAAAAAATCTTTTTTTAAATTACAGTTTTAGGTTGTAAAATGTGCAGGTTGTTCTGCAAATATGTTTACAGTATTTTTTTAGAATTATTCTGGTTGCAACAGCAACTGCCAGTATTATTCTGTATCTCTTTTTTTGTTGCATTCATAAGAAGGATAATAGAGAAACATGAATAAAAAAAAGGAAACATTTGTGTTAATCTTCTCTCAGGTCTCCCCAACACAGTGATAATCTCGGTGGGTTGTGGCATGGGTTTATTAGTACTATGTGGAATCATCGCTGGAGTGGTTTGCTATAAGGTAATAATCTCAAACTCGTTCACATTCTAATGAAAAAAAAAAGACGAAGAATAAAAAAGAGAGAAATTAATCTATTGAATTCAATTAAACAACTTATGACTGAATGGTTTAGTGAATGATTTACAAAGAAATGTATTCATTTTTCAAGAATGTTGAATGCCACCTTTACAAAGACCTGGAATGTCTTCTATAAATGTGTAAAGTCAGGTTTTATGCATGTGCCAGACCTGTTTATCTCAACCAATGTCTCTTCCACCAGAAGAGGAGAAGTAACCCAGCACTGAATCCTGGAGGCCTTCCCAGTGGTCAGTCCAACAAACCCAAGAGCACTCGCACACAGAGTGAGGAAGAGATGCAGAATGAGGACCACAATTATCTGAAAATTACTTAACTCAATATGTCTGCAAATAATGGATTTACTCTAAATTCTAATAAATTGACTATTTTTTTTATAACATCAAAGAAATATCCTATGGAGAAAATATGTTGTTCTTTTCCAATCATGATAACATTAGGTGGACTGGGGAGAAAAAAATTATTAAAATATGATTGGGATGATTAGAAATGTATTGGCAGTTAAGTTTTGGCCATTGATCTGGCCACAAGTTTGATGAATAGTGTAAAAAAAAAAAAAAGAAAAAAAGAAAAGAAGTCCATGAGTTGTAATTATGTTGGTCTGAAGTGTTATGGTAATAATCAATGTAAACTGCAGAGGTCAAAAGTGTAAAAAAAATCACCATCATTTATCCTACCAACTTGCATTACCCTTGTTGTTCAGATGGTGGCAGTGTATTAAATGATTTTAAGTCAGGCAAGTCTGCATTGCATATAATTAACTGTTTTATTTTTTTTTGTATAAATTAACAAATGTTACAACTCTAAGAGAATTATTAACAATAATGTGATTAATAACTTAGTAGAAGTATGTGAAATTTCCTTTTTTGTGTTGAGAAATGGCATACGTTACATGTGCACATTTTATTCAGTTTCTGATGACCACAAGAAAAGCAACTTCCTGACTTCTGAGTGATCTTTCTATTTTAAACAGTTCATCGGCAGGAGGAGCAGAATGATTGCTTTTTTCATCATTTGAAGTCTCATTACTGTTCTGGCTGCTTTCAAGTTCTGATGACATAATTTACTGATTGACCTAATTAATCATGCAGTCACACAATGCAGTCATTAACACCTAATACAGGTAAACACATCTCATATCACTGCATCCTATTCAGAAATGAAAAGATAACAAATAAAGAGGTTTTGTACAAAGCAACAGAATAAATTGTATGACGTGATGCAAAGCGAAACAGGTAACATTCTGTGTCTTTAGGGTCTAACCAAGGGTTTTGCCATTGTTAAATTATAATGGCTAGGCTTATATGTACATTTCGATTCTCGCAACATCAGACCACAGATTAATTTTTTTTGTGTCCTTTTTCTGCTATGTTTTCTACTATGTTGAATTCAAGAAATATGAGGTTGTGTGGTGGTTTTTGCTAACTGTCAAAGGTTTGTTTAATTAATTAATTTATTATAAACCAAATCCTTTGTTTTTACACCACTTAATAACGACTCAAGCCCTCATCCTTAGAGACTAGCACTTATATCACACTGTATTAAATAAATAAAATACTTTTTAGATGTTCCTGCATGGAGATTCAGAAATAATATTCAGTAAATGTTCTTAGACATATTAAGAGCAAAAAGGTTTAAACTTGAAAAGTAAGACAATTTGTATGCAAATTATGTGCACATCTCTGCAGCTGAAAGGCCAAGATCAAGCTTAGATAATGCCAAGAAGTACTGTGCCTGCTAGATTTGGTATTTTAAGAGTCAAAACACAAGCCACTGATTATGTTTCAAACGCTTAGTTAGGGAATTTTAAGTGTTTTCACTTTGATTATTTTCTGCCTGAGCATGTTGGGTTGGTCAGACACAGACACGCTTCTCTGACAAGCACAAACTGACGTGAAAATGTACACAGAAGAGAGCAAAGCACCAAACAAAGAGTCTCATAAAGACAATAAATTATTTTAATTAACCAGCAATTAAAACATTTAATTACAATTAAATTGTAAACGACGATTTAAAAATAAATTATGAACAAAGACCGTTTTCGATGTAACTTTTAATCTTGTTAGTGCAAGCCCAGTCTCAGTGATGAGTGCTCGATCTTGTGATGCTTGATCACATGAATGGATGAAATTCTTGCTTCACATGATTGGCTGTAAACACTTGGCTAATCATCACCCTCAGCCAATGAGATGACGCCTCTACGTTCAGGCACGCTTTAAAAACCACTCAGTTGTAAACAATGACAGTCAATCATTTCGTTCGTTGGTGAAAGGTAAGTTTATTCTTCTAATTTCAGAGTTGCTCAAATTATATTTAGGCTACCTGGGTTTAGTGGATAAATTGCCTTAGTAAAAAGTGTGCATTTGCTAGTTTAAACTTAAGTTAAAAAGAAGCTGTCTAAATATTTTCTAGTGATGCTTACAAATTTTGAACGCTTTATTATGCGTTGTATGTTGCTTTGTTACCTGTACATGGTCAGTGTGTTCTTAACATGGAATAACTATTGGAATGTGCACTGAGGTTTTGCTCCTTGTAATTGGATAAAATGTTTACTGCAGTAGTCTGTATAACTCACCTCTGTGACATTCCTTTAAATTGAGTCTTGTTTTCTTGTCACAGGCTTCCAGGCAGGATGATGTTTGCCTCGCTCCTCACGCTATGCATGAGCGCAGTGTTTGCTGCTCCAAGCTTAGACCAGCAGTTAGATGACCACTGGCACCTCTGGAAGAGCTGGCATGGAAAAAACTACCACGAGGTGGGTAGCACTAGCTAGATCTTATAACCAGACATCAGCTTCAACACAAAGGAAAAGCAATGCATGTTTTTATACAGAAATTCTATTTTGCAATGGCTAAAATGTCTGCTTCAGAAAGAAGAGGGCTGGAGGAGAATGGTGTGGGAGAAGAACTTCAGAAAAATTGAGTTGCATAACCTTGAGCACTCTGTGGGCAAACACACCTACCGACTGGGCATGAACCAATTTGGAGACATGGTAAGCTTTTTTTTTCTTTTTTTTTTTTGCATTTTTGTGAATGGATCTCTTATAAAAATGTAATCCTTTTCATACTTATCAACACTGGGATCAATTGTTACCTTTATGTCTGCTAGGCATTTTTTTAAATTAAGCCTTTTATTTGCATCCTCCCTCTTAGACAAATGATGAGTTCAAACAGGCAATGAATGGTTACAGTCATGACCCCAACCGGAAGTCAAAAGGCTCATTGTTTATGGAACCCAGCTTTTTTGAAGCCCCCAAACAAGTTGACTGGAGAGAGAAGGGTTATGTTACCCGTGTTAAAGACCAAGTAAGCAATTTATCAAACTGGTTTAGAGCTTTGGTTTATTCTTATCTGTTAATGTAAAATCTGCACATGTATTGCTTCACTGTTTGGTAACAAATTCCTGTTTCCTGATGCTAGAAACGGTGTGGATCTTGCTGGGCTTTCAGCTCAACAGGTGCCTTGGAGGGTCAGCAGTTCCGTAAAACAGGAAAGCTGGTTTCTTTGAGTGAGCAAAACTTGATGGACTGTTCCAGGCCGGAGGGCAATCACGGCTGTGATGGAGGCCTCATGGACCAGGCCTTCCAGTATGTACAGGACAACAATGGGCTGGATTCTGAGGAGTCCTATCCCTACCTTGCAACGGTAAGAATCAGTTGAGCTCTTTCTGACTGGAGATGCTAGTGAATCTATAGTTGGGTGTCAAGGCCCTTTTCAACCCATGTAAAGTATGCATTAACATCACATGTAAGGCCCTTTTCAACCCATGTAAAGTATGTATTAACATCACATGTAATGTACAATGTCTTTTGTGCTCCCAGGATGACCAGCCATGCCGCTACGACCCCAGTAATAATGCTGCAAATGACACTGGTTTTGTGGACATTCCCAGTGGTAAAGAGCATGCTTTGATGAAGGCTGTTGCTGCTGTGGGTCCTGTAGCTGTTGCTATTGATGCTGCACATGAATCCTTCCAGTTCTATCAATCTGGTAGGTGGTTGATTACCCTGAGAACAGACTAAATGTATGGTTAATTAAATTGAATGCACAACATTACAAAACTACATGGCCTGCCTTTAAACCTAAATCAAACAGTCTCTTTGTGGTTTAATTTCTTTCTAAATGTTCTACTCTAGGCATCTATTATGAGAAGGAGTGCAGCAGTGAAGAACTTGACCATGGAGTCTTGGTGGTTGGTTATGGTTATGAGGGTGCTGATGTTGCTGGGAAGAGATACTGGATTGTAAAGAACAGGTATGATTTAGTCTACTTCTGATTTCCTCTTAATGATGAACAAGTTTGATTTTGAGTAACACTTAAAACTGCAGGCATAACCTTAAATGCATGCTTTGTTCTGTATCTTTAGCTGGACTGAGAAATGGGGTAACAAAGGCTACATCTACATGGCTAAAGACCGAAATAACCATTGTGGCATTGCAACATCCGGCAGCTATCCTCTAGTATAAGGCCACTGGGCATTCTGGAATTTTTTTTTTTTTTTATTGGCCTTTGTGGTTTTTTAAATTCTACTGTTTTGGTTTTTATTCAATATTGTGATGCATTTAGTTTGACTAATGTTTTCTTTAGAACACCTGCTTTTATTTTGTGCTCTAAGTCAATTTTGTTTTAATTTGAAACCCTGCCAGTATGTTTGTTGCAAGTTTCTTCTATAAAGTTAAGTTATCTTGGAATGCACTAATCTATCAGAAGTCCGTCCAATATTACATATATTATGAGATGTCCGTCCAATATTATTATGAGCAATATTACATGTATGAACCTGGCTTGTATTTGAGTATTACAAGAATGTGTACAAATGCTGTGCTTTATCTTGACCTGTAAAAGGGTAAATATTAAACTTGCTTGTATGAAAAGCTATGAGTGTTTCTGTGCACATGGGATCTCATGCAAAAGTGGTCTGTCTGCAAGAAGCCCATTATGTGGTTTAAGAAATATTGCTTGGGCCTCCTTTTCTGTGAGGAGCATTGTAACTTAATAGTGCATAAACCCACTTTCTCATTGCTGTTAAAAGGACTGGATTAAGACATTCTCTCATTGTACTGCATTAAATGCTATGCTGTGTAACCTACTCGCCCAATAAATATTAAGAGTGTTAGGCAATAGACTGTAGTTTTAAAATTCAAACCAAATGTTAGACCATGGCAGCAGGACCAAACTAATGTGCTAAAGGTTGCAGAATACTATAAAGCTTAATGTCAGCTGTAAACAAATTATTAGTATGTTTATGCAAGTCATAAAAATGCTGATTAACCCATGCAAACTTGCATTTTCCTTAATTGAGCTGAAGATATGTTCCTTAAATCAAGATTAAAGAAAAATAAAGGTTACATACTGGTTGATCTCTGATTCTTTTGTCTTGAACTAGGGCTGTTTGTTAACACAATGAAATCAAAATTGACTTTTTATGGAATATTGCAACATTTATTATCAGGCTAAGTGATTTTATCCATTACATGCATATTTATGTGCCCTCGAACTCAAAATAACAGTCCGCTTTTAAAGCATCGTTATGGATAAAAACTAAAAGTTGTCGGAAGCTTAGTGATGATGGTGACGTTGAATTTGTGAGTCCGTGGTCTAGTTCGTTTATAACCTAGCTTTAGCTTTTTACTACTGGCGACTGCATTTAGGCTTCAAATTATCTTATTGGACGAAACGTGAAAGTCTATTTGATAATCGTATTGGGTTTTTGTGAGGGAACCAGCATCCCAGCAAACACAAAACGTTTTTGTGTTTGCTGGGATGATGCTAAAAACTGCCAGTAGGTCAACAAAATGACGTCATACCTGCACCACTCTGTTCTGGCTTTTTTATTTAATTTTTTTACAAAAAAAAAAAAAAAAATTCAGATTAATATATCACTATATATATATATTTTTTTTATTGTGACTTGATAAATTAATTCAAGAACACAAAGAACACGTTTTTGCGTTCCAGTTCCACTGCATGGCTTTTTTCAATGTAAACATCCACTATGGATGTCTTTCAGCATTGTGCCAACCTTTTTTCAACATTTCCCGCAGCATTAAAAAAAAAAAAAAAACTTCTAAGCCTAAAGTGTTATTGAATCTTACCTCGTAAATCTAAAAACCGTTGGACCACAAGGTATGCGCGCGCATCTCAAGCAGGACTTGTGGTGGTTGGGCGCTGGTGGCGGGAGCTAGAGCTTGTAAACAACGCCAGATAATAATTTTCCCTTCTATCAAGAGCATAGTTATTGAAGTAAATCTGCGTTTGTTTAGTTACACTTGGTGCTTTTAAAGTAGCTACAGTTGTCAAAAACACAATAAATGTCTGTTCTTGCATTAAAACATAGAATGACAGCGTCAAAAGTGCTGAGGTTAGTAATTTTGTTGTCAGTCAACTAGCTTTTAAACCGTTTGTTTGTCCAATGAAAAAGTTTACATTTCTTCTTCTGTACAGGATTGTATAACAAATTGATTACAATTATTTATAAATGCATAGTTATTTATACATAAAGTATTTATACATTAATATTAAAATATCCAGAAAGATTGTGTAATAACCTGAAGCACAATAATACAATATATAAGACACTTAGTACACTCAGGTGCTGAGGTTAGTATGTAAGAAAAATATAAATATATATATTTTTATATATTTCTTTCCCTTTCAGAGACTCATTACATACAGGGCCAGGCTGTGGAGAAAGTTCCAAGCTGGGATGTTAACGTTGATGCTTCAAGATCTGATGAAACAAGGACAGCAAGGGTACTCAATGTATGTATGCACAACACATATGTACATACGTTTGCATTTTGTTGGTTGGTGTGCATTTGGCACCCTTGAACTCAAAGTTGGTGAAAAAGTATACGTAGCTTCAGAAGTTGTAGAAGTTCTTTGATACATAAGATCTTTTTTGAATCACAATTCCTCATCATTATTGGTTGGTTATACGTGCCTAGACATTGAAACAACGCTACTTGGCTTGGCTTTGAAGTTTGAGCTGCAAGTATGAGAGGTCAGTACATGCTGTGTGTGCGTGTTAGAGAGTCATTCTGAGTCATGTGCTTAGCTTTGCCATTCCTCTGCTGTTGTAAGCAGCTTCTAGTTATAATATCAGCCAGCTTAAAACTTTTTCAGCTTCATGGTTATCAAGTATTAGTCACATAAGTCATTTCTAATAGCATTTACTTTGATTATATGTCTTGAACATTTGTTCATGATGAATTTCAGCGATGAGTCCAGGAATGATCCGGAGTTAGATTTGTTTTCAATATTGAATTCTGTTGTTTACCCTGTAAAGACTGCAGCTGATGGAGTTGACGTGAGAGTGCCTGTATGGCTTTGAACACTGTGCTTGTTTGTATAAAACTGCTTTGTCACTTTACTTTTCCTATTTGCATTGCATGTAGTATTGTGTGTTGTACAGTGACCCTTTTCCCTAATAACCGAGGTTAAAAATTGTACACTGAAGTTAGTTTCCATATCTGAAAACAACAATAATTCCGTTAACTAGCTTGGAAAACGTTTCTAATCCATTTATTTGAGTAATCACAAAAACAAAGACAGTGTCAAAAGGAAAAACAAAGTTGTGCAAAAACCATTTCTGTTGCAAGGGTGCCCTCTGCTGTCACGGACTTTACTTAACATCCTATGGCAGGACAGTGGACAGTTTGTTAGTTTGTTTTCTACTAGTCTCAGTCTATAATGAATTATTCAGATTCTGAATTTGAAACGAGGTAGCAAACATGCAGAATTCGTATTCTAATTTGAATTTAAGGAAGTCTAGTTTGAAATGTCACCTGTAAGAAATTGCATGTATAGAAATTTATAGATACAATTTTTATATTTTATAAATGAATGGAATAACACTTAAACATATGTCATTACCTGTTGAATTTCCTGTTAAATTGTAAATTCCACTTCCTCTAATGCCTTTTTGAGGTGGGGTAATGGCCATTCAATTTAAATTCCAACTCATAAATTGAAAAAGAGATAATTCTTTAATTCTGAATTGCCCCCCACCCTGTTTGTGACTCTTTGTGCTTAGTGGACTGTCTGAATATTTGAAAGATAACATAAAAACAATCAATACATCATTGCTGGCTTTTAAAATTGGGGCCTGATTCAGTATAGGCTTAGGCTAGATGGGAAACACTTATTTAAAAAAAAGACTTATTGTCATGGATAGCCGTTCATCACTTGTGTCACTGATGACAAATGATTTCTATTCCTGGCCCTTCCTCTGAACACCGTATTGCAGGTTTCATAAAGTATAGTTGTGGTACTTTGTCTCTTTTACGGTATATTATGAATATTGTGTTTTCATGCTCATAATTGCAACTTAATATCTTGCAGTTGTGACTTTATTTCTAACATTTGTTCTCACATTTGGCTCTCCAAAGAGTCATTAGACTGCTAACTTCAGTCCAAGCTACTGTTCACTGTTCACTTAACTTAATGGAAACAAATTAACATGTTTGTTAGCTTTCAGTATTGTGCCTTTAATAGTTTAGTCGGCTGGTGGCTAGTCTTCTGTTCTGCTCAGACATCGGGTTAGGGTTAAGAAGGTTAGTTATATTCACCATGTAATGAGTTTTTTAGTAAACCGAGGGAAGGCTTTTTGATTTTCTTGATTTCGACATGTCATAGTAAAAGACACAGCTTACCAGTGTGGTGGGCAGGAATGTGTCACCGCATAATAAAGATCCCTTTTCATGACTATGAACTATTAGCATTTTGCAATTTACATGGAATTGCTTGTAAAAGATATTCTTCCTCACCACTTAGGTGGAAATGCTGCAGCACCTTTTAGCATGTATAGAGTTGAACATTGGCTGCATTCGAAATCTCAAATACTCATGTGTAGTTACTAGGTAGGCTACTTAATTTGAATAAGTACTTACTTTGCAACCACTTAAAAAGTAGAGTATGAATTTGCATAGTATGAATGTAATCCGGATGTACTGCATTTGCCATGTTGTTATTATCATGTGACCTACCAGTGTCAGTTGAGTCACTTCACTGCCATTCATTCACTGCCTCTCCCCTGGCCTCATGGGAAATTGTCCATTGTATGCACCTTTAGAAACTCACCAGGTGCAGTCAGTCATCTGGGTACCTTTTGCCTACTCTTTTATGAGGACTGTGAATTCAGACATACTACTCTTGTCACTACTGTTTTTTGCCTACTATATAGTAGGGAAGTATGCAATATTGGATGCAGCCATTTATTGACTTGCTTTGCTTTTTAAATTGCAACAACAGCGCCCCCTTCTGGTACAGAGTACAGTCTTCACTCCAGAGACAGAATTCATTAGAGTCAGAAAAGCAACAAAACAACAGAGTGGCTTCATTAGATTTTTCTCTCTCTCTTTCTCTTTTAAATATCCTTCTTTTAAACCCATAGTATCCTGTTAAATTGACACAATTTTAAACGTTTTTTCTCCAGAAGTTCTGTAACATGACATCTCTGTTCTCCCAAGTTTACTTTTTTTTCCATGCTGCTTTTTTTTAAATGCACACAACCATCAACAACATGGTTTGCATTTCCTTTCCATAGTAATTAATGTTGTTTAGTTTGCCCTTGAATTGATTTAAATTTCAAATCATTGTGTAGTCTACAACTCAGAAGGCTAAAGATCATAATCAAAAACATGCAAGCTTTTTTCTGTTAATTTTGATTTACTGCTTTAAAATGAAATATTAATTATAAAAATAATAGGCTTACAGTAAGCACATACATTTTTATTGGTTACTACTAACTGCTATTTGGCGTGTATTATGACATTCATCTTAAATTAAAATGATTTGTGTGATTGCCAAAATGCCTTGCTTACAGTTTCGATTGGGCGTGACTGAAAGTGGTCATATCTGAATGTGTAAGTTGTTTTCTTTGTAATTTGTCCAACGATTTCCACCAATTTGACCAATTCAGGCTGATTTGCGGACCTTTTGTGAGCATGAAAGACGGTCATCATTGCATTGATAGGCTAATCAGCCAAATCTGAAACTTTACACCAGTTGTTGCTTTTGGACCAAATTAATTTAGAAATGATAAGTGCTTTACACATTATTTTATTTTCTCTTCCAAAAATTTTAATGAGGTACTGCCTCCCTCGGGGAAAAAAAGCCCTTGATGTAAAGTGTAATATATGTTTTTTTTGTGGTTTTTTTTGGTACTGTACATCTTCCACTGGATGGCAGTAAGTAAAATCAGTGCATGTGTTTGAGACACCACAGGCCTTGTCCTGTAGGGCCGCTGTGACCTTTAGTTCTTGGAACTAAAGTTATGGAACGTCTAATGACTGCAATCAAAACTACTCAAACCTGAAGTATGAACAACAACACGAGCTGCCTGAGAAACAGCCGACGTTGCCAGCGGTGTTATAGGCTGTGCTCCTCGACTGCGCAATAAATATGAAAACTCTGACCTGTGCTTTTGTGCGGCGGTGGCAAATTTAGCTACATTGGGCTTCTCTTAAATGGAGCGGGGAAAAATAACTGGAACACAATGAGGGAAAAGAAGTTTGTCAGACTTCATTAAGTATCAAGGGAACATCGCTGAAACTGGCAACGCAAAGCGCACCGGGCCCGTGTGCCATTAATCACGTCTGACAAGGAACCGGAGCAGGGGGCGTAGGGAGGGAGCGCAGTACGCGGGTACCGCTGCCAGCGGCTCTGTTTATGATTACTGCGAGGGGTCCTGACTAAGCTAGCTGCCCGAAGAGGAGTGGAGCAGAAACCCAAGATCAGGAAAAAGTCAAAGCCAAGGAGCTCTCATCCAGCATTACTCCTCCTCCCTTTCAAAATGACACAGCCACCAATGTGATTAGACCAGAGCGCCGACTATCCTCCAAACAATTACTAAGCATCGGAGCGGAGTTGAAAAATTGAATGGCGTAGAAAAACGGTGAGATATTGCCTTTCAAAGCTAAGTCATCAGTATATAAAGGTTCGCTCTACTTTAATTTGCCATTGTGCAGGCTTGTATAAGGGGGAGGGGTAGAGACGGGGGAAAAAGCCTGCTGACTGCAGCTTCATCTGTGTTCTCCGTTTTGTAAGCTCTCGCAGCAAGACCGTGTCTTTCCTCCTTTCCTTGGTCTGCCACCCCAGATGCAGAAAATAAATGGGAGTGAAAGAGGAGGAGAAAAGCGGGCCTGTGACTGGTGGAGATGGAGGCCTGTGTTAAGTGCTGTGCTTGAAAGCACGTCTGGCCTCATTAGATGTCAGTTGTAACAATACTGAACTGGCAGCAAGGACTGCTGTGAGTCTCACAACCATAAATCACACTCTGACAGCTCACTGACAGGGCTGGGAACCGGCACACATGCAAACACTGACTTCTCTCTCTCTCCCAGCCGCACATTCTCCTTTTTCTCTGACGCACAACGTCTTTTTCTCCTGTTCTTTTCTTTCTTTCTTGCACTTAATCTGTGCACAAAATGAGCACTGCAGTTGTTTTGTTTTTCCTTTAATAAAAACATTGTGTTTTTGACACGCATGCATGTTCTTAAAGTCCCACTCCGATCATATTTATGAGCTATTTTTAAACATTCTCAGTGGTCTTTAAATGATGATTATGCCGTTTTTAGCCAAAATCACAAAACCTGTGCCGTTTTCTGGGACTTCGCTTCAGCAGAGCGGCAGTAGCTCATTAGCAATTCGCCTCTGCGTTGTGGGCGGAGCCGTTGGCTGAAGCGAGATACATAGGCAGCAACAGCCTCTTTCTGTCTTTCTTTCTTTCTGTCAACACAGAAAACATTTCATCACTGGATAGTTTTTTTCGTTTAATTAAAGTGTTGTTTTATGTCAGCTGAATGTCCGGAACGCTTTTCAGAGAAGATAAGGCAACTTATTTAGCACAATTCACACCCAGCGGCAATTCAGAAAAAGAAAAAAAAATCTCCGAATGCTCCACATGAAACTTTGGTCTTCCGACCTTTTACCGCCGTGTCGATTTATTTTGATTAATATGTGCGAGGGAGAGAGAGCAAGACAGCGCTTAGTTTGGAGACGGTGAGGTCTTGTTTACATTTTCGCCTGACTCCGAAGACAGAGAGTGCGCGCGCGCGCGTCCGGGTCTCTCTCTCTGCTCGTTCTTTCAGTTATAAACATGTCCTGTCACAAGCGCAGCAGTTCATCTACATTACTCACCGATCAAAGAAGACTTTGGCGGGACAAAAATTCACTTTGGCGGGCGCTAAAACAAGTTCAATGCAGGAAAATTCATGCGTGAATTTAACTGAGTAGTACATGACCATGCACTCGCACAAATGCGACCACATAAAATTTTAACTCGCACATTCTCAAAAAATGGT
Source organism: Leuciscus leuciscus (assembly GCF_965113295.1). Lineage (NCBI taxonomy): Eukaryota > Metazoa > Chordata > Actinopteri > Cypriniformes > Leuciscidae > Leuciscus > Leuciscus leuciscus. Next base: position 38,515,929 of record NC_138729.1, on the reverse strand, counting down.
CGCAGTCTGGAACCCTGGAACGTAATCCATTCATCTCTCACAGCAACATGTTTTGGTAAAGCATGAAAGCTAATACCAATATCTCTCCTCTTAGCATTGCAACCCGCTACCGCACATAGGTATTGATCCGCCATCGTCTTCTCTCTACTCCTGAACCTGACCGGGCGGGCCCCGCCCAGTGGAGTTACTACGTCACAACTCCAGTCTATTTTAGCCGGCATTTTAGCGTCTGCTACTGATTCACAGCCATTTGAATGCAGAAATACTCAGAAATACAACTTTGAGCTTATTTTTCTCAAGATATGTCCTCTAGCATAAGAAAAATGCCACAAGAACATGTTAACACCTAGAAAAACATGATTTTCATCGGAGTGGGTCTTTAATGTGCGTGTGAGTCTGAAGCAATGGGCAGCTCCCGCCACTGTCTGCCCGTGTCCATTAGGCTGACATGTGATGGTGTGTGTGACATTGCTGCTGAGGAAGGAAGCAAGAGAAACAAGGCCTGTGGGTCATTAATCACTACTCCCTCTGACACACACAAACAGAGCTTGCTTCTAGGACCTACACACACACACACACACACACACACACACACACACACACACACACACACACACACACACACACACACACACACACACACACACACACACACACACACACACACACACACACACACACACACACACACACACACAGCTGTCCTACTCTCAGCACTTCAGAAACATTGACTTCTCCAACCAGCCTTCCCACCCGTGCCCTCCATTAACTCCCTCCCATCCCACTTGTTTTCTCTCTCTGAGCTTTTTTCCTTGTCATTCTCCCTCTCTGACATGATTTATCTTCTCACAAACATATCGAGGGATATGTTCATCTAACTCTCCCTTTCCTCCTTTAATTTTTCTTGTCATCATTTATACTGATTGTTGGTAATTTAGCATGCTTAGGTTCTTCTTGCCATCATATACTTATAGGTCTGACTGATAGAAGCTGTTTAGTTTGTGTATTACCAGCCAGATTAATGAATGTTGTGTAGTATGTGCATGTCAGTGTTTTACTGGTATGGCTTATACTCTTTCTGCATCAGTATGTTCAGTGACTTCCATATGGCTGTACTGCTCTATTTAGTGTGAAGATATACAAAGGTAGATTATTTGTGTTTGTGGCATGTGTGGTTCCAGGGAGAGGAACAGTGAACAGAACATGATGATTGTGGCCTCGTTTACACTGCAGACTTGATGCTCAATTCTGATTTGTTGCCTATATCCGATTTTTTCGACCGTCCGTTTACACGTTCTTTCAATTGTGACCCATATCAAATTCATGTTTACACTTGCCATACTATCTGAAACATCGTGCAGGCTTAAAGCTACACTGTGTAGGATTTTCTCCCATCTAGCGGTGAAATTTTATATGACTACTAACTGAATATTACTTTCTAGCCCCTCCCATTCCGAGGGTGTTTTAACTCCTACGGTGGCCGTATTATTCCAAGATTAACATGGCTTCCAGTACGACTTCGTCCATGAGTGTTCCTTCAAGTGATGAGGTTACTTTAAAAAAACTATTACAAATTGCATTTAGTTATTTAGTCAGTTAACATGTAGGTTATGTCCTCTATGTAAAACTAATAATAGTTTTACGTTTTCGTTATTTTGGTACCATTACACAGATTTATGTTACAAGGTAAACAATCCTTTTTCATCATTGACGCGAGGAAAGGTATCCTAGACTTCGTTTTAGCGTTATGCACAAGTTGCACAACCATGCTGTAGTTAGCTAAGCAACTATAAAACTTCGAAATTACACAAATAGGCTGAATTACCTGTCGAGAAGAAAGCAGGCAACTTCGGTGTCCCTTTTGAAAAATCCTTGCTCCTCATGAGCTTTTGGAAAAGCCACTCCAATATTGACTTTGGTCTTGTTGATTTGCCTGTCGCGTTGTCGTTTTAATTCCTTGGCGACTCTGTTACATGTCCTCGAGAGTAGGCGTGATCCTCCATCTTCAACAGGCTTCCAAATCTGCCGGCAGTCGCGAGTAATCTCCCTCTCGCATTCGTCACGGTGCCACTGAGTGTAAAAGCGCGAAAGGCGAAGCTTGAATTTCCAGGTATGTCCCTCTTTGGCTGATGTATTTTCAAGATGGAGGCGTAACATGGCTGCTGCCATTCGAGCGACTCGCAATTTTAATTTGAATGGCAGATTCTACTCTTACGAGAATACTTTATTAGTTGGTGGAAGTAATTACACATGAATGAGCACATATCATTTTGAAAGAACAAAGTGTTTTTTGCTAAGAATCAACTTAAAAATTACACAGTGTAGCTTTAAAGGGGGTTCTTGCACAGATGGACAAATGCGAAATATGCTTGATGCTAGCTTTGCGATATAGCCTATGCGACGTTCGTCAAACATCACCATGATTTTGAGGTGGAGGAGGACGAAAAGAGCCATCATCATTGCATCATTGCGCATATACTTCAGTTATTGTGTGCAAGAGAGTTCTCAGGACTGGTGGGAGCATATTGAGGCGGGCTTTAATGAGGAGTAGCGGGTCCGAAATTTTTTGGATGAGCAAGCCAACCTTTGAAATGTCGTGTCAACGTTTGTCCACATTCCTTTCCTATGACAACACAACGTTTCATTGGGCCATCCGTCCCTTTGCAGATGTGCGTCGTGATTGCTCTCGTCATTAAACCACAGAGATAGCCTAATGCTTCAGAAAATCCGACCTGCCTGTTTACATGACAGTCGCATTGGCACATATCTGATTTGTATCTTATTTATTTCCACATATGAATGAGGCCTGAAACCGATCTCAAAATATCTGAATGCATGCGTTTTTCTCCTGTTTACAAGGTCATAGAACACATCTGATCTGTGTCACATATGAGCAAAAAATCGGAATTGGGTCACATTTCACTGACTTTCTAAACGAGTCCTGTGATCGTGATGAAAGGGACTTGAGATGCACAGCCTCACATTCTCCCATGTTGAGAGGTTCACAGCTGTTAGCCATTTCAATGTATAGACCTTATGTAGCCCCGCCCCTTTTCAGCGCTGCGCTCGTTGTCTTTTGACTTCCGGTCTGTATTTTCACAGCGATCTTGCATATTTATGAATGAACGGCTCGTTTTAAAATCTTCCCGGTCTACTGACATTTGTTAAGACTTCTGCTTTAAACATTACAATCCTCATGAAAACTTTCGTTAACTTTACATTGAGTAAATCCACTTCAAAAGCGAATTACTCTTGGACAGCAATGCCATAGAAATATACAGAGCGACTGCAAAAACGGAAGTTCAAAGACAAAATTCTAAAGATGGTGGCGCCCTCGTTTCTCTGGCGCATAAGGTCTATAGGGAGTGAATAAGAGAAAAGAGAGGTCATAAGGAGACCATGCAGCCTAAAAAACTGAAACAAAATAATTACAAGGTGAAAATAAAAACAACAGCCATTAGTTGCTAAAAGTTAAGTTTCCTGCTGCTCAAGGTCTGTGTTATTTTATTCTCTATGATGTTCATGGATATTGGTTATATATAAAATGTATATGAAATTATTAAACGCTCATTCCCTCTATTTTTACATTTGGATTATAACTTTGCTGTCATCTAACGCTCACTTAAATGTAAAATGTAACAAATCTTAAAATGTCCATTTGTCCAAATATCCATTTTCCATACTCTATATTGTAATGTTTTACGCCTAATTTCACTTGTAGCATTTAATTATTTAATTTAATTAAACTTTTTTTTTTTTATTAGCATAGACTTCTCATATGCTAATTTGTCGTTTAATGGCCCTAACATTAAAATAATTATTAGGTTATTTGTGCCACAATTTTGAACATTTTACATTTTCAGTGCATCCCTATTCTGTTGAGATCTTTACATGTAATTTTCAGACTATTCTAAAAAAAATATATATTGAGTAATGATAATGATGCAGTGGACAGTTGGATGTGGGACAAAAGAAGATGGTTCAACACTGGTAGATTAGTGGCAAGCTAATTTTCCTCTCACATGTGGTTTGAAAAAAACTAACCATTGAGTCTAAAGAAGACCTCCCATCACAGACCAATAGCTCTATAGTCCATACAGAAATTGTTAGCCTGTCTGCTTTCCTGATGAATAGCTTGCAGACCAATTGGTTTCCAATACTGTCAATGAGACAATGGCTAATGAATGTGTGCTCTGTGCCATTATGCCATAGAAACCTTAACCAGTAGCAGCGTGAGTGTGAGTGTGCATGTTGTTAACTGCCACCAGTGTTGCCAACTTAGCAATTTTGTTGCTAGATTTAGCAACTTTTCAGACTACCCTAGCAACTTTTTATTCAAAAAGCACCTAGCAACAAATTTAGCAATTTTTTCAATTTATTTGGCAGCTTTTAGCAACTTTTGGAAAGTGATTCTAATCCAAACAACACACGTACAAGCTAGCTAAATAGACAGAGCGGTTCATTCATAATTCCTGTGGAAATGTGGATATCGCTGTGAAAACCGGAAAACAAAAGACAATGAGCGCAGGGGCGGGGCTACAGGTCTATATAGCCAGGCACAGAGGCTGCGGGCGGCGGCAGCAGCAGCAGTAGCAGTAGCACGCATTTCACATTTTTGGAAAAATAATTTCATGTTTCACTGGTTGATAAGAAAATAGCCTACATTAAATGTAATTGTAAAGTGTTTAACTGTACAATATCAATGTTGTATTTAAAAATGAAAAAATCTGATCATGAAAAAGTGTTATTTGTATTACTTTTACAAATACTGTATGCATGTAGGCCTATGTATACATGTGTGTATATATATTTTTTTTTACAAACAAATCTAAATTAGCATTTCAAATAATATACACGTATGACATAATGGCGTAGTGTTGCGTTGCGATTACGTAATGTTGCTAAAGGCAGATCAATTTGTTGCTAAAAGTTGCTAAATGACGTTGTGACGTCATAGCGCTATGACGTCACAACGTCATTTAGCAACTTTTAGCAACAAATTGATCTGCCTTTAGCAACTTCCCCTGAAAATGAGTTGGCAACACTGACTGCCACTCTTTAAGGTCAGCAAAGTGAAATAGTCAGGTATCAGCACTTTAGCTCCTGCCTGGAGGAAAATCATTCACTTCTAAGGTCAGCTGTCTGACACACACACACACACACGCGTGTGCATGTTTTTTTGGGGGGTTTTCATGTTTTATGGGGACTTTCCATAGACATAATTATTTTTATTCTGCATAAACTGTATAACCCCTACCCCTAAACACAACCCTCAAAGAAAACTTCCTGCATTTTTACATTTTCAAAAAACATAATTCTGTAGGATTTATAATGTTTTTCAAAAAATGTCCTCACAATGTAGGGTTTACCAGGACCACACACACACACACACACACACAAAAAGTCTCCCACAAACACTGTTAAAAAAAGATGCAAAAGTAATGGGCCGATGCTAGACGTGATATATATTCCAAGTGGTCTGGGGGTTTACGATAGGGTTTGGTAAAAAATAAACCAAAATTTTATGTATTAATCCCAAATTAGATGAAATAATGTAAAATCCTGACCTTGGCCGTTGGTCTTGTGTGCGCGGCTATACGACGTGCGTGAGACTCAGTTCACTCCTACTCACCCAGAAAAAGTACAGAAGTTGTGAGAAATCAAGACTGAGAAAATAACAACATGAAAGACAATATCTGTGAGGTGAATCTCTTGTGTTTGTTACAACACTACATTTTTATTCCAGTTCCGGTCTGGAGATATTCAACTTGGTGAAGAAAGTACACAGATACTTTTTTGAGATACTTTTTTGAGATTTCTAGGCATTGTATTTTATGTTGTGTATTCATTCATCTTGATTTCTCACAACTTTTGTGCTTTTTCTAGGCAAGTTGGAGTGAACTGCGGTGCTAATATAGTCTATTGCACAAAAGCCCAACGGCTAAAGTTTAGGAATACATTAAAGTAAAAAAATACAGTACATTAAATTTCAGTTGGTTTTTCATCAAACACTATCGTATACCCTCAGAACACGTGGGATAGACGACACGTGTTGCATGGGATCTTTTTTTAAAGCCTGAAGAGAAAAGAAAAGAATGACATCTTGCATTAGAACAAAACCTAATTTTCATTTTAGGGTGAACTATCCCTTTAAGGTGTTCCATATGATTTGACTACATCAAAACAATACAGAGATCCCTTTAGCGCTGACAGGATCTGCTTTTCTTCTTACGCTAATGACTGTTACTTCACTGCAAGTCTGTTGTGTGCTATAATTATTACCATGGTTATTTATGCCATAAATCATGCGTGGTATTTGTTCAACCGCCGCAAGTTTGGCCAAAAACATCTAATGAGCATATTTGTGAGGTGAAGCCATGCAGCCTTGTTGTTTAAACTCATTAAACTCTCTAAAAAGTGGCGAAGATAAAACTGCTGTTGTGTTGACTCGTGTGCTTTCTCTTGTCTCTCTCCGTAACATCCTGTGAAGTTCTATCGCTCTGCCACACTACACGTCCTTCCACTACCTAACACCTACCCCCACCCACCCACTCATCTCACCTCACGGTGGCCTCACGCACCAGCACTGCCATTAATCAGTGGCCAGGATCATGTCTGCCAGTTAGACTAAACAAGAGCATTTGTGAGGATTTGCTCTCCCTCATTAATCATCTTGACAGTTTGAAAAACACATTTCCCCTTTAATGACTGTATTTGGATAATCAGGTCTGTTCCCCTCCCTGCCAGCTTCTCTCTCTCTCTCTCTCTCTTTCTTACTCTCTGTCCCTCTCCTGCCTTCGGTTTTTCCTCTCCCCAAAATGGCATTGAGAACAGCTGGGTTAGCTTACCGCCAAGACAGAGAGGGCAAGGAGACCGAGTGGTTACCATCACCGCTGCTAAAAGGGAGGGGGCCGTTGAGTCAGTAAAAATAATCACATTTCTCTGGAAAACTTTTGCTCTTACTTAAGAAACCCCTGCCGCTTCTCATAACATTAACTTGGCTGTTCTGTGGTGTATGCTCGCTACCACACACACACACATTGACGGTCCATAAAATATCCTGACAGAGGCGGAAGGAAAATCTGGTGACTAGAGGCCTTGGGTAAAAGTTTCAGAGCCGTGTGGTATGTACAGGGTTGTCACATTATGAAGAAAAATGGAAGGGTGTTGACAAGAGTACTTTTATCTTTGTATATTTCATTAAACAAGACCTGACAGATGTCTATACCTTTATGTGCCCTTCGGTTTTGAATATGAGTCGGACATGTATTTAACCTTTAATAGTAGTACTATGTTTGTATGTGCAGAGTAGAAAAAGACTCTATTGTATAACTTTGTTTTAACATCGCTAGTTCTTTTCTGCCCAGAGTGTGTCAGGTGGCAGATTAATACATGGTGTTTAATGGATTAGTTGACCTTTGGGTTTAACACATCATTGTGTCATGGTTGCACCTAACATTGCCCATTGGAAGTTTATAAATGATGTCATACAGTCCACTTAAACCTGGACTGCACATGACAGCAGTGTTTAAACATTGTGACAATGTTATGCCAAGCTTGAGGCTGAGGGCAGCTGGTAAAATAAACAGTTACAAACTCTCCATATTCTACATGTCCTCATTGTGATGTTCACAAATGACAATATACTAGTCATTTTATTAAAGCACATTATTCTGGATTAATGTGGCCAGTTTGAATTATATGCTGATAATGTATACTATTTATATATACTGACACTTTAGTGGACACAAAGCACAGTATGAACATAATGTCTAATTATGATATCCAATGAATCAAACTAAGTACATAATAGAAACGGAAAACATTCCCCAGCAGATGTCACTTCATCATGCTGCAGAATATATTATAGAGGCCTTTTGAAATTATGACAATTTAAATTCTTAAAATAAGACGAATTCCTAATCATAAGGCCAATAAAGGCCAATTCAGTGCGGTGTGAATTGGCCAATAAAGGCCAAATCACACCGCACAGACAAACGCCAACAAACACGTTTGTTGGGTTTTGTCAGATCAGTGTGTTACCCCTGTCGGCGTCTGTTGGCGTTGGTTGGGGTTTGTTTTCACCCGACTGAACATGTTCAATCAGCGTTTGTCAGTTTCTGTTGGGGCAGTGGGAACATGACTGTTATTTTTTTCATAAAATTCTAAATCTAACTAGTCTGTTGGTGTTTGTTGGCATTCGTCTGTGCGGTGTGAATTGGCTTAATAGGTTTAGATACATATAAAAGATCCCTTGGAATCGCTTGATGGGTGCAAGTTCTTTTTTACTCTTTGTTGAAGTATATTCTATTGAATTTAGGAAGTTGGGCCTCCGGGACATTAAATGGACTATCTTTTTTTTATTTATGTTGATTTGTTTCTTGTTATTTTCGTTCTAGATATTGTTTTATTGGGAAAAAAAATTATATATCATCAATATTTTTGGTCTTTTATTTCTCAGAAGCAAAAAAACGTAAAAATGTGTAAATCTGCTAGAAGTATTGTTTTAGGAATACAGTAGCATGTAGGAAATAAAGAAATATTTTGCAAAACTGCAATGGAAACAGTTTTTGCGCATTTACAGGTCACCTGACGTAGATGACGTGGTATGTTTGGACTGAATAGGCCTACAAGTTCTGTATGCCACAATCAAGACCTCGAAGCAGATATGAGGGAGAAACACCCAGAAACACCTCATATGTGCCGCTCACAAGTATAAGGGTCTTTCCTTGCCATTAATGATTGGATAACACACATACGTCTTCTTCGATTAATAATAATGGCCAGTGCAGTGGCTGGGATATACATAAACCTAACAAAGTCTGTTGCCATGATTTTTGGAATGACTTATCGCGAGAGGAAAAAAGTTTTAGTCGCATAACATCGGTTAATGGAAACGCCGTCATTTCGCAATAGTTTTTTGTCGCCATATAGAAAAAAATGCTTTCAAAAACAAAAAAAATCTTAATGACTCATATGAATGCATATAGAGGAAACATTGTAGAGGAAGCATGAGGTAACTGAAACATTTTCCTAAGCAGAACAGGAAAAGGTGCTGTCACTCTGGGCATGACTCGGAATCAATCTTAACCCCACCATTCCGGTGCCAAGGCACGATTTTTCATGCGCACAATGTTCGTGACATTTGGTGCCGTGCTCCCCCAGTGCGTTTACAAATGGAATCCAGCTGTAGCGGTGGAATGCGTTATTAGTGGTTAGCCATAATTGCAACACACTCGTTTGCCTGCGTTGTCAGGCTGTCGTCACACATGCACACGGTTTCGCTAGACAAATGGGGATGGCTAAGAGATCACTGGGCAGAGGTGCGCACCGCCACAATTTTTGTTGTTGTTGCTGGCGGATGGAGTGGTATTTTGTGATGTGGTTGATGTGATTAAGAGTCCCGTGGAAAGTCCTCAATGGATTTTTTTTTGTCATGAAGCTGAAGCAGTTGTGTGATTGATTGCTTTATGAGCTTGAGGAGTGTGAGTGTGTGTGAGAAAGAGAGCAGTCTGGTCTATATCACCGTGACAAACAGTCATCAGAGTACTCATGCGGTAATTAACAGAGTGTAATGTATATGGAAGTTTGCGAAGGGAGAGAGAGAGTCTGCATTAGGCTAACATAATCAAAGAGACAACAAGAAAGTAACAGGAGAGAAGCCAGGGGAGAAAGAGGGTGTAGGTGAAGAGAGACAAGAGACAAGATCTAAACAGAGAGAGACAGCCCAAGAAAAAGAGTCGGTGAGGGAGGGGGTGATCTAACTCTCTCCCTCGCTCATTCTTTTTCAGGTTGGGGCTGTCAGGCTCGTGAGTTGCTGTGGACTTGGCGGCTAATTGAGGAGCAGCTCCACACCCTGTCGTCATTAATCACTAGGGCTGCCGGGCTGCCTGCCCGGGACACTGCTGTGATGGGCTGCAGCTCTCTCCCTCTCTCTCTCACACACACACACACACACACACACACACACACACACACACACACACACACACACACACTCTTTCTCTCCTCAGTAGTTGACTGGACACATTGGGAAGGGGAGGGGGGGTGTCTTGCCCCCCCACCACCCTTCTAAGCCCAGTGGGACAGCAGAGAATGGGAGAAAGAGATCAATCAAACAGGTGTAGCCCTGCTGAGAAGACACTGGTCAGGGACTAAATTAACTCCACACCCCCACCCACACATCCATCCAGCTCCCCTCCCCTCCACAAGCAGGCGACAGAAACAGAGTGACTGCATATTGACTCAGCTGGAGCCCGGGAGACGAGGGAGAGAAAGATAAATGGCAGGGAGAGATTGATGAGGAGAAAGACAGAGAGAAGGATAGAGCAGGAATGTGATGAACGAGTGGGAAAAGGGTGATGGCAGGATTAATCCCTCACCTTCTTATAAAACGTAAAAAGTACTCCCCTGCATTTAACCTTGCTCAACTGGCTTTAACTAACATTTGATCTCTTTTTTTCCTGTTCTTCATCAAAACCCTGTTTATTTACACGCTTTAATACACATTTTGTGTATTCTCATTTGTGCAAAAAACAAATTGCTGACTAAATTCAATGATTTATTTTTGTTAATTGCTGTTGCATTGCTTTACCACTAGGGGCAACGTAATCCATATTATGTAGTTTTTAATTCTCTTGGGCTATGCCCAAATACTTCGTAACTCCATTAAATAACTTCCTCTCTGAGTCTCAAAGGAAGTCATTCAAGACCATTTCTAAAATAGGCTCTTGGCACTGAACCTTACTTTTAGATCTGAACTTCTCTTTGTTAACAAAATGCAATACTACAGTTTAGATGCTCTCTACTGCAGTTTATACATCATTATGCCCTGTGAATACATCATTTTGGTAGACTGTTTACTATTAGCAGGCCTATGTTGTGTCTTATTAAAATGTAGAGTTGGGTATTGGGAACTGGGAAACGTTTACCCGCAAGTGTTTATTCTCAGCTCTTCCTCCTCTAGTCTTGACCTCTTGGTTTCCCATAAGAGGAACCTTATGCTGTGTCCTTGCTGGATAGCCAGAGTTAACAGAGGTGGTGGAGTGATCTATTCATTTAATGGCCCTGTCAAGTGACACCTGTGCTGCGTCCTCTCCTGTCTGAAGTGCTAATGAACTGAGAATCTGTCTGTACGTGTGAATGTGTGTGTGCATTCGGCTCATCCTAGTGCTTAACAGCATCTCCACTTATCCTTTTTCAGGAAAATGGTTCTGAAGAAGAGATGTACACTCTGGCCGCTTATGCATGAGACATTAATCCTAACTTAGCCACGCAATCACATCAGCAATATTGAATATTGACCCTCTTTGTAGTACAGCATTAAGCAAGACTTTCTAAACCATAGGACACAACACACTCAGGTCAAACAATGGGGACTGCACTCCTGGGGGTCATGTCAAGCATTTGATAAATATTTCTCTATTAACAGCCTCCCATTGTCATCTTTTGCCCTTTGTGTAGCAAGGCAATCCATCAGAGTGCAGTGGGAGTGAGTGCACGGCTCCCATGGGTTATTACCAGGCTATCATTGAGCTGTATTTAAGACCCAATACTCTCTTGTGCTGAGGCAGCTCTTTACACAATGCTGCAGAGGCACAAACAAGCAGCAGTGACTAACACTGCACTTTCACATTACGAGCAGAACAGTAAACAGACAGAGGACCTTATTTTGTGTTAATAGCTTGAACTAATAGGGAACAAAACTGTCAGTAGTGTAGAAAGCTAAAGTCAAAGATTAGTTGCTCAAGTGAAGGCACAATGTTTTTTTTTTTTTAAATGCCAACCAACTAAACTAAAGAATAATTAGACCTTTCAAATATGCATTTATGAAAGGTCTAATTATATATAAACCCAGAAAAAATAGATATGCTTTTTTGTTTGTGTTTTTGTTATGAAAATGGTCAGTGTGTACAATTCTATTTCAAAGTGTGACTTGTCTCATTTTTGCTAAAAATTTCATATGGGAAAGCGGGCATGTTATTAACAGTGTAAGAAACGTACATGAAAGAGAAGCGAGGGACATCAACACATCTATAAATGTAATCAAGTATCATTTATTACACAAAATAAGACTTTGTTAAATGGATAGCGCTGCCATCACAACATAGTACTCTTATTTGAATTATTTTCCCCTCTCCACTTCCATCCCCAACTTGCAGAGTCAGCTACAATAGAAAATATATCACATCTTTCCGTTTTATTCTTTGAACTGTACAAGTACAAAATAATCGCCAAATCATAAGGAACAAAGTAGCTCTTGACCAAGTCATGCTAATCCGTTCTCCAATAAAGAGACAGAGTTGCACAGATCTAATGCACAAAAAAAGGTGACGTTAAAAGAAGGATTTTGTGTCTGAGAGACAATATGTACGTCTGTTGTTGTTGCAAACATTGCATTATTACAAAGTGTATGATAGGAGCAAACATATTCGTACTGTGAAAATACTGCTCCTTTGTGAAAATAATGACTGAATTTTGGCGATAAATGTTGCTTCGAAACAAAAAGTCAAGCGCTCAAGTGAAAAATAAATACACACTTTTGGTAAATTGAAAAAAAAAGAAGAAAAGGAAAAATTTATCAGATAAAATAAATTGAGTTCCGCATTCTCATTAGCTCTCCACCTAAAGTTCATAAGGGTTCCCTAATATCCTAATGGATATTTAGAGTGACCATTAATTAAACCGTCATCCAAAGCATTTTATTCCTCATTGCGAATACAACTATCCCGTGTTTTTTTGCTTCATTCTTTTTAGGGGAATCCTGCATGTTCCTGTGCTTTCCAGCGAGCTCATGCCAATATCTTTACACTGTCCTTAGACTTTTAATCACTGGTACCCAAGAGCAGAAGCTGAGCCCAGTCTCTGGCCATATAGAGCATAGGGAGAATAGTAGGGCGCTGTGGCTGGGAGTGAGTGCATAGGAAGGGAATGAGCTCCTGGCAAGTGTGCCTTTCCGTAGGGGTGATACCGTGCCAAACCTAGCCCTGGTGATCCACGCAGGGAGAGGGAACTGGGAAGGGCTCCTGGGCTGCTAGGAGGAGGCAGGTGGAGGTGGCAGGATGCAGCAGAGGAGACAGATGAAGGGTAGCCAGAGAGAAGCTTCCCATCCACACCTGGCAGAGCCGTGTGCGTACGCAAATGGGCCAAGAGTTCCTCTGAGGTGGAGAAGCGTTTGTCACACGGGCCACCCACTGAGACCCAGTTACAGGCGTGAGGGAGTGTTTCACTGGGCAGCATGAAACCATAAGTATACAGAGGATGGGACAGGGACGTGGTGCCACTAGAGGACAGAGAACTGGGGTGGAGGGAGTGGAGGTGATGGGTGGGATACATAAGAGGGAAGCCAGACTTGAGGGCAGATGACGGATCGTGAACGCAGGAAGAACAGTTGCTGCCCCCAAGATGGGGTGCATTGGGATAGGTGAGGCAGTATGGGTCCCTGCACAAACCCTGCATGAAAGAGGGAGGCGAGGCCCCTGTGAGAGGACTGGAGCTGGGGTGCTTTCCTGGAACACCCATCCCAGAGCCAACTAAACTAGATTTAGAGTGATCCAACCCAGGCACAAACTGAGAAGGATAGCCGGCATAGGCCCCGACAATGGAGCCGTGGTAGCCCATGGTGGAGGACGGGAGGGGGAAAACAGAGTGGCCTGGTTTGAAGGGAGACACAGGGGCGATGTGGCCCGCACCCAGACTGGGCTGAGGGGGTTGGGGGTCAGCCTTATGGTCAGGCTGAGGACTGCTAGAGGAACTGGCATTGCTGGAGTTCGCGCTAGCACGTGTATGACTGGAGTTGGCGATCTGTGCAATGTCCAGACTTGATTTACTGTGGTCCGAATCTTTTTTCCCATTGCGATCGCTGCCATTGCTGCTGCTGTCGTTCCCTGGGTCTGAACCTGCAGCTTTGGAGTCCATGTGGGTGGTTTGTAGATGTGCTGTTTTCTGTGACAGGGGAGACTGAGACTGCCGGTGTGTGTGTGACTGTCCTGATGTCTGCTGAGAAGGAGAGCTGGCCTGTGGAGAGGGGGCATGCGGAGGTAAAGAGGGGCATGTCACAGCTGCAGAACCGCTATTTGGCACTCTGAACCCTGTTTTATCTGCTGAGCTATTCATCCCAGCTCCATCCTTCCGGCATTCTGATCCACTTTTAGAGTAAGGCTTAAAGCTGGACTTGTCATCTACGTTCTGATGCTCCCCAGGCTTCAGGCTGGAGCTGGTAGAGCGTCCGTCCTTGTCTCCATGGCTGCTGGAGGATAGCGATCCCAGTTTAGAGGGAGGAGGATCTGGTTTGCCAATCTGTGAGCAGGTCTGGGCCAGCAATGCTAGGGGACTCTTTTTAGCATCCAGCTATGGGGAGAAAAAGGACATTTTAAGTTATTTTATTTTATTTTTTTCTCATGAACTGACAGAAATAACAAATTCTATGGAAAACCAATTATAGGGAATGTCTCCAATGATTGCAACATTGGCCACAATCTCAAAATATTACAATCATCCTGTTTATATTTAGATTAGGTTCGAAAGTCTGACATCACCATTAAATGCTTCCGTGAAAGCTTTCACATTTTACAATAAATGAAATAAATTGCTTTAGGTGGAATAAATGGACATTGTTGTCACCCATACACAAAGTAGGCTACATTGTTTAGTGTTTTAAGACCTTATTTAAAAAATGAATTTCGTGTTTTTGAATTTCGAGTGCTTAAGCTGGTAGATAAACGGTGGAATTTTAAGTACGGTAAAAACGCAAGTCAGTACAGATCAGGAAACGTGAAACCATAAAATGTTGCTTCATACTGGAAAACGGCCTCATCCAGATCCGGACTATCCTTTCAAATTGGCGCTGAATACCAGTCAGATCCTTTTGGCGAATTTCGAATTAAATCATTAAAACGAGGCGCGCCTGATATAGAGCATAGCAATGCCGAGAAACGATAAATCAAGTAACAAATGCGCACGAGACATGAAATGAAACTAAAATCCTTTCGCTTAATAGAAACCCACAAAGTCGGACAACCACACATATCATTTAATACAAGTAAAATTATATATATATATATATATATATATATATATATAAGAAACAAGTAAGAAACGTATACTTTAGAAAGGAGTTACTCGTACCTCGATGCTCACTGGCGCGGAGCTGAGCGGCTGGAGATACTCTGGGTGAAGTATATGACTTGTGTGAGCGGTCAACATTTTGAGAATCCGTATAGGCAGCCTTTTTTCCTGACGCGCGGGATCACGGTACGGCAGTGAGAAGATCGAGACGGTCTGAGGTCTTAAACAGGTGGGCAAACTATCGTTGTTAATGTAACGACTTTTAAGGGTCTGCTGGTTCCGTGAAAAGACTGCAAATCCAGGAGGCAGTTCGCTCATCTGGATCGGGGCGGATCAGAGACCTGTCGAGGGAAGCGACGGGGCGGGTGTCCTTCAGTTTTCATTTAGAGATATCCAGTGTCTTCAATAAAGAGCCAAACAACATTATATCCTATTCTGCAGACAGTTAAATATTCCGTTGAAACATCAGTTCTGTCTGTAGTCCAGAGAAAGAGAGCTGTTATAGTCTCTATGAAGAACGTACACTCCGTCTCCGCATCGTTCCGTTACCGAATCAGTGCTGCTTTCAACCCCCAAATGATCGCAAGTCCTTTACGCGCAAACGACGACTTGGGAAATAAGAGAAGTTTTGTATACTTGTCGTAAAATTAAAAGAAAGAAACTACACAGCAGAACTACTGCTAAATGTCAAATAATGGCATTCCGTTGGTCGGTGTGTGCACTACACCCTCCGTACGCATATACACTCTGCTCGTACTGAAGATCTGAGGGAGAACTTCAAAGCGCTCAGCCGCCGTCCAATCGCCTGCGTCTGCATTAGTAATAAGTGGGTAGGCACAACAGAGGCGGAGACTGTCCTCCTCTCTCCTCTGACTCGCTCCAGTCCGGACCCGCTGGCCAAGCGCTCGATCACTGTATGTCAAAACATGCAAAGACTGTGGCATGACGTTTTACCATTTATTTTATTTTTTATCTAATTTTGTTTCAAGTAGCCTAGCTATTTTTGTAGTTATTCTAATCACTAGTAGCTAATGACTAGTATCTTCAGTAGCCTAGTAGACCTTTTTGTTTTTACTCTTTTATTGAAGTTGCAGTAGGCTAACCTTTCATTAGATTTGACTTTACACTAGTGCTTATTTCTTTGCTACTAGTCACTTCAAGTAGGCCTATATACCAATTATGTTCTGTTGTAAAAAGCTGCTCATTTTGACATTTAATTCAGTGTAGAGCTGTGGTAATATATTGATTCATAAATAGGAACTATTATCTAATAATAAGTACTAGTAAAGGAATGCAGACTAGAAAGTATTGGAATAGTCACTGTTGGATTACGTGCTTTACTTGCTTTACACAAGTTAGTTTTAAAGAATAAATGTTAAAACGGCTTGTGTACAGATATTATAGATTCTGTATAAAGTTGACAGTGATCCAAACATCTATACTAGTTATTGATGAGTAGACTTATTCAGACATATTTTGTGTAGTTTAAAAGGACATTCATAGTACTTTAATTTGTCTTTGTACAAGGTCCAGAAATGTATTTATAGGATGTAGCCTATAGTCTAAAATGTATTTCATACTTAATTTCATAATTCAAATTTAGAATCAATGCTGAAGTTACGTTTACCTTACAACCTTAAATGTAATAGTAGCCTATATGGTTGTATTAAAAGGAAAAGCTGAGAATATGGTAGCTGTTACTTTTTTTAGGTCAAACAAGTCAAATGATACTGAGTAATACATTCATACATAATAACAGCACATGCCTAATGTGTGCGCCTCCAGTTCTGGAATGTTAATAACTTTATTGCATTATCCCATGTTACTTTGCCATTGAAGTAATTTAGCTAACTTAATTATGCAATGAATTGGCTTAATCATTGAAAAATGAAGCCTGACAGAGGCTATTACAGGGAGACTGTGCTAATTCGTGTCTAAGTAACTTTGAAGTACAGTTATATTTAATAGCTTTGATTGTTCGTAAGTGCTTATGCCCAACATTATTAAATTCCAGACATTGGACCGGGTTGTATTACATTATTTTGGCAAGCCAAGCGTGTTTCTGAAGTCTTGCATCCATATACTAAATTGTTTTGTGACTTTTGTTTGCAATGAAATATAATCAATTGCATCCACTCATGTATTGATAATGCATTGTTGCTAGGATAAGCCATATTTCAAATTGACAGCATAAAAGTTGCACCATTTTGCACAGTGTAAATGTGGACGAGAATATTTATGTTACTCTGAGTGGCAATACCTGTCAGGTGAGTCAGAGAGATGAGAAAGGCCTGATCTCTGGAACCATTCTCGGGGTTAAAAACAAAGAGCACCTGGGAAGCTTCTTGAAAGGTGTTGTTGCCTGCCTTAGTGTAATAAAAATGACAAAAAGACAGAATGCATGAACTGTTGACCTAGGGAGAGGAGGAGCCACAGGCAAACATGTGTTGCAGGGCTTTGTCTCGCGTATCTGGGTGGCAGAGGTGAATATTCATTTAATAATGGTGTGCATGGAGAAATGTAAGCCTCAGGACACTGCATTTCAGAGGTAGAAAGCATTTTAAGCTTGTCAGCAACCTGTCATTTTAGATCCCACATACAGCACACATACAAACAGCCTCCCACACATTCATAAGTACCTACAGACGATCAAAGTTGACTAGTGTGGCAAAGTATTAAACCACACTCAATCATACATAACAGTTATTTCTGTCATGCTAATCTAAGCTGTTAAGTTAATTAAACTGTCACTCTGTCTCACAACACAGGAATTCAGAGATCCATCTCATCATGCAGTGTTTGTTGGGTTTTGAACACACGTTGTCTTGTTTATTCAGGAACTACACATAGTCGACTCCACGTACAAGCCCATCTGCCGTGGTTAAACAAGGATCTCTTTACCTGCGGCGTCTAAAGCCATTTAACGTTCTGCACATGTGTGCGCGCAAATGTGTGTGTTGAGAGAGAGCAGCAGTGGTTGTATGAAGTCACCTCTCCTTCTGTCAACAGCCCTGCTGTTTGCTTTGTCATTATAAGTTTCATCCATCACTTGCCAGTCTGGAATGGCCGTGCAAATCTATAAAACTACAGGAACAAATGCAAATTCAGATGTGCTCAGGGTTAAGTGAGATGATGCGATCGCTTCCTTTGAACACATCAGTTGTCTTTGCCTCACACAAACAGATACTTCAGGTTATGACAGGTGTGGTCTAACCTGTCGACAAGCGTATTAATGTGGGTAGACACTCACTGTTTTTCTGCTTTTACAGTTGATCCATCTCTGTTGCCACTCTGCAAAGTTTGCTCGAGATGTCTGGAATGTTTCCGTTTGTCTACAAATTATGTTACTAGTCAGAAACCCAGAATCACAGGGTGTAACCATTGTTATATTCTTAGGACTGCAAAGAAAATGAAGAATCACTGCTTTCCTTAAAAAGCTAAAAACATGAAATGCAAACCTAAAACCTCAAATCTTAGAATTCCAATGGTTTGGAATTAAGATGGATTGCCTTACAAAAACATTTTCAGGATAAGTGAGTTTGGCAGGGGGCAAAGGTGTGGGTGGAATGGAGGGAGTTTAAAGGCACCCTAGAGGAGGAGGAAGGGAAAATAAAAAAAAGAGAGAAAGAGTGAGAGAAAGAACTGAGGGCGGGCTGGAACAACGGGGAACAGCTCCTTTCAAGTCTGGCCTTGAAGTGGGCTGCTAACAGCTGTTTTGACGTATAAATGACGGATGGTCATTTCCTGTTGTGGATTTTAAGGGGCAGGCCTCCCCTTTAAGAGGGCTGTTTGACCAATCCCTGTTAAGCCTGAAGGCGTTCGCCTATGCATGACTGTATCAAAGCGCGGGGCTTTACCATAACTTTGACTAAACAAAGGGCTAAAAGCAGAGGCTAGACATCCTGCTTGACTGTAGCCCACTCATATCCCCTCACTGCTTTTTGTGAGAGGTCACTCAGAACAGATTACTGAAGTGCAGAAAACCTACCGGAATTTTATAGCAGGCCATCATTCATGTTAATGCGAAACAGTGATGGATATGAAACTTGGAGACGGATATGAAGAAAAAAGAAAGAAAAGTACAAATAATTTGTTTCAAACTTAAATAGCTTGTTAAATAGCTTTGTGTTTGCAGATCTCAATTTACAATTTATATTTTTATACTTGACTGGCACGGAACAGTTTGTCTCTCTTTGGTACAGACTAAGAGACGGCAAAACCAAACAAACAAAAAGGATGCAAATCACTTGCATTTAATTACCTGTGACTGATTTATGAGGTGAGTGGTATGAAAAGGGAGCCCAGAGGCAGGGAGTCTGCTGCTTATGCCTGGTCTGTTCTCCAGAAATAATAATCCTGTGAAAAAAGAGGGACAGGACAGCTTTATGGAGTGTAGCTGACATGTGAGACCAACCCTGGAGAACTGTAAAATGTAGCACTCTCTTTTTCTCTTTGCTTTCACAAACCTCACAATCTTTCAGAGTGATTGTGAGATTTTTAGGAATCAAATTAAAAACAAATTGCACTGTTCCACTCTGAAACTTGGTGGAGTATTACTAAGAATAATGTTGGTGTGTGTGTGTGAAAGAGATGATAGAGAGAGTCTTTCAAACACCGTCAAGGAATGTATCACGAAACAGAGCCAAACAAAGCCGAGAATTTATTTAGTTTGGTGTGAATAACGCATACAGCATACACTCAAGGGTAACAAATGACAGAAAAGGCTCTTCCCAGAATTCTCTGAGAATGGAGCTTCTCAGGTTGATTTAATGACTCATCTCTGTGTTTTGGTATAATCAGACTTGAACATCTTGAGACTCTCTGATCCAAAGAAGTGAGTGATGGTGTGATGACAGGATAAATATTTGTATGAAACCACATGCACATGTGACGGAATGGAATATCATACCATAAGATGGATGAACTAGACTTGAGTAATAGTTATACCCAGTAAAAGCTCATTTCCATGTTTTATTTTTTTATGATATCAGTGACATTGAGCGCTCTCACAGGTTTAATGGCTCGTTTCTCTCGTCTATTTTCTCTCTTGTATCTCTGATCAAGGGCCCAGCAGATCTACTCATCTTCCTGTCTCACTGATTATCTCTGAGTGATTATGTACATGCCCTACAGTTAATGACAGATCTTTATTTAGCTTTCAAACATGTCATGTGCACCAAAACACACACACACACACACACACACACACACACACACACACACACACACACACACACACACACACACACACACACACACACACACACACACACACACACACACACACACACACACACACACAATGAACTTAAATGCACCCCTCTCGCTCAAACAAAAGGTCCCATTGTCCTCCACATGGTGAAGTTATCAGGAGGGGTGGGAGAACTACTCGGCTACACACAGCGGAGCCACAAATCAGATTGCTCCATATTGTTGTGTGAAAGCTAAGTAGACATCAAAAGGTGTTTTTTATCTGTTGCTGGCCCAGAAAACGCTTGCATGGAGCAACAGTCACTACATTCACAAGACTCATGACACGTTCCGTTTGAGTAATGCATGGCGCAAATGAAATCTCTCCATTCCTTAGGCTATTCTGATTCACTTTTTAGAGTTCACAAGTCCCACATTTATCCTTTCATTTCATTTCTGAGTCACGCTCGCTGGCGCACACGGAAACAATTAATTTTTGTTCCACAAAACACACTTCGAAATTAAAAGATGATTCTGGCCTATCCTGTATTAGACTTGTCAATCAGTTCACAGTTGACTGACAAGGCTCAAATGCCTGTAGATCTCTAAACAGGTTATGTCATTGTGTCGCACTGTCACATAATGAAAAGATGTAAACTTGCTGCATGAACAATAACAACTCAACAGCCTAGTTCTTGGCGGCTTGTAAAAACTGCAGTAAAAACACAGATGTTTTACTTCATCACCTCCTTGGAGTCCTCCATCAATTCTGAAAATAAGATTACATCATATATTCATATACTGACAAATGCACAATCTTATAATGCTGAATTTGTGGTTGTAATGGCACATCCCCTTCATAATACATACGGTAATTATATTGTATTGGAACCAGGCTTTGTGACATAGTCAAGAGTATATAATTTTTACAATTTAGAGTGATCTGTTATCAGATCCATGAGTTCATGAGTTATTATTATTATAATAAAAATCTCTTAGTATTTCTTATGTGTTTCTCCATCGCTATTCATTTTAAATATAATATATTAAATATTTAAGTATTACATGTATATAATAATTTTTATGAATTATATTAATTTTAAATAATCTTATGTATGTTAATATTAGAAAAAAATTAATAAAATTTTTTTTCTATTATAATATACTCTGGGAGATAAAAACACCTTTTTTTTGTCTTTAGACCCATTGTACTGTAATCATTGTTCTTACTTGTATTGTCGTGTTATTCTTTTGTATCGTTGTATTAGTACAGGATTTTAATGAATTTCTGGAGTGAGATCTTAAGGCATGAGGGAAAACTCTGGCCGAGTGTCAGCTGTCAGTCATCACAGCCCTCAGTATGCAGGAGCGCCCTGTCGGTCACAGTGACTTTGATGTGATGAGAGATGGAGGCGCTCAATTAAAAGCCTATCAGTGTGTAAGTAAATCAACACCTATCAGCCTTGTCACTTCAAACAAACGTTTATTATACTGCTCCGCCCACCTCATTAATCTCGCACTGTTCGGCTGTCAGGACGAGGTCACAACCGAGAAACTCATAAGACAGACTGGATAAGGAAACGGATTGAAAAACATTTGGTCTAACTTAAAATATTTAAATGGGGATCAGGATATGTTTATTTTATTTTTTTATGTCTTCTAACTGTGGTCATAATTACATTTATTCTTCTAGTTTTAACATACTACTGTATAATGGTTTTTAATAAATAAATAAAAACATTTTTATGTTTTCTATCCAGTTCCTAGTTGTAGCACAACTCTTTCGCTAAATAAAATATTCGAATAAAAGAGGTGAAATGCCTCGCTGTACAAGATCTTGATAAAGTCATATGCAAGGCATTTGTTCTCAGGGAATGTGCACACTCATTTCAGAAGCAGTGTTAAGGGCAAGCTGACAGCAGTGAAATATTTCTTTAGCTTAGTCTTGCAGCATCGTTACCATTAAAACTCTTTCCCCCTCCTCTTTCACTGTCTTTTTTATCTGACTCTAAATCACACATAGTAGAGAGCCTAAGACCAAATCAGCTGATGTCGTGCTAAAATCGTCACCGCAGTCCTCACTGATTGCTTTTGCCATTTAGTTTAGACACGATTCCCCTGGTTTTCCATGATTCATTTGATTGTGTTTTTCTGTAGAGAGCAAACTCAGGTTCAATCGCATTTTACTTTTCTGGTCCTGTCTGGATTTGTCTCCCGTGCCCAATGACCTGGCCAAGTTTGAGCCTTATAAAAGGTTATTAGTTGCCAAGAGAGAGAGAGAGCACAAGCTTCTTCCACAAAGCCTGCCAGAAGGTTACACTGCCTGCGTGCTATAAATTACCCTCGACAGGCCGCTAGAACTGGGGAGCTGAAGGAGAGGAAGAGGGGAGGGAAGAGGGTGAAGAAGTGGGTGCAGTTTTCTTTTCGGTCCCCACTTGATGAATGAGCCTCAGAACAAGGCAGAGAATACATCATATCACCTTTAATAGGTACACATTTCCACCACCATAACTCAGCGTTTAAAAATAGAGAAAAGCGATGAAATACGGTGCCGTATATTCCGGCCGTGACACTTTTACGAGTCCTCCCTGCAGTATAAAGGCATTGATTGCTATTTCAAAGTGCCGTGTCAGGCCCAATACTGAGTACAACCAGCTGCTACACAGAGAGAGCGAGAGGTGGGGAAAGAGAGAGAGAGAATGAGTTATGACTGCTGAGATTTGGGTGATCTTTTCAGAGTCATCCGTAGCTGTAAATTTACAGTGTTTGTGCTTGGTGTTATTGAAACCAAACCCAGAGCTGCCTGTCAGTCATCCATTCTCAGAGCTGCTGGAGAGCATTCCTCTCCTGACAGAAACAGTCCCTCAGCGAAAGGTGAAAGAGAGCACAAATTACACATGAAACGACAAAAGGCTGGCGCTCGTGCTCTCTCTGTCTTCGTTTATGTCTCTCCTCCGCCTGCTCTCTCTTTTTCTGTCTGTCTTCACACTTGCCTGTTTGAGGACTTGGAGCGCATGTGTCAAAATTAAATGCTTGTGACTTTACCCTATGCCTTCAGTCTAATTTTTAAGGCCTTAAAGGGACAGTTCACTTATTCTTAAATTCTGTCATCATTCTCATGTTGTTCCAAACCTTTATTACTTTATATATTTTGCATTTTGACAAATGTCTTTTTTGATGTCAATGGGGTTCAGTGGTGTTTGGACCCAAACATTTTTCTAAACATCTTATTTTGTGTTCCAAAGAAGAACAAGTCATACAGGTTTGAAATGACATAATACTGGGTAAATAATGACAGAATTCTTTGTATTAACTGTGCCTTTAATGTTCTTTTTTAGGGCCTTTTTGGAACTTTTAATATACAGATTTATACAGTAAATAGTGATAATAAAATGTGCAAATAGTAACACTTCCCATAAGGGCAGCAGGAGGTCATGAAAAAATGTAAAACTATGAGCTGACTGGGTCTTTACAAGTGCAAAGTTGTTCCTTGTGGTTTAATTGTGTTTCTTTTACAACACTAGAGTAAATCATTTTTGTGGTTGTTAGTACATCATAGGTCAAAGGACATGCGCAAATATGGATTTAATATTTACTAGAATGTACTGCATTTTATTTATGCACCAAGGGTCAAACAATTTGTTTAAAATGAAGTACATGCTCTGAAAGTGTAGAAATTCAGACACATTTGCGTTAATACATTTGGCAGACACTTTTAAACAAAGTGACTTGCATTTTGTTCAATATATATTCTATAAATACATTCCCTATAGGAATCAAACCCATGAACTCTGTATTGCAAGCGCTGTGCTCTACTGTCAGTTAGAGGAATGCTGGTTGAAATGTTTTAACCAGATGCTGGTAGCCATTTTGTTCCATTCACCTCAATAGCTTCCCTTCCTCTCTTTATTTTAGAACTTGTGAGAGGCATTTGACCTTTGTAAGCTTAAAAAAACTTGAGGTTTACAATATATGACCCCTTTTCCTTCCACAAGCATAACTAAAGCTATCATTTGTGTCCATTAACATTTGTTAAACATGGGGAACACAAGGGTCTTAACTGGCTCATATTAAAGCAGTGATGAGAAAGACAGGATGCCCGTAATGTTATTCAGCAGTCTCCCTGCCCTTGCTTTTTTATTACCTATGATATTTATACACTGTTTTAACCTCTGACTCTTTCCAGTGTGCGCCGTAGTCTGTGCGAGCCTGTCAGATACATGTAGGGTGAATGTCTTCTGTTTCCAGCCCCTCTCCCTACAGTCTATTAAAATCTGCTCTGGACTTCTGCCATAGGCACATCATTTATCTCAGCGCTGGCCAAGAAGAATTATTGTTGTGTAAATCTCAAAGCCTTTTAGGAGATCAAAGTTCCAAAATATAAATCACATTTCTCTGTAGATCTAAAACGCACACATGCACTCGCGCACATGCAGCGGGGCGAAAATGCACATACGCTTTTCCCCGTGTGTGAATATGAGGGAGGTTCTCCACCCAAATCTCTTCCCACAGGGTAGAGCGAAGACGGCCTATCCTCCTCCTTATCTCCCCTTCTTCCCTCTGTTCCACTCCTCCACCAATTCCCTCTTTTCTTTTCTCCACAGAGGATGTACTTAATCCTTTTCTCTTTGTTAACTTTTGCTTTTTTCGTTCTTTTTTTGAAACCTCTATCCATATTTTCACCTACACCTACACCCCCATCCTTCTTCAATTCACGGGAAAAATATTTTAACCTGATTTAAATCACAATGGAATATGATTTATTTCAGTTTCATACATGTTTTTGTAGACTTGTGCTCTCCTTAAGCTTTACTGGTGGAAGCAGGAAAGCTTAAGGCTTAATAGTTCATTTCTTTTTTTAGCTTTAAGGTTTTCATCTAATATTTATATTTTATTTCAGCTTTATTTCAATTAATGAAAACCATTTTAATAGTTTTAGTTAACTCTAACAACACTGATTTGTCAATACAAGTCCAAAACAACACTTAACTTTAATTACATGGGGGGGAAATCATTGAGATTTTTAAAAATATATATCTTCCTTTGTGTTTAACTGAAGATAGGAAATCATACTGGTTTGGAATTACATGAGGATGAGTGAATGATAGCAGTTTTTATTTTTGTGTGAACCATTCCTTTGTTCGATTTCTGTAATATGAACTACAACAGGAATGTTGTCTGTTAGATCTTTTAGCATTGTGTCACTATCAGTTGATGTTTCGTCCAGGTGTAATGCCATCATAAATCTTTTCTGATCCATCTAAGATTGCATCTAAAAAGCAAATATGTTACTCGTATAAAAAAAAGTTCCCCCCCCCGAACACATTGCTCATCTTCTGTGGTAGGATGTTTTTAGTATTTTTTATATTTATATAATTGTTGGGTGGCATGTTAAAATGAACTCATTTCAGTGACAGGGCCTATATGGGGGCATTATTTTGACATCTCTGGCTGCAGCGATGAGTGTGTATGTGTGTTTACGTGTGGCTGCTCTCTGATATGTGTTGATTTCAGTCTGCAGGCAGATTCTATCTACAAACACAGCTCGCATGTGGGAAGACTAAATGAAAAAAAAAAAGGGGGTTTGCCATTAAACTGCCAGGGATTATATACTGTGCGCTCTGTGATGTGCCAGCAAAACAGATTTGGTGGCATTGATTTGACAGATAAAAGAGTGACAGAGAGAAGAGAGGGATTGGGGTGAGTGAGGGGTGGAGGGTTGATGGAAGGAGCATTTTTTTGTCCTTTTTTTAAGTTTCCTTTTTTTATATATCCTCTCAGACACTTTGTCATTGTGTACTCTGTGCTTAGAAGTAAGAAAGTAAATATCCTGGATTGACTGCAGCTGTCAGGACGGGTAATTTGCTGCATGTGTGGATTTAGTGAGATTTAAGTTACGTCTGTCTGGAGAAGTTCTCTCAGTCTTTGAGTGAATGCTTTAGATCAGAATGGATGATAGGAGGAGCCTGTGGAAGACAAGATAATGTCTGTGAGGAAGGACAGATCATATCCATGCACAGAAACTGGCAGCTGGCACCAGTGGAAACTTTTCCAATGAATAAAACCTCACCATGTGTTTCTTGTCCAAGCTGTTCTGAGTGCAACTTGGAACCTCTCTGCTCTCGATAATGTGGATCGGATTATGTGCGTTCACTGGAAATATGCCATTCATATGGGGTTCATGATATTTTGACGGCATAGAGCGTTTTACAGAAAAAGCGGGAGATGAATGACACTTCGTATTCGTACAACAAAGGAAACCTTTTCGTAAGCGCTGTCTCAAAGCCAAATATGATGACCGCAGCTTACTAGGTGGAATAGAATTTTACAGAGCCATAACAGCTTCATATCCATTTCCTCACAGAGGTGGGATGTTATGTGTGAAGCAACCTTGAGTAACACCATCCTCCCCTTTAATGTTCTCTTGAAGCCAACTGTAGCATTGTGACAAAGTTTACACCTCATTGACAGGCTAATATCCTCATCCTGACACAGTGGGCGGCCGTCTATGGGAGTTTTAAAGAGAGCTGCTAAATGGGACGCCTTTGCTCATCAAAGTCAGCACACACATTTATAAAGCTGTGAATCCCAGCACTCGAGACCTTTGAAGAGAAGGTGTGGGTTTTAAAGCGGACAGCTGTTTCTCTAAAGAGAAAGAGTTGGCACTGCAGGGAGGTGAGGTATGCTGTGCTCTCGAGGTCACGTGTTCACCGCACGCACGCGCGTGTGTGTGTGACCGAGGGATGACGTTGACATGTTAGACTAATGTGTGAACTCAAGGGGTAGAGAGGTATGGCAGCTGATGCTGTGGATGGCATGAGTCAGTGTGAGTTTTTCTCTAGTGTATGCGTACAGGGTCAGGAGAATGAAAGGTACAAAATGGAAAAGGGCTTTGAATATAAATCACAACCTGCAAAAGTTCATGTACTGTATGGAGTGACTGATCTTCTGGAGTCCAGATGACCTGAAGTACGGAGGATCTACATTATCCAGGAAAAAAGGAAACTTATTGAATGTTGCAGGAACTGTGGTTCACCTAGGCTTCACATTTGAGGGACAGTACATTGTCTTCTGTCATATTTAGTGCTGTACCAAACATTTTTATTAATCAGTTTTATGTCTTGTTTTTGCAAACATTTTTGAAACACTTTACTTGAATAACTTTTTTTTTTTTTATGTAAGTAAAATATTTAACTTTTAATTACATTTATTTGAACTATTTTATTACTTTGTTTATTGGATTTTTTCACAAACATATTTTCTGTAAATATGTCTTCATACCTAATACAGTTATTTTCATACCTAATGCAAAATGTTTAGATATTTTTACTGGAAAAAGGCAAAACAGAATGTTTGCAGTATACTAAGTAACAAAGGCAGTGTAGTTTGCAGAGCTCTTAGAAAAAACATAAGACAGAAAAGTGGAAAATGGACAATGACATAATGGAATCAAACCTGCATGTCTCACATGAGCACCACATGTGCAGCTAACCACTAGGCCAGACTTGTTGTTGACCGCTGAAAAATAAGGTTTTGTTGGTAAATCATTCTTTACTTTGCCTTACAGGCCAGTATGTGATGCTACAAGAGTGAAAGAATAAATATCATATTTGTCTCACTTAACATACTATATATGAGCAAAGAGTTTCAATTCCCTCTCACTCTCTTTTTCTCTCGTTCTCTTTTTATTTCCAAGGTGTCAAGCATCAGATGTGACAAAGAGAGAACAAAAGAGATGGAGTATAAAGTAAAGAAAGTGAATGTTCCCCCTGTCCAACTCTTACCCTTAGGACATGAGTCTCCTCTATTCTCTGTCTTTTATTTATCGTTCCCTCTTCTCTTCTGACTGAAATGATACACTCTCCTTTTTCTTTCCTCTCATTTCTGTCCAGTCTAAAAATGTGTCTGTTTGAGCTGCTGGATTAAGTCTCGTGTTGTGTATGTGTCTTTGTCGTTGCGGTGGACAGAGGTCCTCAAGTTTCACGGGGGCCCGCCGGTCCCCCTCAGGCGACAGCATGATGTCAGCAGACATGTCTTGAGCACTTGTGTCAGTGACTGTCTATCATCCTGAACCCATCAATGTGCCGTGGCAGCCATTCGTCACTTTGAGTTACCGCGGTTACTGTCGCTGCACAGAGCACAAACACTGACACTCAGGTTTCATTCCTGACGATCACCATGGTGATCTTGAAAAACACAATACACGTTATGCAACAGCAAAGAGAGATCAGATACGCAGCTTAGGTCTATTTTGTTGATCGCCAAAGCCTCCGTAGCAGTACACCAGATTTGCTTAGCATATGTGTGTGAAACTATATGTGTGTGTGTGTGTTGTTTGTGATTGACAGTCCTACTGAGGCAAGGCCAGGTGGCGTCCTGTTGTAAATTTGCTTCTACCTTTCTCTGCGCACTCGTCCCTCCCAGCTACAACCTGTCATGCTTGACAGCACACACAAAGGAGGAGAAGAGAGAGAGAGGCAGGGGAATGAGGATTAAAAAGAAAGAGAGATAAAAAAATAAAAAAACTTTAAAAGATGAAATTAAAGAAAAGAAGATGAGCTGACAGCAGCTTGTGAGAAGGTATTGTGTGATGGGGAAATGTATCTGTGAAAGGGAGGCTTTGATCACTAGAGGACACGAGAAGGGGGGCGAGCTTGTAAACCGGCACTCTTCAGATGGCTGAGAGACTGCAGGAAAATAACTAGACCTGCAATTACAGGAGGGGAAACAACACTAGCGCTAATGACACTACAAAATGAATGCTGGGAGGGTCAGTGACAGGAGGATCTCTTGTTTGGGTTTCTGATACTCTTTGTACTAGCACTTTATTGGAGACAGCCTCATAAAAGTTGTGTACAGGAAACAGACGAGATTTAATGTTTACACTACCGTTCAAACGTCAAACGGACGCATTAAATTGATCAAAAGTGGCATTTGCAATATTACAAAATATTTCTATTTCAAATAAATGCTGTTCTTTTTAAACACTCTGCAATGTCAATTTAACATTTACAATTAACTGTTAAATGTTTAAACTGTTAAATTAAATGTTTCTTGATCACCAAATCCGCATATTAAAATGATTTGTGAAGGATCACATGACACTGAAAATTCAGCTCTGCCGTCACAGGAATAATTACATTTCAAAATACATTAAATATTAAAATAGAAAAGTTATTTTAACTGTAACTTTTAACTGTAAAAGTTTTTTTTTTTTTTTACTGTATTTTTGATCAATTAAATGTAGCTTTGGTGAGCATAAAAGACTTACTGACACCAAACTTTTAAACGATAGTGTGTGTAACCAAAAACGTGAGATATTAAGGTACTACAGGAACAAATTGAGCCTTGGTGCTCATGTGGGCGATGTCAGTTTGAACCATGGGGTGTACGCCACTCAGAACTGAATTGAACATTTTAACTGAGGTAGCAAACAAGAATTAGAATGACTTTGTAGAACACTTCCCATTTCCTAGAATGCCATTACCTGTTGAATTGTTTTGAAATGCTATTCAGTAAATTCAACTTCCTGTCCTTGCCATTCAAATTCCAATTTATCTTCCTGTGGTATGTGGCCAATTCAAATTCCAAGTCATGAATGTAAAGGTAGTTGGTACTTAAATTCTGCATTTTGCCCAACCCTGGCTTGAATCTGACTTGCGTTGTTTCTGGTGCAATCCTCCATTATTTCCTGTAATCTGTTGAATATCCCTGTCTATATAAGTGGCAAAAGCTACAATAATAAAGTGAGAACAGAAAACTCAAACAGATAGAGAGACATTTGTGTGGGTGTGCCTAAGGGAGCTGGGGGTGAAAGATGGTACAAAAAACCCGCTGATGGGTGAGGTCAGAGATAATCAGCCTTATTTAAGGATTTGAGGTGTGTGTGTGTTGAGCGTTGCTTCAGTGCCCTTCTATAGCTCTGTGGCACTTTGATAAGCAGAGCAGCTCGCTGCTGGTGGGGGAACTCATGAGGGGGCCTGTCTGATGAGGACCTGCCGCTGTCTGCGTGGGGTCTCTGACTGGAACATGGCCTTTGATGTCTCTCTCTTTTCTTCCCCCCCTCTCTGTGTCTCTCATTCTTTCTTTTTCTTTAACCCCCTCTAGCTTAACACAAGAGCATTCAAGTGGCCAATGTTCCACTTGAGTGTACTTCTGTATTGACAAGTATCTGCTGAAGTGTGACCTGCCTTTCTGTTGTGTTAATTCAGGCTGAATTGCTTATGAGTTTGCCCTCTTTTTTAATGCCCTTTTCCATTTTGTTGAACTCCTGTGGTTTTAATCTTTTCACGGATGGTTTAAACAATTTGCGTTTGTGTCTAAAATGTAGGTGTATGTTTATGTTAGAGCTTGGGTGTCAGAAATGTACATGTGTGAGAATGTGGTTCAGAGTACAAGGGAGGGTAGGAAATGGAAAAAGAGTTAAGTTGAGTTTTGTGTGTGTGTGTGTGTGTGTGTGTGTGTCTGCTCTGATGGAGGTCAAACAGCACCTGTCAACAGCCTTGCTGCTTTAATGTGACATATTAATGTGACCTGCCAATGCCAATAAGTCACTACACATTGCACATGTGCGCATATTTATAAGCCTCCATAAATTCAAGTGGCTTGTGAAAAATTTAATCTCCTCTCATGCCCAGAACTGCTGAGTTGCTTCATAAAGCTTTGAGCAAACATTTTTTTCTACCTGTTGTAAAATTGTTTTGAAATTTTTTTTACACCTCACTTATGATTAATATATATTACTGCACAGCCTGTTCAGAGAATTTCAGAAGTCTTTACAGATGCTTCAGATACATCAAACAGCCCAGTTAATTAGGTACAAAAAACCTTGACTAATTCACCCTTGTCGTTTCCTACTTATTAATTAACTTCACTTATCACTGTATTAATTATCAGATCATCTTAGTTTTGTGCACACAATTGTCATAAAATATATCTTACTAGAATTTTTAGAATGAGACCACAAATGAAAATTTCTTCTATTTTGCATTTTCTAATTTAATACAATTTCCATTGTAAATTATATTATCAGCATAACAATCTGGGTGAAAAGTTTAAATGTCTTCAGTTACCGGTAAAACCTGATGATCATGTTGGGCTTTAACAGAAGGATATCTGACTGTCTGTACAAAGTTTACATGATCAGTGACACAAATTTACCTATTTGATTAGTGACCTAGAAATAGTGCAGAATCTTAAATATTTCTTATTGACTTCATGAAGTTTCTTCTAATTTCCAGGTTTAAATGACATTTTCCCTGATTTTCAATGTGATCTTAGACTTTTTGAACCCACTATATACACACATTTTTTTTTACCTGGAAAACCTCTGCTGTTTGATAATGCAGAACATATTCAATGCATTTTATACCCATACATTTCTAATCAACTGAAGAGGTAAAATAGGAAAAGGCAGGTACGTCAGGTAAATTTGCAAGCTCTAGTTTGAAAAGAATACAGTTAGTCTGCTCTCTCTTAGTCTTTGTCTATGTAATTTTCTCTGCTCTCCTCAATCCTCTCCCCCTGAAGTGAACGAAGTGGATGCATTCTGACAGATCGACAGGGTTCAACCTCCTGACAGAGTTTCAGTCTGGAAAGCTCAATGACTTCAGACATGCCCTCGAGTAGAGAGAGGTTACACAAACTGGCCCCTAACCACCAACACTAATCACAAACTTACAGTCCTCTGCCATAATCAATGTCACACATGTGCTTTACCACTGTTATCTGCCCTACATCAAAACAGAAATAAAAATAAAAGAAATGCCCTAACCCCATGAGGGAGAGGTTCAAATGAACTCTGACAGCTCGACACACAATATGGCATTCGTAATGTGATTACGGCCGTATGGCTCTCACTGCCTACACTCACAGCTCTCTGAGGGAAAGTCTGGACCGGCAAATGCAAACATGTTACCACAAGAAAGAGGTAAGAAGGCTTTTTAGCCACTAGAGTTTACGTTTGGATGTTTCATGCTTAAGGAAGCCTGGGGATGAAGCTAAGGTTGAATCAAAACTCTAACTGTGTGATCACTAACACATGTGCAGAGACCGGGAGAGGATGCCGGGTTATGAGAGAGTAGGTATATTATAAATCGTTCAAAGTTCAAATGAATTGGTTTTGTTGCTTAAGGTTATTTCGTATTTGCTGTTGAAATTGCCCTGTATTAGTGAGATTGGAGAGCCAAATGCCAAATCAAAAAATGAAAGGCAAAATAAAAAGACAATAACATCCAATGACCTATGGCTGTCACACCTGTGAAAATGGAGAGAAACTGAGAGAGAGAGAGAGAGAGAGAGAGGAGGGAGCAAGACAGGAAAAATGGCTCTTGCTGTTAAGTCCAGCAGGACTTCCAATAAAAATTCTTCAAAAGTCCACAGCTGACATTGAAAAATAGCAAAAGTATAAAGTGGGGCAGGGTAAATAAAGAGAGGGGTTATTATATTTGACAGGGCAGGACTGCATTTTGAAATGTGCCAAGGGAGAGAAAGAAAGTAAAGTACTTAGGTGGTATTATTACACAGAGATGGTATCAGATGGAACTTTTTATAATATTTACATGGTAGTTGAATGATTAACAAATTCATGTATTTTACTAGGGAAGGATGATATATCAGTACCATATCAGCTAGTTAGCAGTTATTTTCCCCCCCAATTATCTTTGTTTTATACAGGCTTATTTCCCTTATTTTTACATTTTGATTACCTTTGCTGTCTTCTAGCGCTCAAAGTTAATCTAAACAAAACAACAACCTTATTGACAACATAGTATACATTTTTATTATCACCATTTATTAGTTATTGGCTATAACTTAAAATTAATTTTTGGCCATCATTTCAATATTGTTGTGCATGCACACCAACTGTGCCTCTGCTCACACAACCCGTAGTGTAACATTATTTGTCATTGCTACTTTTCTAGTCTTTTTTTCATTTTTTTAAACTGCTGAGCTATTGTGATGTATCTGAAAAATGTAGCTAAACAGTTTCTCGCCAACACTGCCGAGGAATGGTTATCTTCTCTCCTCATAACAAAAGTTTTTGCGTGTGCTTTTGAGTCATAGGCTGAATGAACAGTGATAGCATTGGTTTTAAGATGAAAGAAGTGAGCAATGTTTGCATGGCAGCCTTTGAACTGGGAGTGTGTTTTACCGCCCAAAAGGAAGGTTTTGTTCTGCCAAACAGAGCAAATCTCTTAGTCTTCTGAAATTACAGTTATTCTTCAGCACTATTTTATAATGTGTCAACAGCTATGGAGATGGGCGCTGTATTTGCCAGCGGTCCAGCTTTGCTCAGTTCTCCTCCTCCATTTTTCACCCAATAACATGTTGCTCCACCAGCATGACCTGCTTCTCTCTCTCCCTTTCTGAACAGCCAAAGCTCACAAACCCAAAGTCCCTAATAAAAGAAAATGAATGCTATCCATCATTTTCCCTTTTCACATCCAACCCTGTTAAACATGTGCTCACACACACAATCTCTGGACCAGATGTTGGTTGTGGCAGAGGTGAGTGACAGGCTGAAATGGTGGCTTTATGACTTTAGAAATGTTGTGAATTATTAATAAGGGACGTCCACACAGGCAGTGATCTGTAGCAGGGAAGCAATCAAAAGTCAGTCATTTTTCAGGTGATGCGATTTGGGTGCGTCTAGTGATGCCACGAAGCTGAGAGATACTGGCATAATGTTCAATACTGAAGTGCTGGATAAGTTTATGTTACTGTGAGCGATTTTGTATAATTTGTGAAAAGATTATGTGTGGAAAACTATATCAGAAATGCCAGCATTCCAAGTGAGTTTGATTCATTCGTCTTGTTCATGATGTATTATGTGCCGCTACTATTTATATAAACTCCTCCCCTCCAGAATAGTAGATTTTAGTGGAATGACATCTTATATTTACTGGCATCTCATTTGTGATCAGATTTTTAACAACTATGGTCAGTTGCACAACCCACAAACAACATTAGGGCAACCATCAGTAGAAAAGCTTTCTAGTGACCAACAATACAACGACCTACAATTGTTTGGGACCGTAGTAGTGGGCTTTTCACATATGAAATTGTTAACCCAGTATCATTCTTAATGATGCATATTGTAATCCTGGGTTATTTTGTACTATTATTCACATTTACATTACCTTTATATTTATTAATTTACTCTAGGAGGAGAATAAGAAACAATTTGTCCCATTTTGTCATTCACACTTCTCATACTTTACCCTGGGTAGACTGATTTCTTTATTTCACACTGTTTATTTGAAAACCCTGGTTTAATGTTATTTGCATATTTATGTACATGTAAACCTCACTCCCTGGCCTCAAGAGGAACACTAGCAACTGACATTAAACGCTGCGGTATTTAGCGTCCTTGTTAGCGCGCCAGCCTCCCACGACTGGCTATCTGTTTCAGACTCCATATCCACTACTGTTCAAAAGATTGGGGTCAGCAAGATTTTCTAATGTTTTTGAGAGAAGTCTCACCAAGGCTGCATTTATTTGATTAACAATACAGTAAAATATTAATATTGTGTTTATATTATTAACATTTTAAATGTTTTCTATTTTAATGTTTTAAAATTTTCAGCAGCCATTACTTCTTCAGTGTCGCATGATCCTTCAGCAATCATTTAATGTGCTGATTTGATGCTCAAGAAACATTTCTTATTATCAGAGTTAAAAACAGTTATTTTTTGTGGAAACTCTGATAATTATTTTCTGTGATTATTTAATTCAAACAGATTTTTTTGCCGAAATAGAAATCTTTTTTACCATTACAAATGTCTTTATTGTCTTTTGATTATTTTAACGTGTCCTGAATAAAATTATTCATGTTACCAAATAATAATACAAAAATCTTACTAACCCCTAACTGCAGTAATTCTCTGGAGGAGGGTTACATAACCATTGATCAACCGGCTTGCAATATTTTAAGAGTAAAACATTTCTTTACCCAGGGTTAAGTGCAGTGTGAAATACTAAAACAGACACAGGCACATTAACATCATCTGCTGGGACGATCCTGAAATACTGGAATGTGTTGAAGGAAAATACCTATTAGAACCTGTTAATACCAGCCTGTTGGTAGTGTGCTCAGACATGAGGTGGGTTGCCCTTGCCCCTGTTTATAGCCGAGTCCCTCTGTTAGCCTCCAGGCCAGGGACAATGGGGATTGAATGGTACGGGCAGTTCCGCCTTTAGCCATCTTAGTCATGAAGTACAGAGAGCTTTTCTAATGCCATTCATTTTTCTTTGCCGTGCTCAGCATGTCACAGTGTCATATTTCCATGCGCTTACGAACAACACAACATGTCATACATGACATTATGTCTTTGTGTGTCACTGCTTGCCACATGTTTTATTCATAAAGCCGAACAGTAAGGAGTGTTCTTGTGTGTTAACCTGAGTCTTTCAGTTGAGTTATACTTGAATGTCTGAGATCTTTTGAAGAACAATAGAGGTGTGTTTTGGGGACAGGAAGGTTTCATAGCAGCAAACTAAAGGTGAAGTGAAGCATACTGTTTATGGCGTACGTGTGTGTGTGTGGGCTTACTGCCTTGGCTGCAGGCCACCTCGTCAAAGTCACTTACTCAAACTCTTAGTGACGCGTGTAGCTCCGAGCACCTTGGCTTAAGTTACAGTTCCAGTAATAGAGAAGAAAGACCTCATACTTGCTGTTTGGCGTCGATAATAATATCTTAGTTGCATTTCATCTCTCCCTTACTCTATATTTTCCCTTTCCTTCTCCCACTTTCGTTCACTTTCTTTCTGCTTTTCACTCCCTTTTTCTCGTTCCCTCTTTGAGAACTTGCTACAAACACATCCACCCCGAGCTTGACTGTTAAACTAAAGAGACAGTTTGCTGACAGGCCTTCTACCGGTGAACTACAAGCCAACAAGGAAGATTTATGAAAATATGCTGTCTGTCATCTCTTATATACTTTAAAACTCCTCTTTATGTGAAAGGAAGGATGCGTGTGTTGGTGTGTTTGCGGCGTTCAAAGCAAAAGTGAGAGTTCCTCTCCGTAACATGTTTTGATCTCGAGTGTTTCGCACTTTGAATGACTTATTCATCGAAACTTAGCTCAGATCGTCCCAGGTTGCATCTTTGATCAGGTTGATGCGCTAATGCGTGGTAGGCCTGGAATAAATGCATCTTTCACTTCACTTTTTGAACCTCTCTCCTTTTAATAGGCTTCTTTCAGTTTTATTGCGCTGTTGAAATGAGAGCTGGTGACAGGGATGTCAACAGCAGTTTGTTTTGCGCTACACGGGAGAACAGAACCTTCTCTGTTTCACCCCAGACCTCTCTGCCAAGCGCTCGAACTGTCTTCCCCACACGTACGCGGCCGCCAGACTGTATTACTGTCAATCTCCGAAGCATTGTATTGACGTGAGGAATCACCCCAGAGACACCTCCGCATTCTCAGAACCTACCTTCACCCCGCTGTCAAAATGAATAGGACGTTAATGTGCCATGACCATGCCAAACCACCGCGAGAGATGGGCTGGGGTGGAGGGGGTTGTGAAGGCGCTCTGCCACACAAGTTGCCGGCATGCTTTCGTATTGATAAACTTTCATTCCAACGTTTTCTCCTGAGCACAGCTGGGATCAGCTCCACTGCTGCAGTTTCTGTGCGTTTTGATTTACACAGCAAAAATAAATCTTCGGGTTAATGTACGGAATATTTTTTCTCCTACAGCAATCGGTCTTGACTTTAAATCCTCATTGGAGGT
Organism: Leuciscus leuciscus; assembly: GCF_965113295.1. Lineage (NCBI taxonomy): Eukaryota > Metazoa > Chordata > Actinopteri > Cypriniformes > Leuciscidae > Leuciscus > Leuciscus leuciscus. Next base: position 38,478,936 of record NC_138729.1, on the reverse strand, counting down.
TAATCTATTGCTCTATCCCTCCCGTCACTTCCAAGTCACTTATGGTAAATTATGGCATTGTGCATGAAAAATCCCCACCGTATAGACCAGACCATGATAAATTTTGAAGAACATCCCCCTTCGCGTGGAAAAAAAATGACCACCTTGTCTCAGAATCCCTCCTGGAAGAAGAAAGACAACCTTCTGTAATAAATGTAAACGATGAAAGGAGGGGGAAAAAAGTTTGCATGTGGCAGAGGGATTGATTTTTGTGATGAATTAGTTAGTGCGCTTTCAACTGTCAGGCTGTTAATTTATGAGTGTGCAAACTTCCAAGTGTTTGGCTTGGCCGTTTAGCTCTGCCTCCCCTCAGCTCTCTGAGGTGACTGTAAAATGAAATATGGAGGCAGCGTGTTACTGTTTTATTTATTTCACTGCCTGGAGCTCTCACACAGCTATTTGTTCAAATACTCCAGAGTGCCGTGGAGAGCTTGATTCCTGCTCACATTAATAAAGATAATATTTTGCAGACCGAGTATAATGGTCGAAATGTCACCTCTAACAACGCTCTCTCTCTTTGACCGTAACTTAACAGACGTCCTTTTTATTTGCTGGGGTTTTCTACCTGGTTTTAAGACTTTTTTTCTCTCTGTTTGCACATGTAAGGTTGTCCAAATGTCACATAGAGTAATTTGGATCTTTTAGTTGTCAGGGTGCTTTATGGCTCTAGGTGCTGTTTCTCCTCAGTTCACCCAAAAATCATAATTTACTCACCTTCATGTCATTCCGAACCTGTATGACAAACCTTTTTTCTTTCTTGCTGTGGAACACAAAATAAGATGTTTTATAGAATGTTTCAGCTGTTTTAGAAAAAACAACATTGGACTCCATTGACTTTTGTTGCATGGACCGCAGTGTTGCTATTTTTAACTAAAGCTAAAAATATTAAAAATTGTTTTTGTTAATTGAAATAAAACTAAACTAAAATAGAAATATTAGATGAAAAACTTAAAAATTATAAATTAGAATTACTAACTGAAATAAGTTTAGCTGCAGTACTAAAATAAATGAACTAATAAAAAATAACAAAAGCACATGCAAAATGACTAAAACTTAAACTAAAATGAAAACTGAAAATCTAAAAATAAAAGCAAATTCAAAATATTAATAATGGCATTTAAACAACACTAAAGTTACACTGGTATGGACATATTATTATTCTTTTTTCTTTTTTCAAAATAGGTTTTGTGTTCCACAAAAAGAAGAACGAATTTTTAAAATGACATGAGGGTGAATAAGGGATGATAACAGTTTTATTTTTGGGTAAGCTATCTGTGTGTTCTCTTTAACTCTTGGTTTATCTTTAATGCCTGCCAGTGAGCAGATGCACACACACTGTCCTTGCCCTCCCAAGAGTTCCTGTTCTACTAGAATAATAAAAGAGGGGTCATGCTCAGTGCCAACCTTTGGAGTAACAGAAGAAGAGAGAAGAAAAGGGAGGGAGAGGAGGGTCAAAGCCAGGGGTTGTTAAAATACAGTCGCAGACTTTGTCCCTGCAGAATTTGTCCGAGACCAGCACAGAAGTCAGAACACGCAGCAGCACTTAGCTTGAGTTTAAGGCCGGGATGAGATCATCATGAGAGCAGAAGACTGGTGGGGAGGAGGAAGAAGAGGAAGAGGAGGCGGAGGAGTGCATGGGGAGATCTAAGGGATGCAGAAGTTGTATTTCACCCACAACTGTCCCATGACCCAGTGACCCTCACAGACCACAAGCTTCTGTGTATCAGTCTGACGGACGAATGGAGTGCTTTTCAGCAGGGGAGGGAGTCTCTCTCTCTCTCTCTCTCTCTCTCTCTCTCTCTCTCTGCACTCAGGAGAGTCTGTGGCTGTGTGTGCATCTGCATCTGTGTGTGTATTTGGGCCTGTGTGTGTTCCTGAATTCCTGCAGAGTTCACGGTGAGGCCAGCCCCGTGGTGGAGTGTGCTGTGGGCTCATTAATTAAAGGCTGTGACAGTGGGACGGCAGGCTGTAATGGATGCCTCCTATGCAGCAGGGGGGCCGCTCAGACACACTGAAAGGGTCACTGTTTAGACAGGCAAAACACGCAGTCAGGCGCACAACCGTATGAAAATACATACACACAGATTCTCATACATACTAAACTTATACAGACACTAGTCCAGGATACACACGATGCAGTATGTTAGCTAAACTCTGTGTACTTTGAATCAGCACACACTTTGGGTTTGGTGTTTTGAAAGATTGTGTGTGTGTGTGTGTGTGTGTGTGTGTGTGTGTGTGTGTGTGTGTCTTTGCTCCCGTGACTCCTATTCCTTGTCAGTAAGGAATGAGAGATGACCTGTCAATAGTGAGGACAGACTGCCTCTTGTCAGGGTCCTCAGAGTTCCTGCTGGGCGTCCTTTGATCTGCCTGATGAATAATGAATAACAACTGACAGGCCGGGTCAGACACACAACCCTCTGAGAGCGCTTTGAGTGTGTGTGAACTTCTCAGTGGGAGGGGGGTTCACTTTCTCCCTTCTTAGTATGATTGGCCCCTCTCATGCTTTTCCAGTGTGTGTGTGTGTGTGTGTGTGTGTGTCACCCTGTTGCATTACCAAGCAGTGTTGGAGGTGTGTGAGGAGACAGGTATGATTGAGTAGGCATGATAGAAGGGTCATTCAGAGGTCATCTCCACGGTTCAGTTGTCACTCTGTACACACACCCATACACGGCTTATGTTCATAATGTCAGCGGCACTTTCAAACATTAGCTTGGATTTTGTTATTGTATTGAATGTACTAGTCTACAACATTGGTATTTACACACATACTTAAAAAAGTTTCCTGTGTTTACTTTCATTTTTGCATATTGAGCACATATTATACCCACACAAAAAAGTTTGTTTAAGTGTTTTATTGGTATACTTCTTTTAAACTAAAAATAAGAAAGTATACTTTCAGTCTATACTTTTTATGTACTTCTCAGAAATATACTTTATGTACTTCTCAGAAGTATACTTAAAATTACTCAAGCACACTTAAGTATACTTGAATTATACTGACAGAAAAGTCTAAGTATATTTGGCCTATACCTATCTTTTGATTGAGATACTTAAAATAATTAAGAATTCTAAGTATACTTGGCTTGTAGTTGTGTAAGTATGATGTTAAGTCCACTTAAAGAAATGTAGCATAAATATAACGACTAAACTAGTATTTTTCTGAGTGTACTTCAAAGAGTACTTTCAATCAAAAATGTGCCTTAAGTATTTAACCAGTAAACTCTCAGTATACCTATAAGTTCACGTGTATAGTTGCAGTACAAATGAAAAACAGCTGTAAACTTGTTTACTCTAAAGCAGGCCTATACTTTAATTGATTCATTTTCACTGGCCCCACTATAAAAACAACTTTTTTAGCAATTAATTTTTATATTTACTAGAAATATTTATATTTTTCATTTAATAGTAGTTAAATGAATGAGTAGTTAAATGAGTAGTTAGATAGTTCAACCAAAAATGAAAATGCTGTCATCGTTTACTCACCCTCATGTAATTCCAAACCTGTATAACTTTTTCATCAGTTCAATTCAAATTCACACTCATGAATTAAAACTTTAAAGCAACACTAAAGATAATTTTTTACCTTAAAATAATGTTTCCAAAATCGTTTCTGTGGTTCATCAAGTTGTAACATGGTGAACGGCACTTCTGCATTCACATTGCGGCCCTATATCTGCTATAACCGCACTATGCAAGTTTGCAAGATCGGGTTGCGTTTCTGTAGTTCGAATGAGACATAAGAAACTACAAATTTGACTTGCTTTACGGCAAGCGTTACAGTTACAGTAGTCATATTGTTTTATTTTTCTTTGTTTGTGATGTCGCAATACATCATTCTTTCATAAAATCATGCAACATACTCTACCTTGTCTGTGGACATTGTTCATTCCAAAGCCGGTGCTAGATAAACAGCGAGCGTGTGTGCGACGGTAGGCTACGGTAGGCTAAATTATTTACGACAGCGGTAATGGACAATAAAGCGGTAAACTTCCAACCTGTAGGGGGACCAAAGAGGAAAAGTTCTTTGGTGTTGTTTTAAAGTTTTGCTCAATCCTGCTATCTCTAATATTTTTCTAATGAACCTCTCACACACACACTTTCTGTCTGTCTCAGTGAGGCAAAAAGTGTCTTTTCAGAGGAATTAAAAGTGAAAGGTAAGAATGACGGGCAGGTGTGGATGTCTGGGTCAGGCTCTGGTCGTGACCACTGCTGCAGGACTTTAGAGGTCAACACCAGGGCTACAGAGAGAGAGAGAGACTAGGGTGAAAGCCCTGGATCCTGGTTCCTGTTTGTTAGTTTAGATACTGCTTTCACACACACACACACACACACACACACACACACACACACACACACACACACACACACACACACACACACACACGTATGCCCCTGGGTCAAACTCCCCAGTTCATGTAGGAGTCAAGAGGCTGAGGAACAGGAGAATGTGGTTTCAGCTGCTTAAAACCATCAGTGAAGTTTCAGTCTATTAGGCTCGGAAATCACATTTGCAACAAGTCTGGTTGTAGTTAGCCATGGCCCCATTTCAGAGTCATGCGCATGTGTGTGCACACGCCGGTTGTTAATTTGTCTTCAAAGATCTTGCGTACTTACCAAGACCTACACTGAGATCACTTTAACGCTGGGATTTTTAACGTTTGGTCCTCACCCCAAGCCCTGTTAAAGCTCTGAGATCAAACACTCTGTCAAACACTCACACTATCAGACACACCCTGCATGACACTTTGACAGATTGAGACATGAAGTGACTTTTTTTTAATACTACCTGTTGATGATGGGGTGAGGTCAATAAATGAATGACTGGGATCAGCCTTTAATCTAGTAGTTACTCATTTCCTTAATCTGATGACATTATCATTGAATGGGGTGTGGAAGATCATTTTGATGAATTCTTTTCATAACATTTGATGTTATGAAACTCCCTTTTTAATAGTGCTTTAGAACACGTTTTTATGGCATGTTAACTAGACTTACTGTCAATGTCAAACTTTACGGAAACAGCTTTGTGAAAGCATCAGAAATAGGCTGGCAGAAAGTTGGCACGAGATGCATAAATGAAACGAAAATGCTGTCATGTCATTCCAAACCTGTATTATTTTGTTCTTTTCTTGAACATAAAAGATGTAGAAATGGTTGGTTATCAAACAGCGCTGGTTGCCATTGATGTCCATTGTAAGTACCAAAATTGACCAAAAGTACCAAAAGTGTTAATAATGTTACTCCATAAATTCATAAACACTTTTGCTGGTAAACGATGGCATATGACACAAAACATTACTGATGTAGTTTTCACCACATTTTTAAGACTACCAAACTTCTTTTTTCCTAGCACTTTTATTTTAAATTTGACAGTTTCATCTATGTTAGCCAGGTGACAAATTAAGTTTGAATTTTGTTGAATTAAATTTAAGTTTGCAAGAAGACATACAAAGTATGTACAAGATCAATGAATGTAAGATTTTCAGTGGCAATGCAGAAATGACCCATAATTCAAGTCCTTAGCAAAAAGTCTGTGATTTACATGCCAAAGGACAATTTTGAACAAGTCTCTGAGAGAGAAAGTGTGCATTATCTCATTGATCTTACTGAGTCAAGATCAGTCCTATATGAGTGTGACTGCAGGAAGGAAGGTGCTGCTGACATTTAAGTAGACAAACCAGGCAGCAATCTGCACTCACACACACACACACACACACACACACACACACACACACACACACACACACACACACACACACACTACTGAACTCTTCACTCCATAGTGTAAATACAAGCGCCCTCAGATCCCCCTCTATAGAGTTTACGGGAAAGACAGCACCAGTAGAGAAGTGTCCAAACAACATGAGTTATCACCCCGCGGACACTCAGAGCACTCGGAGAGGAGACGCTAAGCAAACATGGCCAAAAATAAAAGACAAACAGGAATAAATCTAACACTGTGAACCTTCAAGGAAGGAGAAAGGAGAAGGAACGAGTGATTAATTAGCGTATTGGTGTAGAATTTACAGTGAGAGCAAAAAGAGATCGTTCAACATGTTTCCCCTCTTTTAACCCCAACTGCTGACAGCGATCCTCCATGTCCTGTACACCTACAAACAAAAGAGATCAGGACTCGCTCTCACGCCACCATGCCAGACACAGATAACACCGACGTCACCCCAAGTGTGTGTGAGTGTGTGTGAGTATGTGTGTGTGCTTTAAGTGCCGTAATGGAGGCTGAGGAGGAGCGGTGTTATGAGGTGCAGTTTGGCAGGCCTGAGGTTGTAGGGTGTCAAAGTGATGTAATAATAGTTACCAAGCGATGAAAGAAGTCTGCGTCTCATTTTCTACATCAAGCTGGAGGAAGAAAGAGATGGCGAGTTCGCTGTGGCGATAGAGTGTGGTGTGTGTGTGTGGTGGGGTGGGGGTGGGGGTGGGGGGGTGAGCGATATATGAGTGTTGAGAGAGCAAGGGAAAAGAGAGGAAAGAGAGAGGGAGAAAAAAAAAGAGTAAGTGAGCCAAAAGCTCAAGATTTGACGTGGGCGTTTTTCTGACAGCTATAATTCTCCAGCCTACAGAATTTCATCAACACGAGTTGTGTTAAAGCTCAGCCCGAGGGCCTCAGCCCTTTCAAGTCCCCCGCACTGACAGGTAGATTTATTAGTCCTGAAATTTGTACGGATCACACGTCACTCATGGCAAACTGTCAGAGTGTCAGAGCAACGCGTCCCTCCGGGGCCCGGCGCCATCACGCTCTGCTTTAGCAGTGACACACACACACACACGCACGCTCGCTCCACAGGCCAAAGCACGGCCCTGAAAGACTCTTTTCAACTTGGCACTTCATGTTCACATCTAAATACGCAGTTTATTTAATTGCTACGTACTATATATATGTGATTTTCTTACAAGGTTTGCAGGTTAACAGCAGTCATTTCTGATTGCTTCCATTCTGTGTTTGCTCAGAGTAAATGTTTTGATCCTAATGGTAAATTAGACATAATTATAAATGCTCTTGTGAAATTTGTGGTCTGCAAGAGACGGAGGAGGATTATTAGGTACGGGGTGATGAGCGATGGAGGAAGAGAGGTGATGGAAACGAGAGGAAAGTGCCTGTGAACTGCAGGATGTGCAGTATAGCCAGGAAATTTACTCTGGACCTCAATATGACAGGTCACACATTAGAGCCGAAAGAGCCTGACTTAACATAAAATGAGTAAGGGGGAGAGAACGAGAGCGAGAGAGAGAGAGAGAGAGAGAGAGAGCGAGATTGGCATGTTCTCTTGGCTGCTGCGTAGAAACTTCCTTCACCCGAACATCTGGTTCCTATATTTCAGAGTTAATTAGTCATATTGGGGTTGTCTGAAGATAAATTTATCATCGAGAAAAAACACAAACAATTTGAAAAATGAAAGGAAGTGCGGTGACACACGGCTGACGTTAAAATAAATCATTTCAGTGTGATTAAAAACTTACAGCGCTGATGATAGAGTGAGTGTGAGTGAGCGAGACATGATGGGATTTATGGTCCCTCCATCTCAAGTAAAGCCCCATCTGTATTTCTTAATTATTGGTTCTGCTTTCTCTCTTTTTTTGGCTCTTTTTCTCTCCTCTCTTTTCTTGCCTTCTCTTGCGTATCTGCTTGCTTTGATTTACAGTGCCATCTTTTGCATGTTGACATGGCTCATTCGTGTACGAATAGCTTTCATTGACTATATTGCTTATTATAGATCTAACAGCTGATTGGGAACAACAGTCTATCATTATAGTGCCATTATAAAACATCGGTTTGTTTCAGTCATTTCTTTTTTAACTCTGTTTGTCATTCAAAGGCTGATAACAAACCAAATTTAATGTTAATTTGTGTCTTAAGGGGCCCGTGAGATGGACAGAGTGAGGAAAGACAGAAGAAGGGAGGAGAGAATATGTCTGTCAGACTGTCTGTTAAGGGAAGAGACATAATTACACTCTCAGCAGTGAGGCAAACACACACACACTCGCACACTCGCACACTCTCTGACAGTTTCATTAAAATATGTCTTCAACCCTCTTCTCCAGGAAACTGAGGACTGAGATCCAGAGGAAGAGAGAGAGAGAGTAAAAATGAAAGAGAAAGAAAGTTTTTAATTGTTCTTTCTTTTCATACATAAAGCTACTTTTTAAAAGGTTTTTCATTATTCACACAGATCATCAGCACTAAATGTCTGAAGATTTAGAGGGATAGTCCACCCAAAAAAAAATCTGTCCATACAATGGAACTCAATTGGGAACCGAGACTGTTTGGTCAACATTTTTCAAATTAACTTTTTTTTTTGTGTGTTCCACAGAAAGAAGAAAGTCATACTAGTTTGGAACGGCATGAGGGTGAATGATGACAGAATTTTCATTTTTGGGTGGACTGTATATTTAATCTAATGTAAAGATTTACATGTAGAGTAATTACTTCTCAGCGTGAAAGTCACTTATAAACACATACCCCTTAATCTTTGCCTACAAAAAAAATTAATAATTGAACAAACCTTTTGTGACATCATGCCCCAATGATATATTATTGTAAAAAATGATATTATATTATATTATATTATTATAATATTTTATTCTATACTTAATTATTTCTATTATATATATATATATATATATATATATATATATATATATATATATATATATATATATATATATATATATATATATATATATATATATATAATTTGGCATGGGAATAAGAATTGGTATGGGAATGTTTCTGTGTCAAATTAAAACATTTGACTTTGACATAGCCCTACTTTGTGACAACATTCCCCAGTCTCTTATGTGTGAAGTAAGCTGTAAATTCAAAGGTAACCTTTTAATTCTATCTAAAATCATAAGGAATCATTTTTATTTTTAACCATGATATACAGTGTAAATAGTTGATATTCAATGGGTTTGATTTGAACAACCTCTCTCAGTGCTTCTGATCTGCATTAATAACTTCTTATGGAAAATATTATAAGTGCCAAAATCTGGTTATAGTGGCAAAGGCCATCATATCAAAGGAATTCTTGTCTTTTGCTTCCATCAATTTTCCCATAAACTTGCAGTGATATTTTTGATAAGCAAGTGTTTTGAGTTTCTGTGGTTGTGTTGTCAAGCTGCCACGATGAAATGCCCCATGGGTAAAGAGTTTCATATGATCGTGTTTGACATCGCAGTGTGACACTCTGCACATTAGTTTGACAAAGCCAGACACTTTAGCTATTCTGTGACACTTGAGTGTGTATGTCTACTGTCTATTTCTCTAGGAGACTGTTTGAGAGTTCAGAATGAATGTAAGTGTTTTTATGAAGCAGACCATTAATAATAGGATAATACGAACAGATAAGAGAAAACGGTCTCGTAAACAGAACTATTGTCTCGACTGGCGTCAGAGCAATTATATTAGATTGATGCTGCAGGGATTGTGGCTAATTTATAGTGTAACAGGGAGAGTTGGTGTGCGTGACAGAGAACTCACTATTCTTCACAGAGTAACTCTTTCTGAGGTCAAGCCTTTACATATTTCATACACATTCGAGCACATATGCAACACTACTTTTCCACAAAGTGGTTTGGTCAGGTTTCACATTTCTGCTGATTTTTTTTTTTTTTTGAAAACTGTCCCTACAACCATAGCTAAACCTGCCCACACACAGATTTGGGTTGTGTGTTTATGTCATATATAGCATATTAACGCTTATTCAACTAGTATAAAACACACCGGTACATGGAGGTTAGCCATTCAAAACAGAGGTCATTTACACGGACGTCTAAAAGGTACAGTATAGCAAAAACTGAATGTGAAAAACTATATGTGTAACTATAAGAGTCAGAGAGAAGATGGAAATTGGTTGTATAAAACTCAATATGACACTTTTTTTATTTTTTTATTAATTTAGCATACACTTTTATACATGGCAATGTACAAAAAAGGAACAATACAAGCAGTTTATCATAACTAACCAAACAGTATTAGCAGCACAATGCAAGAGTAAACCAGAAGAATTTTTGCCACCTTAGGAAAATAGACGACTTCAGGTAAAAAATTAAAATCCTTCAAAAAAATTTAATACGGGCCTTATGGGCAGAACAGCTAATGCTAATGTCAACCAGTAAGGATCAAATTGAACTCTCAGCCTCATGGAAAATTAGCTGATATATACAAACACAGTTACAGATTACCTTGTGTGGTTGCCTGATTGATTTTCTTTTAAGTCATCAGAATCCAATAACTCTTATTGTTAGACAACCTTTAGAGTAGACAAACTTAAGACTCCATTCTTCTTTTGGAGGGAATCCAGCTTGAAACATTAGACTTTCGCTCCTGTATTTTCTCTGTTCTTTTTGTCTTCTCTTCTCTCCTCCCATCTCTGCTGAGGGATAATTTACTGCACCTTCAGCTGTTGGAATGTATTTGTAGTTGTGTATAATGGAGGTCATCTATCCTGCCTGTCAGCAGCGGGAAACACTTTTCTGACCGCAGCAGGGAGAGCTATGTGGCGCTCAGATTGGGGGAACTGTTTCTGTTGCCCAAAAAAGTTTGCATGCGTTTGTGTTTTGCAGACGGGTGAGACTTTGTGGGTGTCAGAGTTTGAAAGGCTGATTTTGAGAGCTAGCCTGTTTTCTGAATGAGTGCACCACCAACTCTACATGACCTTCACACTGCAAAGATTTAGTGTTACTTCTTAAGGTTAGTTCACCCAAAAAATTTAAATTCTGTCATTAACTACTCACCCTCATGTCTTTCCATACCCGTAAGACTTTCGTTCATCTTCGGAATACAAATGAAGATATTTTTGATGAAATACAAGAGCTTTCTGAGTAATACAGTAATATTGTAAAATATTCCTATAGCAGTTTTCTATTTGAATATATTTTAAAATGTAATTAATCCTGTAATGGAAAAGCTGAATTTTAAGCAGTAATTATTCAAGCCTTCACTAGCCAAGTTTCCATCCGTTTTTTGCGCTGTTTTGTTATTGACAAAGTGAATGTGCATAAAAAGTTTGCGAAATTTCCTGTCTCCAGCCTGTTTACATCCAATTGGCCTTTTACCGATATAATGGTGTGCGTAACCATTGCTGCAAGTACAATGTAAAACGGTTTTGAAATGGTAGAATAACGGTAAATGGCTTGAACCACAGCTGCCAGTACTCTACTTTGAAATTACAGTAAAGCTGTAAAATGAACAACAGTATTGTTGAATTACAGTAAATGGCTGGAACCAGCTGCCAGTATTTTACTGTGAAATTACAGCACAGCTGTAAAATGGAAAAACGGTGTTGAAACCGTAAAATTACGGTAAATGGCTGGAACCACAGCTGCCAGTATTATACTGTAAATTATACTGTACAGGTAGATTTATTTCAGTGTGCTGTCTTGCCTAAAAAAAACACATTGTCGCATACGTTTTGTTGAATCGCTAAAAAATCTGCCCTTGAGATATTTACATAATTTCACATATATCGCAAATTATAACGTATCTTTCCCAAATATTTGTAAAATGTAGAGAGTAATGAGACAATTGAAATGTAATATTGCGCTAAAGTTAAATGAAAAAAGATTGTCGACACTTGAGAAATTTAATAGATAATTGGCATTTCTGTCAGGACCACTACCGTCAAATACGATTGACAATAAGCATACAGTTTGGATTGGCGGTATGGTTCCGTTCTGGGCGAGAACTCCCTGCGCATCCATGCAGCCTAGCATGGATAAGAGCAGGGAGAGCAGCAATAACCCCCCTTGGGGTAAACAGAACAGAACCAACATGAAAGTTTGCAAATATATTTAATTCAAGATTTTAAAGTACAACATAATGGAGAATTACTCTGATTCAAGGGGAATCAGAATGCCAAATCCTGACTGGGCGAGAGGAGGAGCTGGGGATGGAGGAGGGTAATTATCTCCTGAGAAACGCGATAGCTGCTGATAATACTGAAGGAGCTTATATATGTATATGGTGATAGGCGTCGTATTCCTATAGGTAGATGTTGCCTTTTTTTGGCAAAAAAAATAAAATCCTTGGATGGAAACTTTGCTAGTGTTACATGGTCCTTCAGAAAACATTTTAATATGCTGATTTGGTGTAAAAGGAACATTTCTTTCTTTGATTATCATCAAAACAATTGTGCTCCTTAATGTTTTTGTTTAAACTGATTATTTGATTAACGATTAAAAGAACAGCATTTATTAAAATTAGAAATATTTTGTATATAAAAGTCTGTCACTTTTGATTAATACAATGCATTCTTGAAAAATAGATCTTACTTACCCCAAACTTTTGAATGATAGTGTACCTTAAATGAAGTATATAAAGGGATATTTCACCGCTGGAAAGATTAATGTGTATTTAAATTGGGTCATTTATGTAGTAGAAATGTGAAATAAATTTAGAAGTTGGGGCCTTCTATAGACTGAGAAAAGCCAGAAAATGTATTTTTGGCTCATGTGGATGAAAGACAACAACTCCCAGAATGCACTTGCTTCGCTGCCCTACATGGCACTCCCAAGCCTCGTCTACCGGTTACAGAGGGCAGTATCGGAAGAAATGATACAACTAGGCTACTAGTTGCCACTGTTGCCTTTGGCTTGCTCAGTTGGGGATATTTTGGGGATATTTAATTTAATTTGATCAATCAATAAATTCCTCTTGAAATAAACTTTGTTGTATTATTTAAATTTAATACTGTGAAGCTGCTTTGATACAATCTGTATTGTGAAAAGCGCTATACAAATAAACTTGACTTGACTTGACTTGACTAGTTGACTCAAAACTGAAAAGACAACGTTTTATCGTGAGATCCCACCCCCTATGGGCGGGTTGAAAACATACAGATCTAGCTCCTACTACTGGCTGTAGTCTCTAGCCTCTGGCCAAAAAAAGCCTCCGATGACGCAAAATGACGATTTTTGCGTCATTGGAGTTTTTTTTCCAGACACACAATACAGAAATCTCTGGTCTCAGGGGGACATGAGGGAGGGAAGCACGGTCATTCAAAAATTCTACCGGGTTTCTACTGATACAAAGCTTAATACTAATCGGTGAAGTATCCCTTTAACACTTGTTCACGTGTAACGCAAAATGAGTTGCATACATTATAGTGCCATACAAAATGCAAAGCGCAACTACACCAACACCCAATCTAAAATGGCATCATATATTTTTTTCAATTAAATTTTGATTGATTTGATATAATTTGTCACCCTCTGTTTTCTCTGAATTGGACATGAGTCACTGGTCAGATCATAGTCTTAAGAAAATCTGTTTTGACTAAATATAGTCAGTGCAATTTGGCTTGAACTAACTAGAATTTGTCAGTGCACCCCAGTACATTTTATATCAAACATGGCCGCTCACACTGTCTGTTACTCATTAGAAATGTCAGCTCGACCTTTGTCAGTATTGCTTACAAATTAATTGGATTAATTTGCATACATTTAAATAATTAAATCTTTATTTTGCTGCTTGTAGTATCATCCTGTCTCTTCTCTATACAGCCTATAGGGTAAATTAAGTACATGAAACAGATTATGTTTTGTGTTGCAGTGTGTCCATGTATAATTTGAGCAACTACAAATTAATTACTAAGATGTGGCAAAAGTATAACAACCAGTAGCTCCCACTAAAGCAATTCATTGAACATTCCTATATAGTCAGTGCCATTTAAATATTTGGATATACACCTGACTAAATGTATTTCTCTTCCTGCAGATCTAAATGATTTTGTCATTTGACAAACCTAAGTTTGTCTATATCTCCTGCTTGTCAACACTGTAACTACACTATCTGACTACAAAAATCCTCCTTCTCCATTCCTATTAAAAAAATTCTGCAAATTTTATTATATTATTATAGCCTATACTATTTTATCAGTGCCGTATTAGTGCTCCTAAAAGTGTGGCCCAGGTATATACTGTATATACACTACCGTTCAAAAGTTTGGGGTCAGTAAGATTTTTAATGTTTTTAAAAGAAGTATCTGCTCACCAAGGCTGCATTTATTTGATTAAAAATACAAACAAGAACGGTAATATTGTGAAATATTATTCCAATTTAAAACAGCTGTTTTCTATGTGAATATACAGTAAAGTGTAATTTATTCCTGTGATCAAAGCTGAATTTTCAGCATCATTACTCCAGTCTTCAGTGTCACATGATCCTTCAGAAATCATTCTAATAGATGATTTGATGCTCAAGAAACATTTATGATTATTATCAATGTTGAAAACAGTTATTTACATTTTTATTTGTTGATGCTATGATGAATAGAAAGTTCAATTGAACAGCATTTATCTGAAATCTAAAGCTTTTGTAACATTAAACACTACTGTTCAAAAGTTTGGGGTCAGTAAGAATTTTAATTTTATTTTTGGGGGAAATAAATAAAATAAATCAATACTTTTATTCATCAAGGATGAGTTTAACTGATCAAAAGTTACAGTAAAGACATTTATAATGTTAGAAAATATTCAGTTTTAAACAAATGCTATTCTTTTGAACTTTCTATTCATCAAAGAATTTTGAAAAAAAATTGTACACAACTGTTTTCAACATTGATAATAATAATGAATGTTTCTTGAGCATCAAATCATCATATTAGAATGATTTCTGAAGGATCATGTGACACTGAAGACTGGAGTAATGATGCTGAAAATTCAGCTTTGATCACAGGAATAAATTGGAGTTTAAAATATACTAAAATAGAAAACAGTCATTTTAAATTGTCATAATATTTCACAATATTACTGGGGTTTTTTTAATTGTTTTTTAATCAAATAAATGCAGCCTTGGTGAGCAGAATATACTTATTTTAAAAACATAAAAAAATCTTACTGCCCCCAAACTTTTGAATGGTACTGTATGATGCAGAGGCAGGGCTTTTTTTGTGTGTGTGTGGAAAGTTTGTACTTTTGAGAGTAGATTTAAATGTGGGTTCTTTAACTTGAGTAGGGCCTACATTTCTGATGAAAAACTTTTACTTCATTACTCTGGGTGACGTTCCTCTTGTTACTTTAGTTTAATGCAATACATGTTAAGAAATGCGTGCACTGTCTCTTTTTTTTTCTGGGGCTTGAGCGAAGCCCCATTCACAAATTAATCACTCTTTTGAGTCGATTCTGTTCAAAGACTTATTATTCAAACAAGTTGGCAAAACCATAGTTATCCATATAAGGCTAGATGTCTTAAGGCGGAGTCTCGAACGGCATCACCGGCGGCCATCTTGTCACAGGGAAGCTTTCTGGCGAGCTCTGTGGTATCTGAAGTAAGGTGAGTGATCAGCACGAACACAAATCCTCTTATCTCGCTGAAATCTTGACGGATTTACAAACTGTTTGGTTTCTTACAAACGTTATTAACGTGGCTATAATTCTTTCATATGGAAGTCCATTGTTATAATTATTCATATGTATGCAGTGTCAAAACTACATCTCTGACGTTTATAACAAACCAAACCGTTTGAAAATTGGTAGAAAATTGAGCAAGTTATTTAAAAGTACATGCACCATTAAAACACAATGTTACGAGTGAGCGAGCTCCCTGTGGCAAGATGGCCGCCGTGTGCGGACGTCGACCTCCATTGGCCAGCAGCGCAGACGAGACATCTAGCCTTTATTATATGATATCTATGGGCAAAACTGTCTGAATTGGTTCGCAAATCAGTTTGACTTTGAATTATTTGTTCAGTTTCCTGCTCGCACTGAATCGTTTGAAGCGGTTTCTCACGTGCGGAGTCGTAACAGGAATCACTGAACCGCTTTATTCAGCAGCGGTTATGAGTGTGAGCACAAGAGTTTTCACTGTCAGTGGTTCCTGCTGTGTTTTGATACTGTCCAATAACACAAATAAAAGTCGGGACAACAGTGTTCTTTTCGTTTACAGCGCAATATGAATTACCAAACTCTGTGAAAACAGGTCTTTTGGACAATGAACTGGCAAACCAAAATCTAACTCAGAGTTAATCTCTAGAGTGGCCAAACAGTGTTAATTCCTGAGTTTACATACAATTAAACACACTACAGTTCCCTTTACATGCCTTTGAATGCAAAACTCTGCAGGTTCATTTTTTTTTCGACAATGTCTAATAATCCAAATGTAGCTGTATAGGTTATTATTATACAAAGCAAAGGACATGCAATGATATTTGGGCTACAAATGCCTGAAATAATGCTTGTCTCTTCTGTGTTTGTTGCAAAGATATCTAATTATGATAATAGATGTAAATTCAATATCTAAATAAAATGTTATTGTATTGTTGTTATATCGGCTATATATGATCCGAAGTAACTAATAACTACTTGAGTAGATTTTTCATTGGATACTTTTTTACTCTTACTCAAGTAACTATTAAGATTATTACTTTTACTTTTACTTGAGTACAGTTTTTGGATACTCTACCCACCTCTGATATTATGTGACACAACTTTTCCACGTGTGATGACCCATCTTGATCAGAGATATAGGAATCATGCTTATACTCATACTCCAAAAGCTCTAGACTACAGGGTGAAGGGACGTCTGGAAATGACTAGATTTCTTCTACTTTTCCTTTTTTTTGTGGAGGAAACAAAATGTTAGAGACTAACGGCTTTGAGAGATTCCAGTGCTGTGAAAAGTCAGCCCAGAGAAAGTGTGTCATCTATCATCAGAGAGAGTAAGAGAGAGAGAGAGGGAGAGAAACAGAGAGGATAAACACAACATTCACAGTGGACAACTCTTCCCATACATGGTCAGGCTCTCTGAAACACCTGTTAGCACAACATTAGTTCATCCAGCACCTGCATCCCCTCAGTCACTCCCTGTGGAGGAGACGATCTGATGTACACACTGACTAAACACCACACAACACCTTTTAAGGACATGTTCTTTGCTTATCTGTGTTGTTTCTAAAGCTCGTAATTAGCAATAAAATTTGCAGTGGGTTACACTGGGTGTGAGTTTAAACAATTTGTCCTGATTAAAGTCATTGTGAATTTCTATTTTAATTCTGTAATGTGACGCATTTTGAGGACATTTCACGAGAAAAAAAGTAGGCAAGGATTTTATTCCATTGGTAATGGATTGGCTTACCCTAGAATATCATGCAGTTAGGTTTATATACATATCATGCGTATCTGATTGACAGATAAACCATGCACTCTTATTTTAGAGTTGCTTTTTATTTATTTATTTTATTTATTTATTTTATTTGACATGGACATTACAATTACATTGGACGAACCATATGCATTTGCATTTTGTAGATAACTGGAAGACGACTTGGATGACGTGATGACTGGAAGTTGACTTGGTCAATATCAAAAGTAGCAGTCAGTATCTGGTGTGGCTAACAGCTGCTTTAAGTTCTACAGTGCATCTCATCCTCACAGACTGCAGCAGATTACCAGTTATTGCTGTGATGTGTTACTTCACTCTTCTACCAAGGTATCTGCAAGTTCTCAAACACGTCTTGGGTGAAAGATGGTTACACTTGGTCTGGCACTGTAAGGATGATCAGCTGTCTTTCCTGTCTCCCTGTAGCATTGTCTTAGGCATCTTTCAGTACAGACATTGCAGTTTATTGCTCTGGCCACATTTGCAGTCCTCATGCCCCTACACAAGTCTATGGCATGTTTACGCAGGTGATCCAGGATCTTCTGGTATTTTTTTTTGTATTCTGGTATCTTCTGGAGTCAGTAGAAATGTCTCTTTTGTGTCCTAAGTCATTAGAATATATATATATATAGCTAATATTTCATTATATATCTATTTTTAACTCATTTAGCCATTCTGCTTTTTTTTCATGGATAAAATTTGGATTATACACAGCCCCTCTGCCCCCTCTCTGTAAGTCCGGTGTAGGGGGTAAGATTAACGAGTGATTAATTGATGTCATGACTGCAGATAGACAGTAAAAAGCACTGGGGTCCTGGAGGCTGTGTCAGTGTGACTCATTAATGGCCTTGCTGGCCTGGCCTGAGCTCTGTATTACATTAGAGCTGGTGAGTGAGTGAGGGAGAACGAATGACAAAACTAATTACAGTGATGTAGTGGCTTTGTTGCACTCCGCTGCACATAGCTGCCGAGTGTTGCAACCGCTCATTCTTGTGCGTGCACAGACACACATCAACCAAAAATTGTGAGTGTATTTTATTCACATAAACCAGACTTTTGAAAACAGCTCACTTCAGCTCCCTCGCACATGTGCTGTGTATATGCAGATGGATTTGTTATACAATCACAGGCTGTGATGATGACACTGATGTTGTATCTTTCTTTTGGGTCCAGATGTTCGATCTGTCTTAGAGTAGAGCAGGATCTTTGCTCTCAGACATGGCCTATTCATTAGAAAACAATCATAGGACACGGAATTATCTAGAAAGCGGGGGATCTAGGAAGTAGGAGTGAAAGAAAGACAAAGTGAATCAGAAATGGTAAGAATTTATCCACAGTGATCTCATCTACTGCAGTATGATTCTAGATCACTGATTTCAGTAAGGATTCAGACTGTTTACTACATTAGTAAACACTTTGCATTGACTTATCGAGGACCAGAAGTGTAATGGAACTATAAACGACACAAAATTAATATTCACAGTGTAATGTTGTTTTTTGTTACCCACGCTTTTATATTTTGATCTGAATAGATCTGAATGTAAGCTTGCAGGGTTTAAGTGGACAAATGATTGGAGAAGTCCGGCGAGAGCAATGATATTTTGATAAAAAAAATTAAACATGCACAAAGGTAGGGTAGGTAATTTTTAGAGAGGCTAGCAATAGCGAGCTAGCTTTGAAAGCATAATCCTACCCTCCCTTCAGACCGCTCTACAAAGCCACTCCTCCTCCAAAACACGGTATGGAAATAGATACGCTGACTGGCAGGTAGGACATTGTATCCTACGTAGGATGAACATTTTATGGTCCAGACGAGATATATACATATAAATACATTTAGACCACTTAACTTAGTGATTGCTATCAGGATGTGAAGAGGCTTTAAACCAGCATAACAAAAAATGTTTCTGGAACAAATTGCCAACCCGGGCCTTTAAATGTTCACAATAAGATCAATAACTTGCATTTAGAAAATAGATTGGGTGAATATCCATTTTATGACGACTAGTTATTTGTTCTAAACTCCTAACCTAAGAATTTGGTATAACATTGGCATGTAGTCAAAATATTATAGAAATGACTGGGTGAGCTCTTAGACTGCTGAACAACCACCGGCAACACCCTAGCAATTGGCTAGTAATGCCCTGCATGCACTTACAATAAGTGCAGAGTTCTGCTAACTGCTCAGAACATCTTACCTGCTGCATAGCAATGTCCTGTTGACTTACCGCAATTGTGCAGGCGAGTTTTACACATGCAAAAAACACTTCAACAACAATTATATAAGAGGAATTTAAAAATAGTTTTAAAATCCTTTGAAAACTGAAAATTTGGACTTGGTTTAAATAGACATTTAGAGAAACAGATATAGCTTGAAACTAGATCACGCTCTTAAACAATGGATGAATGAAGGACAAAAACAAATATCCTATGCTGAGGGGAGGTTGGCTCTGTTTCTGACCCACAGTAAAACTCCAGCGAACATGGGGGAGATATTCTGTCTCTGTTTTTAATCCATAGTGACGTTGATTACAGGCCCCAGATGCGGCCTACTATGACTACAGCTACAGCCTGCAGAGAGACTCTGAGAAAGAGTGGTACAATATAGAGGTCAGCATGTAGAGAGGGGCAAAAGGCAGACCAGGAGCAGTAGGCTAATCACAATGCTCTTAGCAAAAGGCCAGTGTCACCCGTTGCATTTAGCCTTCATGTCTCTGTTAACATTACACCTCTGTGGTTGCTCATCAACACAGTGACACCTCTGACATTGAGGATTTTTTCCCAGCCCATCTTCCTGGTGTTTCCGAGGATGGAACAGCTGTGGACTTTAAGTCAAACATTGTTCTTCATTACGTTAATAATACTGCCTCAAGGACTGGGTGATCAACAACAATCACTAATGATGTCAGGCATTCCTCAGCAATTCTCTCTAATTAAAATATGTAGAAATGATAACTGCTGGGTAATCAGTTTGTTTTATTATTGTTTTTAATCATTCTTTTAACTTGCTTTTAATCACAAATGGCAGATATTCAAATAATGTTATAAGCTATGAGTGACTGTTTTACAAAGATGTTACTAAAGGTAATTGGTATTTTCAGACACAATGTTCCATGTTATATTTTAAACAACGTTTTATTAATAACAAATTAGTAATAATAATTAAGAAATAAGTAATATTTAGTAGTATTAATTATAAATATTATTATTATTAAACATTATGAATAATATTTATTTAATACATTATCCAATTAGAATTTAGAGTCAGCACAGTACTATTTTACAATGTTATATTAGAATTATATAAGTGTTACATGTACTATAGAGTTTTCATAATATAGCCAACCATTATATTCAAGAATTTTTATCAATATGCATTATTATAATCTATTGGTATTAAAAGTAATATAAAAGGGAAGCAGCACTGAATCTTTGTGTTATTATCTGCTCCGGACTGTTCCATGTTTCAGAGCCCTGCTAACATTTCATCCCTTTTTAAAGGCCTTTAGTGAGCATCTGAGCACATTAATACAATTAATCCCAGTGTAAGGGGACATGTGGGCACTCATGATCATTGAGCTTTGCTACATTAATAGTAAAACTAATTATTTCATGACGGTAGATGGCTAACGACCTGCAGCGCACCCAGAGGACGGGCTCATGATAAATGGTCTCATTTACCCTTATAAGGACGCAATCATTTAACACAAGGCAAGAATCTCTGCAAGCATTTAATCCTGTTTAATGGTTACGCTGAGAGAGAAAGTGAGAAGACGACGAGAAGAGAAAATAGATCTACATGAGTAATTGGGATTGTGTCTGTGTGTTTGTGACAGACAAAAAAAGAGGATAGTAGGAGGGAGTAAAATCACAAATGAACTTAACAGTTAATCAGAGAGGAGAAATGGTTGCTGGGTTTATGTCCTCCTAATTAGAAATAGCTCAGATCTATCCTCTTGCCGCAAGTGCCTTGTTAACGACTGTTTCACTAACGAGCTTAGCTCAGTGGCAGTTACGCAGATAAAACCCCATCCTGATTGATCTGAGCGGCCTTCTGAAATTTGTTTCACTCCAGCGTATTGATTTAATTCTGTTGCTTGAAAAGCTCTAATTAATAATGATAATAAAAGTGTCCCAGCTCGTTAACATCAGCTGGTGTGTTTTTTCCTCCTGCACCCATCCTTTCTTCTTTTATCTGCTCTTGCTCTTGCTCTTGCTCTTGCTCTCTCTCTCTCTCTCTCTCTCTCTCTCGCTCTCTCTCTCTCTCCAGTCTTTAAGGTCTGCTGGTGAGATGTTTTCTCTCCTGTTGTGTCTCTCGGGGTTTAATCAATGGAGGGCTGTGTGGGTGACTATGAGAGTTCTTTGAATAGGCTAAGTGATATTATCAAATTTTAGAAAGAATAATCAGTTTGTTCGGTTTCATCAGACAAGATCTTGATTTCTAGTACCTGTTGAAGCAGCATCCTCGGGACAACTGATGAAAAAGGGTTTTTGTCAGCAAAAAGATGCAGAAATGTTGAGGTTTCACCATCTTCTGTTCCAAAGTAAAGCAGTGTAATTAGCCGTGAAAACAGGCTGTTTGATATAATGTTTGCTCTCCCAGGAAGAAGGAAAAACTTTCTCTCACTCTCTCTCTTTTTTTTCTCATTTCATAAACGTCTCTCTTCTTCCACACCTGTGCCCTCCCTCTTTTCCTTCTTGGCCCAGTGGGGGGCGGGGGTTGCGTGGAGGTGTTGGGGGGCTACTGATGAAGATGAAGCTGTCTGGCTGTGTCACAGGGGGCTGTTCCACCACATTCTAACTGAGGGAGGAGATGGAGAGCGAATGAAAGAGAGAAGAAGAGAGAGTGAGAAAGAGTGCCTAATCCATCACTGGAAGGGAGGACTGACACAACAAAAGACAGAGTGCGGAGCAAGGCTTTTTGGCGGCTAGGGCCGAGGCAACTTCGACAATATTTTTTGGCGCCTGTCAGGCTGTCTAATAAAGCAGAGCTGGAATATGAACTATCTCTCACTGCTGTAATACGCCTCATAAATCAGATTTAATTACGCGGTGTGGGGACAGGCAGTGGGAGCCCTGGCTGGATTTATGGGGCCTTGACTTGGCATCTTAACAACTTTGCGCTTTTAATATCATTACACTGTCATCTATTTTGCCTCCTGCCACAGAGCACGCCCAGACTCCCTGTGTAACGGCACATTTTTTTCCTCACATAGCCATCTTTTTTCTTCAATCGCTCTTTTTTCACCCTGAGAAAAGTCTGTTGACACCATGTAGATGGAGCCGTTACGCCAGGCACTTATGCCTACAGGTCAGCACATTTCCACAAGAGCGGCCCGGATTCGTCCGTCCATCCGCTCGAGATTTCACTCATCCTTTCCTCTTTCCTTCCTCGTGCTTTTTGCGTCATTGTCCTCCTTTCGGCACCCCTCCTTTCCTTCGCTGACCCCCGTTTCCTCCCTTTGCTTAATCTCCTTCGAGCCTTTCTCACCGGGCCGTTTGTCTTGCCCATTCTTCCTCGTCTGTGGCGCAGGGCTTTTGACAGAACAATAAGAGAAGCTGAAGACAAAGAGGAAAGAGAGGAAGCAAAAGAAGAAAGGGGGCATAAAAAATGAGCACGGAGTGAAAGCAGAACCCACTGCTATCCTCTTCCTTGTCTTACTAATGGCCCCTAGAGCGGCGTTCCACATAGCGCGCAGACGCTCGTGACGTTAGCCATCTTGTTAATGCTAGCCTCTAAATGCCTGCGCGAGCTCGGTGACAGTGACATATTAGTTTTGCAGCCCTGCGTAATCTGATATTTCAAAGCATGCTGCTGCACTAAAGATTTGATTAATGCTGTTCCATTTGGGCTCAGTAATTGGCCGAGACTAGAGCTGAGAGAGAGGGCGAAAGAGAGTTATTTGGTGAGAGAGAGCCATATAGAGAGAGTGTTAATGAGAGAGAGGGTTAATTAAGCTTCTGGCATCATGGGGACAGTTACTGATGACTCCCTATAACAAACTGCCATTGCTAATATGCACTCTCCCACGCATGCGTGCGTAAAAGCTGTGGGTTTAACCTTATCCTCGCTCACCTGTGAGCCGGGATATGGGTGGGGAACTGACCCCTGCAGGACAGCAGGCCTCTTTGTATTTTAGGCTTACAGAGCCTGCAGTCATTACAGCAACAGCACATTTGCACCATTTCCAAAAACTTGGTGAATTACACTGAATCCATGCTGCAGGATCCACTGTTTGCGCTCGTACTTAAATGGAGTGACTTTAAATAAAGTGCTATCGTGAAATAAGTCACTTTTAGACATTGAGGGCGCGTGTTGTGGGAAACGACTGAAATATCAGATTTATCTGTGGCTCATTAAACCTGTTCAGTGCCCTATAAACTGCATGAGTGATTCAAACCCACGCCAGGGGCCTGGCTATTTTCAGCCTGTGCTTCACCAAGCCAAACCACTCACTCCATCAGAGCAAACACGCTGACCAATCAGAGCCGAGGTCATTGTTTATGCATGTGTGGAAGTATTTACACAGGCCAATGGTGTAGTAAAGCTCAAACTGATGGAGAGACACTTAAAATGCCATTAGTCACCTTGTGTTGTTAACAAATCGTAGAAGTGAGCAAAACAGACTTAATACCATTTGCTTTATAACATCAGCAAGCAGCGCATACACAAATATAGCTGTTGTATGAAAGCCCTTAAGGTCTGTCTAAACACCGTTCATTGTGTTGGAGCTGTAGTTATATCTGGGTTATGTAAATCAGCTGTGTTGCGTTTACACAGAAGCAGACAGGACCTTTCAATATAAGCACCAATTGTTTCTTACATGGGAGAAGAGGAAATGTTGGTGACAGAAACATGTGCAATGGAGGAGTCAAACTTTACAGTAAAGGTTATGTCAACATTAATTATCGTGATATAAGGTATTACATGAACTAACAACACTTTTTCAGCATTTATTATTCTTGGTTAATGTTATATTGCACATGTTTATAAATTATAGCTCAATGATGTTATGGCCAATAATATAATGTATACTAGTTTATTTGTAAAACATTAAAACATTTTATTATCCAAATGTAATTAAATGCAGCAGTTTTTTTTCTTTTTTTTTTTTCTTAAGATTTAACAAAATATGTTCAATTAAAAAAAAATAAGTCACTAACCAACATATAGTGGATCCATACTAATAAAGAAAAGCAGAATATTTATAAATGAACAGTAACTAAGATGAATAAATGCTGTTTAAATTGTTCATTGTAAGTTCATGATATCAAATATACATCACATGTTACTATTATGGAGTAAACGGAAGGAGTGAACAAGTGTCATGTATAGAACTTTTATTGACATTAAAATTTCAAAATAAATACAAATTGGCACATCAGTAGCCGAGAGCTGTGTAGTATGATTACGATGTGTGTGTCTCTGCATGTAGGAAAGAGAGACATTACGAGAGGGAGTGTCTGTATTGGTATTTATGGCCACATTACTCTGTCATGATGTGTGTACACAAGCACTGTTTATTGTTTGGTCGAATTGTGCGAGAAGGTAGAGAGAGCCGTATTTCTTCCTCTCGGTCCGACAAGCATCCTCTTTGTGTCCCCCCTCCTGAAGACGAATTACAGAAAACAGAGGGGAACCGCATCTGTGGCTCTTCACGGCTGTCTGAAGGAACAGGGGGAGGAGAGAGACGAGAGGAGAGATGGATGTGGCACGGAGGAGGCCGGGAGGGGAGGTGCAGTTGGTGCCATATTGAATGTGCCCCGACCTCACTATAACCTCACCACCTCTCTCTGACCCTCACACACAAGACCTGCAGGAGAAAGGAGGGGAGGTCAAAAAGTTAGTCACTGACTTATGAAAGAAGGGGAGAAGAGAAGAAAAGAGATCCCCCTTTCAGAAACATCTGGTGCAGGGTCTTTCAGGCCGGCCGGGTGAATAGAAAAGGGCCGCCTTCTCCTCAGAGCTACTAGAGTAATTAGGCCTGGTGCAAAGGTTCTGGGCATGTTGTTCATCTAAAGAGCCTGCTCAAGTTAATTCAATTGAAGTCAATTTTATTTTTTTTCATGCACATTTTTGGTCTTATTGTGAATGATTCATCGGTGGATGTTATAAAAAAAATAATAATAATTATCATCTTTATCCGAAATGTGATAATTCTAAAACGTCTTTTATTTCTGCTGATGTCACTACGGCCATGCGGCCTGTTGGACAATGTTAACTACATAGCTATTTAGGTGTTGTTTTAGCAGACCCACACTCAATCTGGCAACATAATTTTGTGAAATATTATTACTATTTAAAATGACTGTTTTCTATTTGGATATATTTCATAATGTAATTTATTCTTGCTAAGCCAGAGCTGAATTTCAGCATCATTACTCTAGTCAGAGTCACATGATCCTTCAGAAATCATTCTAATGATGATTTCGTGCTCAAGAAACTTATCATATTATCAATATTTAATTATTATTTCTTAATATTTTGTGGTAACCAAATCAGCATATTAGAATGATTTCTGAAGGAACACGTGACTCTGAAGACTAGCAATGATGCTGAAAATTCAGCTTTGTCATCACAGGAATAAATAGTTCTCTTAAATTTGACTGTATTTGTGATCAAATAAATGTCGTTTTTGGTGACCATAAGATACTTATTTCAATAAAAAATGAATAAAAAATAAATAAAAACTTTTGACTATCACAGTCAGATAGATTCCTAATCAAACAAATTAAGTCCCACCCCATTTTTTTCCTCATTGAATGTATTGAAAACTTTTTTTAAATGGCAACTTACTCGTAAAAACTGAGTGAAGTTTACTGAGTGAACTTTAAACTGACCTAAACAAGGTGTTCTGCCTGTTATAACTTTTTTTTTGCTTTCATTTCTTCTCTTGTTGATTTAATTTTCATTGTTTCCAGGGCTGGGCTTTGTGGGGTGAATGGTTAGATAAATAGATGGATGGATGGGAATTGGAAAGATAGAGAGAATGTGAGAGAGGGCGTGTATAGATGAATTGTGCTTTATGAGCAGTTAGGGGGTGTGTGAGGGAACTTTCTGTAATTAAGTTTTACAATCTTCTCAGTAAATGACACATAAATCATGCCCCTCCTCATCATGCAAAGATCGTAATCCCCTCCTCAATTTCCTGTCTCTGTGGACACTCACTTGATTTAATGGCCTTTGATGATTGCTCAGTAAAACAGTACATGAGGTATCCATTGGAGATCCTAGAGGGCAGTGTGTGTGTGTGTGTGTGTGTGTGTGTGCGTGCCTCTGTCAGCATTTGTCAATGAACAGTTGTGCTGAGCTGACATTTGTTAATGTGTTGCTAAGGTAGAACATAAAATGACTATTGACATCATTAAATGGAATTGCAAATTGATTGTTTTTTGCACAGGTTTCCCAAACACTCCCCTGATCTACCATTGGCTAGAGCAACAGATGGCCCCACCCCCTACCTTACAGCATTGGTTAGCCCAGTGTTGGATCTTGGTGTTTACACTTTTCATGCAAAACAACCTACAAATAACTTACTTATAGTTGTCTGTACATATTAAGCTGGAATATGAGAACGTTTCAACAACCATTCCTCTCCATTTTTTCACACTCTCGCAGTGCATGAAAAAAGCCTATTCTCATTAGTCTTTCAGAAACCACATTATCTGCAGAAGTCAAGCAATTAAATCTGCACGTCTTAATGTAGCTGTTATGATTGATCATGTTTATTGGATTGACTCAAGAGCTCTTGGGTTCCTCATCAGTTATCAGGCATGAGAGCGGCAGAAGGACAGGGTACGAGTAGCAGCGAGAACAGATAAACACTCACCTTGGTTGTGTGCTAATTGTTGTGCCTCCTTCTGTTAGCGTCCCCTTCCTTTTGTTTCTCTGCTGTCAACTCTAATCAGCCATTAGATCTTCAGCAGATGGAAGAGACGAAGTGGGAGCGACAGAGAGAGACCGTGGGAATAGCTGCTCAGTTTTAGCAACGCTGCCCTCTATCTGACAAGGAGAATGAGTTGGTCTTTTTTTTATAGTGGTGCAAAACCCGATAGAATTAGAGAGAAGTTTATGTAGTTGATTGTTGTTATAATTATTGTTTTCGCTACTCTCCCAGTTAGCTTGTGGCTTGGACTACGGTCGAACAGAAAGGTAATTATTTATTCCCATGGTGCACGGTTATTTCCATAAACACAAGCAAGCAAGCATATTGGGTTCCTGCAGATCGTATTTTACACTATTAATACACCATCTGCTTCTGTGAACACACACACACACACACACACACACACACACACACACACACACACACACACACACACACAGACATGCTTGCAGTCAGCAGAAGAGCTGAGAATGCACACTGAAATGCAAGTGATCACAGGGAAACCAAAATATGCACATATATTGACACCAGAACATGAATTTGCACACAAGTCAGTCCAACAAATACACGCAGGCGTATGAGATTTTGAAGTCGGCATGAAATGGAAATTCCATCTATTTTCTAAATGCATATATTTGATTATAATTATTGTGAATGATTCATCCATGCATATGCTTCATTTGTAATATTATGACCATGTAATTTTGAATCAAAATATCAACTGGATCTAGGGGGAAGACTTTGCATCGTGTTTTTTCTTCCATAGTGTGACGTATTTCTAGCTGAAACAGGATATTCAATGAGAGAAATGGGAATGAATTGGATAGTGAAAAGTTTTGCCAGGACACGTTGTTCTGTGTGAGCATGAGTTTGCAAAAAACATGCTTAAATACTTCAGCTATTCAGCTATTGGTTAACATCATCTAATAACGTGATGTTAACATCATCCACCTGTGCCGCATCAGTGATGTCAGCAGAAATGAAAAGACATTCAAAAGGAAGACAAGTTATTAAATCTTGATTAAGAAGACAAACAATGTTTTTGTTTGGAATAATAAACATCAGTAAATCATTCACAATTAGACCAGGAATGTGCATTAGGAAAATAAATAGTCGATTTTGGTTTCATGTTGACTTTAAAGTCTCTGGAAGGTTTTAGGGGGTTATCGGTCCATCTTTCATTTTCTGCTGGGGAAAAAATTAGAAGCAGGACATGAAGTGCACAGAACAATTTAACTGAGGTCTTGCTATTTATTCTCAGGTCAGGAAAGAGTCTCTGTTGGATTAGAGTGGAGGTCAATGACAGGTCGAGAGATAACTGCAGGCTCACCGAGGAAACTGCTTTAATGAGAACAGCTGATCAGCTGCCATGGATTAGCATTCCTGCCATACTACAGGGGGGCTCTAATGATGGAGGGGATTACACTAATGACTAACGCATTTAATATGTCTATCAGTTTGTCAGCAGTGACATCAGGCATTACATGATAGGGGTCGACCTGTTTTAGTTTAGCAGATTTTTCAGGTGACTGACGGTTTTGCGTGCACATGAGAGGAAGAGAAGGAAGGATCACCAGCCACTACAAGGTAGAAACTAGAGGAGAAAACGAGGCACAGAGAAAGAGATGGAACGAGAGGGAAGCAGTGACAAAGAGAGAGAGAGAGAGAGAGAGAGAGAGAGAAGGAGGAGGGGTGTTCTGGCTGGGTTGACAGCAGCCCATTCATCCTCCATGCTAGAGGAGACAAAGTGCTGGCTGGCTCAGGACAGGCCCCATAAATCACTTTCCATAAGACACACTACCTACTGCTTATTACATTCAACATGACAAAGCCTCTCTCCCTTCCCCTTTTTCTGTTCTCTCCTCTCCACTCCTTCTCTCTATTCATTCTGCCTTACCTTTCCCTTTCTCTGTGTTTCCTTTTTCCGTCGTCTTGTCTTTTCTTGTCTCGTTTTCCGTATAGGT
The DNA here is from genome assembly GCF_965113295.1 of Leuciscus leuciscus. Classification (NCBI taxonomy): domain Eukaryota; kingdom Metazoa; phylum Chordata; class Actinopteri; order Cypriniformes; family Leuciscidae; genus Leuciscus; species Leuciscus leuciscus. The sequence goes on along the minus strand of NC_138729.1, from coordinate 38,449,930 downwards.
GAACTAAAAAAAATTTGTACACAACGAAATGAACAGTTCTTTTTTTTTCTTTTTTTATGTTTAAATCATGTATAATCACATGAAATGATGACTCATGTCATTAGCCTAATAAACGCTGATTTATTTTACATGCACCAGGCCACCTCATGGGGGCAGCATTTTGAGATCACATGACCAGTCGTTTATTCGCTTTATGTCAGTAACCTTCGTGTAATGTGACAGTTTCACTGGTGCCTCTTTTCCATAATAAATCAGGATCTGAACTGTCAAGCTCTAAAATGACAGAAACGCACTATAAAAATACCATAAAATATATTGTCGGCTATGTTCCATGTCTTCTGGAGCCATAAAAAGCTTTATGTGAAGAACAAACCTAAATTATTCACCCAAAAATGATACCATCTGCAGTCCACATAAATTAAAAAATGTGCCTAGATGGAAAATGTCTGGTGTTGTGTCAAGTGATGCAGAAAATCTAAATATGCAGAAGTATAGTGAGACATTAATGACATATGTGAATAATGGCTGCATTTTGATCTCCAAAGTTATCATATGGCTTGAGAAGACTATGCATAAGATATATTTATGATATTTTAATTAGTATTTTTTAAAGGATAAGCTTCTAACTCGAGAAAAGAGAGACCAACACAGAACTTCTCCTTTTGTGTTCCACAGTAAAAACGTCTTTCAGGTTTGTCTTACATTAGGGTGAGTAAACATCATTTTTATTTTGGGCTAAACTTTTTCTTCAATCATTTGAGGCTGACAGAATGCAAGCTTAAATACACACAGATAAATTGCCTTCATATTTATTTTTACTGGTTGCATTCACCGTTGTTGTTGAGCTATATTTTAATTCCTCGTAGCGAGACTGGGTTGGTGGCTGCTTGCCGGCTGTCTTTGTCGGACATGTGGCTAATGCTATGAGTCAGACAGATAAATAGAGGGCAATAGAGACAAAATTAAGATGGAATTGCAAAATACATCCTCAGGCACTGCGCACAGGACATAATATCCCAGTGCTATTTTAAAGCATCATGGCCTTTACCCGACGTAACCTTGGTAAGATTTCCTAAGATATTGGGAAAAGACTTCGGCCTCCATTTTTGTCTATGGTTCAACAGAAGCCCAAACCCCCTCATCAATCTCTGCCTCTACGTTATAGAAACACAATATTTTAATTTCCCTCTCCTTTCCATTCCGTGTGTGCATATGTGTTTGTGTGTGCTGCTTTAATGGAGGATGCGTTACAGCAGGGTAATGATCTGTGCGTGTGTGTGTATTGATCAGAGTGTGATTTATTTCAGCCGTCTCGTGATTATCGGGTCGTTCATCATGCCTGAATTACCCTATCAATACTGCTGCCTACACGGACCACGAGAGAGAGAGTCTGCAGAGAGAGAGAGAGAGAGAGAGAGAGAGAGAGATTTGTTATGAGGGCAGGAGTGGAGGGGATGCATAAGGAAAGAGGAGAGGAGTAGAAAAACATTTAAATACTTCCTCCCATCTTATCCTACACGTTGTAAACAACTGCCTTCTCAGCAGTTCTTTAATATATTGAAACCCCACTATGTTATTAGAGTGGAAAACCAATCTGTTGAGCTCGCTCTCTGATTATAAACCTTGTGAATAAACTCAGCTAACAAGGTTTTCCTGTTCTGGTTCAGCTGAATCTGTACAGCCTACTTAAGTAAATAAGATTTCATTTACAAACTTAGGATCAATTTAATGACAGACAACTGAGACAGTGTGCAAATCAGCAGTATTTGCACTCTGATTGGCCAAGCCCGGCATCTTAAAGAGAGCTAGAGTGACGTTTAAGGAGTCCCATAATTAGTTTAGCTTGCTTTTTTAGCACATCATTTTGCACTTAGATACATTATTAATTTGACTCATATAAATCTGTCGGTGAACTGGATGAGAGGAAGGTTGGAATATAATAACCCCTCACTATGGAAGCCAAAGCCTTTTTTGGAACTTTATCTTTAGTAAAAGAAATGGTACTGTAATTAGCATCCCTTAGGCTTATGGTGAACGAAACAGACCATGACGAGGGTCTGGAGAGGTTTTTGGACACAAACACACATGTAATGGCTAAAGTTTATGTTTGTGTTCGCAGCAAAATCGTGATCACAAGAGCATTCATTTCTTGTGACCATGATGGTTTAACCACTTTAAAAACACTCCATTTACAACACTTTTGGCAGCTTAATTATATTCTTTGTGATCTCTACTATAATTGCTGGCCCCCTTGAGTCTTCTACTGTCACCTCCTTGTCTGCGTCGAGGAATGTCTGCTTTTGCTGTCTTCTTACGTGCCCAACATCCCCATTTTAAAAGCTCAAAGTGCTATTCTAAAAGCCAGCGCTAACTATGGCCTAAAGCATGGGAAGCCTGTGTTAGCATCTGAGAACAGCTAAACTCATCGCTATAATGCACTGTGGCGGTTAGCATGGGTGTGCCCATAGCTGATCTGTGGCTCATGCTAGAGCTCTGGGGTTGACATAATTAAAATGAGTCCGGATGATGACACAGTCTGTGATATGTAATTATTTTTTCTGGCATATGACCAGTTGTAGAGAGAGTCGTTATTTGATCCTATTGATGTTTGTTTTATTATTATTGTTATTATTATTTTATGTTATATTACGATTATCATTATCTTTGTTATTATTTTAGTATTTGTCTTATTATTGTTGTAAAGCTGATTGGTCAACTTACATTTATAAATATAAGTGCTATAATAAATAAAACTGACAATTGAATCATATTGACATAAAAAAAAATCAAATTATAGTAATATTAACAATAATAACAATATTATAACAATATATACTTGGTGAGCATAAAACTTTTAAAAAATCTTTCTGACACACCCAAACATTTGAGTGTTAGTATGTATATGTATATGTATGCATATATATATATATATATAATATCTCATCAAACAAGTAATCACAAGTTGAGACAAAGCATTAAAGCCAAAGTCATCCCTACCAAATCTCCCTGAACCCAGTGAAGCCAGAATCCCAAGATATCAACTCTATGAACTCCATTTTGAGACAGACACTCACTTTCCAATACCTTTTCATATAGTCATGCCCAATTCATTCATTCAGCCAGCTTGGAATTTTTCAAGATTGAAACAGGTCTTAAACTAATACGGGTGCTTTACATTCGGGCCTCAGAGTCTCTCTCTCACTTTCTCTCATGCTGTTGGGAGAGATTATGCTTCTGAAAGATGAGAAACACTGTAGACAGTGTGGATGGGATAATCAATCAGACGGTGCAGGAGAATGTGAAAGCACAGAAGCTGAGGCAAGGAGAGGGCAGCAAAATAAAATACATATACACTGTTATGAGTGCAGACTGCATCTGCACCAGGGAATTGGAGCCATAAATCAAAAAGGCTGTCAGAGGACAGAGAGTGAGAGAGAAACAGAGAGAGGGAGAGAGACAGCAAGGCAAAGGTAGTGTGTGTGTGTGCGTGCGTGTGTGTGTGTGTGTGTGTGTGTGTGACACTGTCACTGACTCCTCTGCTCCCTCCTTCACTGGAATGCAATTTCCTGGAATGTCAGGCGGAGAGATGGGGAGCAGATAACGTGCCATGAGCGTGAGTGTGTCTGTCCTCCACCCCGTCCACAGCGGCAACGCAGCTCAACCCAAATCTCATTACAGAGACATGATAGAATTTGCTCAGTGTGTAACCTCATTATTCTCACTCACAGATAAGGCCTGTAATTGCCCAGATCTACAGAATGGAGGAGAAAGAGGGACTGGCAAGGCAGGTGTGTGTGTGTGTGTAACTGCCCAGGACTACGCCGTGAGAGACAGGAAGTGACTGACTTTGCAAGACGTGTGTATGTAAGACTGACCAATAGAACGTGAGCAAAGAGGAGCTGTGGGTGCAGGAGATCATTGCTGTGGAAGTGGGGTTCATTGCATCATGTGGATTTAAAGAGTGGTCAGACCTGTATAGAGTTAGAGAGTGTGGGTGAGAGCCCTCTGGGCAAACACTGTTACGGTTTTGTTTTTATCTGCTGTCGGTTCCTCTATTCTTGCCAAAAAATTACTGTTGATTTGAGGAATTCATGTAAAAATGCCTAAAATTGCAGTATGTTTACTTTCAAGGGGATTTGTGGAGGGACGTTGGGTGGAAATTGGTTGAAACTGGGGCAATTGCTCTCCTATATTAATATAGAAGAATTGCATTGATGTTTTTTTCTTAGTTGTTTCAAAGATAAAGGCCAGCTACCATAGTAATCTTAAATACCACAAATATTTCACTTAATTACCAAATTACAAAGATGTATTTTTTATACATTTATTATAAAATAAATACAATGTTTTTTATTTATTAATTTATTTTTGTTCTAGAGTAGTTCCAAGACTGCAATTTTTATGTTTGACAAAACTACTGTAAGACAGTAGTAACTGTAACTACTGTAAGACAAAACCATTAATGCATTTATATACACTGCCCAGCCAAAAAAAAAAAACAACAAAAAAAAGAGTTTTGGATCATTATTGCAGTGATTATTATGTTTATAGCATATTATATGTTTGGCAAGAGTTCTTCTAACCCGAATTGATGGAGTATGTATCTTTTCATTTCTTAAACAACCATGTAGGAAGATACAACACGACTATATTCCAGGATGACAAAGTCAAGATTCATAAGGCTCAAATTGTGAAAGAATGGTTGGCAGGGAGCATGAAGAATAATTTTCACATGAATTTATGCACCTCTTGATGGAAATAAATTGTGTGCTGTTATTTCCATCAGGAGGTGCATACATTTTTAGTCAAGATCTTGTATTTGACAATGCAAGAGTCAAGCACTCTGTAAAGTCTACTCTAGCACACCCCAAAGACTTTCCATGAATTTAAGGTCTGGACTCAGAGGTGCCAATTCATGTGTGAAAATTATTCTTCATGCTCCCTCCCTACCATTCTTTCACAATTTGAGCCTGATGAATCTTGACATTTTCATCCTGAAATATGGCCATGATGTGTCTTCCTACATGGTTGTTCTCTTTTGTGTCTTGTCGCACTTGAATGGTTTAAAAGCATTTGCTTGAATTAGAGCTTGATCATATGTAACGGTTGCCAAAGGATGACAGAAAAAAGAGTTGCATTAATTGTCTTAAATATTTTTAATGTGTTAAACTGAAAAAAATTATCATGCGTTAGTGCGTTAATTTTGACAGCCCTAATAGATAGATAGATAGATAGATAGATAGATAGATATGGGAGAAGTGCATATTCCACAAATACTTCACAAACCCTTTGAGATGAACTATATATATATATATATATATACACTCACCTAAAGGATTATTAGGAACACCTGTTCAATTTCTCATTAATGCAATTATCTAATCAACCAATCACATGGCAGTTGCTTCAATGCATTTAGGGGTGTGGTCCTGGTCAAGACAATCTCCTGAACTCCAAACTGAATTTGGAGCATCGTTTAAATGCCACGGCCTACCTGAGCATTGTTTCTGACCATGTCCATCCCTTTATGACCACCATGTACCCATCCTCTGATGGCTACTTCCAGCAGGATAATGCACCATGTCACAAAGCTCAAATCATTTCAAATTGGTTTCTTGAACATGACAATGAGTTCACTGTACTAAAATGGCCCCCCACAGTCACCAGATCTCAACCCAATAGAGCATCTTTGGGATGTGGTGGAACGGGAGCTTCGTGCCCTGGATGTGCATCCCACAAATCTCCATCAACTGCAAGATGCTATCCTATCAATATGGGCCAACATTTCTAAAGAATGCTTTCAGCACCTTGTTGAATCAATGCCACGTAGAATTAAGGCCGTTCTGAAGGCGAAAGGGGGTCAAACACAGTATTAGTATGGTGTTCCTAATAATCCTTTAGGTGAGTGTATATATATACATACACACATACATTCGTACACTACACACACACACACACACACAAACCCATTTACAGAAAAGTTGGGACATTTTGTAAAATGCAATAAAAAAAGTACAAAGTTTTCACTGACCAACATAATTGTATTTTGTAAATATAAACTATTTTTGATGGCTGCAATACACTCCAAGAAAGACTCTTTTGAAACAGTCCACAATGAGCAGGCGAATTGGTAAAAGGTGAGGGTATTGTGATTGAGTGTAAAAGCAGCTTCTCTGTCTTTACAAGCAAAGATGGGCCACTTTGTGCCAAATTTCATGAGAGAATTGTCAAACAATTAAAAAAAAAAATTTCTCAATGGAAGATTGCAAAGAATGGATGTCTTTCACAATCTACCATACATAATACTGTGAAAAGATTCAGGGGATCCAGAGAAATCTCAGGCCGTGTAGTGCAAGACATGTCCGTTTAATGTGCGTGACCTTTGAGCCCTCAGATGGCACTGCATGATAAATCGTCATGCTGCTCTGTTAAATACAGGAGTACTTTGGAAAACCGATTTCACTCAACACAGTCTGCTGCATCAAGAAATGTAACTTGAATCTCTGTTACGCAAGGAGAAATCTATACATCAGTTCTATGCAGAGATGCCAGCGAGTTCTCTGCGCCCGAGCTCATCTCAGATGGTCTAGAAGACAGTGCAAATGTGTGCTGTGGTCGTCTGATGAGTCCATGTTTCAGCTTGCTTTTTTGGAAAAAACGGACATTGAGTTCTCAGTCCCAAAGATGAAAGGGACCATCCAGACTTTCATCAGCGACAGGTGCAAAAGCAAACATCTGTCATGGTATAGGGGTGCATCAGTGCAAACGGCAGTATGTGTGTGAAGGTACCACTGACGTGGAGGCGTATATTGGGATTGTACAGAGACACACACTGCCATCAAGATGACATCTTTCCTGGGAAGCAAGACAATGCAGGCCTCATTCTAGCACGTGTTACAACAGAACGGTTTCTAGACACACTACACTGTAGAAGGGATGTGCTTGACTGACTGCCTGCAGTCCAGATCTGTCTCTTATTGAAAATGTATGGCCCATTATGAAAAGGAGAATCAGACAGTGACGACCACAGACTGTTGAGCAGATGTCTTATATCAGGTGAGATTGTGTAAAAATTCCACTTGCAAAACTGCAACAATTAGTATCCTCAATCCCCAAATGATTCAAAAGTGTAATTAAAAGGAAAGGTGATGCGAAACATGCCTCTGTCCCAACTTTTTTGGAGTGTGTTGCAGCCATCAATATATACACTGTAAAAAATTGCCAGGAATTTACAGGATTAAAGAGTATTATTTTACAATAAATTACTGTAGTCAGAAATTTACTCTGAAATCAATGCTCATTTTCTTACAAATTACTGTGAATCAACAGCAGAATGATGCTGACATCACAGCTCTATTTTACTGTGATTTCACATTATAATGTTGTCTTTAATTATGACACTGTAATACATTTATTCTTTACCACTGTAATTGTTTAGAAGTCACCATAATGGTGATTAGTGTCCCATTAGCTTGGGATCTTGGACCCTCTGAATTCATATTCAAATGGGTACCTTCATAGTACTGTACATATGCACTGCAGAAATACAGTATGATGTTTTTTGTTTACAGTAAATTGTGTTTTCCAATACTGTAAACTCACAGTAAAACCACCTACTGTGAAATTACTGTGAAAGTAATGCAATTATTAACCTGGAATATACTGTAATTTCACACTAAAATGTTAAACTATATATATATATATATATATTCTTTTTTTTTTTTTTTTTTTGGAATATGGCATTATTTGGACAGAAAAAAAAAATTTCTAATTAAATTTACTGACATTTTCCATAGCAGTTTACTATATATGTGCTCTGTAGTTATTCATAGAAGTTCAAAGTGAATAGCTCAGGCTGCATACTTGCTCAAAACCACAAAAGACGGATCTGAAAACCATAAAACCTCTGATTCCCATGTTTCTCCATCAGTGCAATTTGTCAAACAGTACATTGAGCTAGAAATCACCCAAATGAGAGAATAATAACTGTAATGTGGTGGAGACCGCCGTAACTAAATATTGTGTGTGCCTGTGTGTATGTTATCTGTCCCAAGGACCACCCATCAATCCGTCCACCCCATAGCCACACACACGCAAGCCTTGAGGTCACTGCAGCTTTCACTCTCGCACACAGTAAACGTACCCTCAGACGTACCGGTCCAAACCTAACATGGAAAATCACACTGTGGCTACACTGATCCAGAATGGACGAGTGTGCTTATTCTGCAGGCCTGTTTCATGTCCAATCAAGCCCACCACAGAGAGTGTGACCCAAACATAAACATTTATTCTGTATTTAGCTCTCGATCTGGGTTATTATTTCTCATTAAGAATCACTGTATCAGACCACTGCTCAAACCAAAATAAACAGGCTTTATAAATATGTCTCTTTTGGGTTTTGACTCTATTTTCTTGAAAAGGCTCCAAATAGAACCAAAGAGAGGTTATTTTAATAAGTTTAAATTTATAATACACTAGATGTACTCTTTAAAATTAAAGGGACAGTTAATCTAGAAATGAAAATGTATTTATTCATGTTACCTCATGTTGACTTTCTTTCTTCTGATAGACTACTGTTTAAAAGTTTGGAGTCAGTAAACACATTTTTTAAAGAAATTATTTTATTCACCAAGAACGCATTGACAGTAATTGACAGTAAAAACATTTTGAATGTTACAATAGATTTCTATTTCAAATAAATATTGTTTGACATTTTGAGCCATCTTTTCACCAAAGAATCCTGAAAAAAAGGATCACAGTTTATGCAAGAATATTAAGCAGCAAAACTGTTTTCAACATTGATAATAATTAGAAATGTTTCATGGGCACCAAATCAGCATATTATAATGATTTCAAAGGATCACGTGACACTGAAGACTATGAAGTAATGATGCTGAAAATTCTGCTTTGCCAACACAGGAATAAATAACAGTTTACACTATATTCAAATAATAATAAATACACTGTTTTAAATTGTAATAATATTTCATAATATTTTGATCAAATTTAAGTTAAAGGGGTGGTAAAACGCCTTTTTTCGAAGGCTTGATTGTGTTTGTGGGGTGCACTGTAACATGTGTTCATGCTTCGTTTTTAAAAATTTGCATTATTTTTCACATATTTAACCATTATTCTACACTGCTCTGTCCCTCCTTGTAAAAACGGTCGGATGATTTCCGCGTTCTATGAAGCCCACCCCCCCTTCAAAATACGCAATGGGCTCAGATTGGTTAGCTGGCCCAGTGTGTTGTGATTCGCTAACCGCCAAGTGCACGTTGTTCGGAAACGTCACGCCCCCTTATCTTTACCGGTAGTTTGTGCTTCAGTAAACAACGGCGTCAATATTGCCAGTTTGAGCCCGAATCAGACCCAGAGAATGTTAGTGGAGAGGATCGAGCAGAAACTGTTCAAGAACGGCTGTTAAAGGACGTTTCAGAAAGGTATGTTTTTTAAGACTGCAGATCGCTATATGACACTGTTACTTTTGTATATTTAGAACGATTGTAGCTAAATATCTGTCGCCTGAACTATTAATCCAATACGAACACTAAACATTGGCTTTACAACAGTAGCCAAATCAAACACAAAACCATGTTTAGCATGCCTGTAGATAAACAAGCATGTAGATAAACAATACATAAGCTATAATCAAAGAATAATTTACACTGATCACATAAACGACAACAACCACGAACATTCCAAGTTCGCTGCGCTGATGATATGTTTGTCGGATAAGTATGAATTAACGTTAGCATTTAACAAACTGGTTTGTGGAGCCAAACAGCGTTGTCCTTCGTTTACTTCCTTGCTACAACGTACAATTAACAATACGAACTATTACAGGAAAACACAACGACGAAAAATAAATCATATTTACAGGTTGTGCCCCGTAAACAGTTTCTGTTTTTAAAGTTGGAACTGCTCCATCTTTCAGGACTAGCCTTTGTGCGAATCCTTCATCGGAGGAGGGGTTTATGTAAATATTGGGCTTAGTGATGTCAGCAAGCCCGCAGGAATGTCGTGTAGTCCCTACTGGCCGTTTTTTGTAGTTCTTAGAAATTGATTTCTTTAAAAGCAAATATCTCCCTTTGCTTTAAACTTTGAAAGTTGTAACTTTGCAGATGTTGTTTATGCTCAAACAGCAACATTACACACTAACTAAAGTTAGAAAAGTGAAATCGTGTTTTACCACCCCTTTAACACAAAGACATTAAAAAAATCTTACTGACCTCAAACTTTTGTATGGTAGTGTATTTGGAAAAAAATTCGGACTTTTTGTGTTCATATAGTGAAAGTCAATGGAATCTGAAATTAAAAAAAATTTGTGTTACACAGATAAAAAATATTTTTGGGTGAACTGTACCTTTAATAAGTGTTCTTTGCTAAATCGAAAAACAATTGTAGAACCTATCTCCTCTTATTTCTTCCTCAGCACTTCTCTTACATTCACATTCTGTTGTCCTTTGTATTTTAAGGCCCTCCGTCTACTTCATTTCCTTCATGCAGATGCGAGAACAGCCGTCCCCAATCTGGATTCAGTTCCCCACTATTACACGAATAAACCCAGGCCTGATCTCAGATCAGTGGCAGTGTTTGCTCTCTGAGCCACGATCAGTGCCGGAGTCTGGAGTGTGACATATTCATCTGCTGACAGGGGGGTGGAGGTGGGACGGTTTGACTACACTGGGACCTGCCAGGGCTGTCATTACACACTGAATGGCTTCTCCAACACACACACACACACACAGGCAGCTGGTTGTCTGTCCTCCGAGGAGGCAGACATAATAACAGAGAGAGAGAATTCAGATCAAAACAGGAAAACAAAGTGAGAGGAAGACAGAAATTGTGGATTTGCGGGTAAAAGCGAGGGAGAGACAGGGGGCGTATCGTTATCCACCTTCTTTTCCTCTCAGTGAAGGCATGTTGACATGTCGTGAATTCAGTTCCTGCTGCGAGACGGCTCTGTGTGTGTGAAGTCAAACAGCTAGAGCGGCCCATTAGTGTCACACACACACACACACACACCTAGAAAAACACACGGCTATCATATAAGGGGGATCATGAGTGTGAAAAGGGCGAGCAGGCCCACTCAGAGAACAGGAAGGCGTCCCAACCAGACTGTGTGTGTGTGCGTGTGTGTGTGTGTGTGCGTTTCCTCCCTCCCTTTCAAGTGTGACAGTGATTAATGATTCTCAGCTGTCAGGTACATTACTCACATGACCTCTCCTTTTCACTGACACTTTTTCTTTCTGTCTCTCTATACCAGAGACACCACAGACACAAACAGAAAGACTGGCGAATGAAAAAAGGTGGAGGAAACAACATGTGCCTCCCTCTGGACAGTGAGTAGGAGTGCTTTCAGCATGCGGGACAAAACCACTAATAAGGGGACAAATATTTTCACATGCATCAGTGTGTGTCTTCTCATGCCTTTGTCAGTTTGAAGAAACCAAGGCATTACTCGGTCTCCCTCCTTCCCTCTCTCCCTCCCTCCTTCTCTCCCTGGATGATGGATGGAGAGGAATGAAAAGTTTCCTCTCCTGGATCGAGTTGTCGTCAGCAAGCAGGCATCTGCTTTCCATCTCCGCCTTCCACCCGGCCGCAGATCCCGGAGCAGAAACATTCTCAAACCCCGACATAGATTGTTACAGAAGGAACTGATCATAGATCAGCTCCGTCAGGCATCCACAATTCCAGTCAGCCTCTCGAGGGTCAGAGGAGGCGTCGTGGTGAGGAGAACAGGCTGACAGAACAGGAAAGCCTGACGAGGCACTGTGTGTCTCGTCCAAAAAGAACTGAAAGTTCTTTAGCGAAATGACTTTGCTTTAAAGCAACGCAAGTCGGCCAAGTCTTTGATTTATTCGACTTGCTTTTTCTTCGGATAACAAAGAAGCTAACTCGGAGCGGGTTTCCCTTCTGAGGCCTAGATGTATCATAAACCTTTCAGAAGTGTGCTATCACAGATATCCTCCTTTAGCTCTCCTCCCTCCAAAGTAGAATACAAAAGAGACAATGCTCTGTGGGGGGAAAAATGAAAACATGGGAATTGGAATAAAGAGCTCCAAACTTCAGAGTAATTACCCATGAGGCTCCTCCCAGCTCTTTCTCTCTCTCTCTTTCTCTGCAAGGGCTGTCACAGAGTTATGGCAGGAGTGGAAAGTATGTGAATTTAAACAAACGATTTTAATCGCGCCGGCGCAAGCCTTTCTGTCACATTTGATTTATTACCAACAACGGATTAATGCAGGAGAGGTGAGGAGGTCAGCGTCTACAGAAAAAAGAGGAGAGAGAGAGATTTTTCAGGCCACACAACGAAACTGTCATGAATGTGTAAACACGCTTGTCCGTTGTTTTTCATTCTTTCTCTTATAGCTGCTTCCACTTCATAATATTAGTTGTAAGGAAGAGGAAAAAAAGTGCAGAAAATCTTTAAGGATTGTATTAACTGATGAAAGTAAGCGTGTTTGGCTGCCCGTGATGGAGAATTTGAACATGAGCCTTGATTCAAGATATTAATACCCACTTGCACCTTTTAATTAATGAAAATTATATAATATATAATACATTATAGACATGAATAGAAATAGAGATGGTGGGATGCAGGAAGAATGGGAACAGCAAGCGACTGTTATGCACTTGATTTGTGATTGACAGGACGAGAATATTATTATATTATCTTCCCAAAATTCATTTAGAACTTCATTATGTCCAAACTGAATGGCTGCCTTAATTCACATACCATCTGTCCTGAATAGTACATGACAGTGGGAGTTCCTTATCACTGCACATTTTGGATGTCTCCTTTAACACACCTAATTTATCAGCTCATTAATAGAGACTCAAAGACCCAAGTGAGTGTGTAAGATAAGGGAGAGATCCAAAATGTGCAGTTCAGGCCTGCTTCAGGATCACGACTGAGAACCAATGCTATTTCAAATCAGAATAAGTCATTGTACATTTAAAATATCGTGCTGCAGAGGAAGAGGATTTTGTAACAGTTCTCCATCAATGTTTTTAGCTTTTCAGTTTTTAAATATATTAACATCAAAGTAAAGTCCTGTATTTTTAAGATGAAGAAATTTAGCTAGATGCTAATGGTTGCATTATTTGTTAAACAGATTTTGAGTTTTATATATTCAGTAATTTTATTTTTATTTCATTTTATTTATTTAATTTACATTTAAACACTTTTATTTTGGTATATTGCCACTTGGAGAAGATTTTTGAGGAAAATTGCAACATTTAGATTTACACTAAAAGCTTGTGGTTGGTAAGATTTATTTAACAGTAAAATCAGTAATATTGTAAAATATTCTTACAATTCAAAATAACTGTAAAAATGTAAATGTAATTTAAGATCCAGTCTTCAGAGTCACATGATCCTTCAGAAATTATTCTAATATGCTGATTTGGTGCTCAAGAAACATTTCTATTATAATCAAAATTGAAAACAATTGTGCTGCTTAATAGTTTTGTAGAAACCATGATACCGGTTTTCATAGGACTGATATATAAAAAGTTTTATTAAAGAATTTATTTGAAATCATTTATAAGCCCTCAGTCGCAGACAAACCATGTCTATCAAGGCACAATTTTAAAACTAGGCAGTATGTCTCAGTAATGGCTTGTAATGTCTTATTTTTTATCTCTTTTTGTGCTTCTAAGTGTCAGCATGTACTTAAGCTGGATTGAGAGTGAGATGTTATCCCAGCATGATTTGTGTGGTTGATTTTTATTAGGAATGTTACAAAGTGGATCTTGTGCTTTACTGAAAGGAAAATAAAGAGAGTTCACTTGGTGAGTGTTACAAATGAACAAATAGTGACCTATAAATAGAGCCAAATTATTAATAACATTTTTGTTTTGTTTTAAATATTTCATACTCCTCTTATTTAAAGAAGATTTTGAAACCTGGAATCTCTTACAATTCTTACAGTGGGATTTTTACATCCCACTGTATGTACTTTCCCATGACCAGTGAATTTACTGTGCAGTTGAAACATGTGAATTGATATCTGGCATATGTATGGAACATTATCTTAAAACACACACGTGGCCGTTGATCTGCCATATATTAATGTTGCCTGGTTCACGTGCTGTAACATAAGCTTCCGACCATGGACTTATTGCGTGTGTTTGAGAGCATGTGCATGCATGAATCTGTTGCATGGTATTTTTCACCAGGACGGTTCAGTTTGTGGCAGTTTACACAGACGCACAGATCACCTGACAGCAGGAAACGATTTTTCTGCACTCACATGCACTGTAATGCACAATATCACACACACACACATTCACTTTATCCCAGACTCTCTCTGTCATCTCATCCACAGATATAAAACAGACTTCCTCCTCCTTCATAACACACACTCTGGAAAATGTGTGCCGTATTATGGTTGTGTTTGCAGACAGACAGGCAGAGATGACAGGTGACAGGACACAGGTGAGACGAGGACGACAGCTATGGCATGTGTCACGGCAGGTGAGTTACAGGTGGGCGTGACCTGCCAGTCAACATCAGTTAGACTGGCGCTGTCAAGCCACGCGTAAACATCCACATACACCGCACACGTACCTGCAGAAACGGCTCTGTTTTGATGGAGCGTTGTCTCAGCATCTGTGCTAATACCAACTTTTGGGGATTTCAAAGTAGGGTATGTAAATAAACTGTGAGAGACATCATTTAAGTTAATAAAACATTATAATTACCGTATAAACACAGAGCACTTGTGTTGATCTGATATCAGCATGTTTACATTAAGAGTCCAGCTGAGCTTGAATCGGAGTGTTAATATGCGTGTGTGTGTTTCGCTATAACTTGACAAATGCTGACATATTGTAGCCATCAGAAGTGGAGTTGGAGGTCGGTGGTCCAGGGGGAGATCATCCATCATTTCCATCCTCATGGCTGTCTAACAGCATCTGACAGCCTGCTATGTCTCTATTATCCCTCCTCTCATCCCCCTCCGCTCTATTCTTCCACAATTCTCTCATTCCTTTTGTCTTGATCTCGCTCTCATTCTGGCCCTTTGCTGACGCACATGCTGAAGTTCAGCACACTATGGCATTCAGAGAACATCTGCTTTTTCAATTACATAAAAAGTTACTTGATGTAACATTTTGGTAAATCATTTATTGGTTATAATCTACTTAATGTCTCAGTTCTTTCTCCTAGACAATAGTCAGATGAAATGGAGGGCAAATGGAAACTATCGGTGTCACTGTGCCTGTGTAGATAATTCCAAGATGATGCGTGATGCAGAATTAATGATAATAGTCTTTTAATAAACACAAAGAACAATAGCATACACAGACGCCACATAACATTAATGAAAGACCATGAACTGAGGGCTTAAATACACTAGGAAGGCAATCAAAGGAACAGGGAACAGGTGTGACACTAATCAGGGACTGGCAACAAATGAAAAACTAGAACCCAGGCAATGACAGACAATGAAAATGGACACAACACCATTTTCAACTAAAAACTTTTAATGCATTTTGGCTGTTCATTTACACGACAACAGGCGGTGCCTGTAAACGCAAACATTTGAAAACGCGTTTCAAAGTGCAAGTTTTTGAAATTATAGCATTATCGTCTCTGTGTAAACTACAAAAACGTATTTTTTTTTAAACGGTGACGTCATGCATCATGCGTATTACATGTTCAGTCTATAGGCGCATACTGTTTCTTTACTAAGTGACATTGCAAACTACTGGCCTGGCGGCATAATACAGCGTTTCTAGTGGTTTTCGCGGATCCGTGTGAACGGGGGTCATTTTGACAACGTTGTCATCTGTAAAATGCAAAGGAAAAACTTTTCCGTATTTAGTTCATCGTTGACGTGTAAACGTACCCTACAACTAAACATCACTGTGACATTGGGTCTTTTGCTTCAAAGATTTTTCAATAAAGAGAAAGGGCCCCAGTCTCACATGTGTCTCCTCTAGCTTTTATAAAATTAAAAGATCCACATTTCTGCTTTTAAATCCTCCAAATATTGTCCAAAATGGGCCACATTTACTTCCAAGATATGTGCCTCACTGAAACTTTAAAAAAAAAGAAGAAGCTTTTTTTTAAAAATAAATAAAGCAAAGGACGACCCAGAATATTCCTTTCAAGAGACAAGGTTAATAAATAAACCATAACTGAGACCTCAGTTTATTCTAATGAGCTGCACTACCAATCAAAAGTTTAGGGTTGGTAAGATTTTTTTTTATTATTATTTTTATGAAGGCGTATGTTTACCAAGGCTGAATTTTATTTTATTTTTTACAAAATGCAGTAATATTGTGAATAATTTGTTATAAATTTTATAAATTGATGTATTTTAATACATTTTAAATATGTGAATTTGTCATTTATAACTGTGACAGCCAAGATCAATTTTCAGCATTGTCATATGATCATTTTAATATGCTGATTTGGTGCAAGAAATACACATTTATTGTTATTATTATTATTATTATTATTATTATCAGTGTTGAAAATGGTTTATTTTTGTGAAAACCGTGATAAATGTTTCAGGATTCCTTGATGAATATAAGGTTGGTTCAAAATAACACAATTTATTTGAAATTCTCTCTTTTTTTATAACAATGTAATAGACTTTACTGTCTCTTTTGATCAATTTAAGGCATCCTTGCTGAATAAAAGTATTAATTTCTTAAAAAAAAAAAAAAAAAATCTTACTAACCCCTAACATTAGAATGGTAGTGAATGAAAGAACACCCTTTGAGCAATTAAATGTTCCTAGATCATTCTAGCAGAAGCATGAATCTCAGGATTGGCGTCTGTCCTGTCCTTCAAGGCAGTTCTTTGTTGGTATTTCTAATTTACTGGCATCAATTATTAAAAACAATTGAGTTATTTACTTTGTAAGATGCATTTATTTAGGTGTGGTCTGTGAACTTTATAGTCGGATATAGAAGGAATCTTTCCACCTCTGAAAAAACTCAGTGTGTACATATACCGTCCCTTACAAAAAATGTGTTCATTTTATTAAGTATACTAAAGTAAAGTTCAAGTATATTTTAAGTATACTTTAGTAAGTGTACTAATATCTGTGTACTAGAAGTATTCTTGTAGCCTGTGTGTACTGTGTGTTTCAATACTACTTGGGACTAAATTGGTCCACTTTTAGTGTATAAAAGTAAACTTTTAAGTATACTTTAAGGCCAGGTTTCACAGACAGGGTTTTGATTAAACCAGGATTAGGCCTTAGTTCTATTAGGGCATTTAAGTAGCTTTTATAAACGTGCCTTTGAAAGAAAATAAAAAAACATTACTGGTGTGCATCTTGAGACAAAACAATGGCACTAACATATTTTAAGATATTTCAGTAGAAGTTGCTTTCAGTTAAAGGTACAATATGCAATAATTTTTTGGCGCTAGAGGGCGCTACATTCCAAACAACAACAACGGCGTAGCTTGATGACGATGTGAACGAGCGTGGAATGATTGGAACTGTCGTTTTAAACTCCACCGTGGATGTAAATCAGTCAGACGGGAATCGAAAAATCATGTTCATGGATGAGGCTAAGTTCTATTTTTATAAATGTTGCGTTTAATGACATGCTTTTTGTGGCGAGGGGGGCGTGGTTCAGCGCGGTCTGTGATGGGAGAGAGAAGAGACGAGCAAGTAGGTCAAGTGCAAATGACGAACACCTGTGTCTTATTGCAGTATTATTGGCGTGGAGAGACCGCTTAAAAGCCGCGCTGGAATGAGAGAGAGACTGGAGAGAAAATTGGACGCAGAGGAAGAAAACCGGTGGATCCGAGCTCTCATTTTTGAACTGTTTAGTGCCGTCGCCACAGTGAATGCACGTTGTGCGCGGCTTTTGTTTGTTTTGCTTTATTTTAATAAAGTACGAGTCCCAGTCACGCTGACCCCTGTCTTCTTCCTTCCTGACTCTTAAACCTCATCACACTTTTATTTCATTAAAATGAATTAACCGCAAGAAAAGTAAGGTTTAATACTAAATTGGTTATCATAGATGTTACTGTATTTGTTGAATTCATTGTTGTGATGATAACGCTGCGCAGTTTTACGTGTTCTAAACAATTGTTGTAAAAGTACATTCGAACATGCCCACATCATTTGCCAAAATACTGATTAATCTTTATGTATAACACATGCTATGTTTATTTACATGGCCATAAACACCAGACGTGATAAACAATGTCAATAAACTAAACACAAATCTAAAGCAATAATACTTTCCTTACATAAACATAACTATTACCGAATGCTACATTTGGAAAATATAAAATTAAGCATGCTTTGTCGACAGAACCAGCTGCAATCGGTAAAGAATAATTGTGTACCATAACGACTGCAAGAAACAAGCTAAAGTTTGTAGCTTGATAGACGCTACAACTACAACTTCCTCATTTGTCCAGGACTCCACGCAGTACGAGCGGAAACGTACTCGGTTACTAACGTAACCTCGGTTCTCTCTAGAAGAGGGAACGAGTACTGCGTAAGATATCTTACGCTAGGGGAAAATCCTTTTCCGCGAGATATTGAAGCCAAAAATTATCCTTAATTTTGTAATAATGCAAAACGCGTTGCAGCAGCAATGCAGACATAGGCGAGACAGCTCGCGCGCCTATTGGCTGCTCTGCGGCAACTGCAGCAGCCTATCGAGCGAGGCCTGGCGTGACGTCAGACCCAATCAGGGCACTTCGCGCCCGCTGCGTCACGTCCCGCCGAAATGGGCGTGGTCTAGGCCTATAAATATCGCTCGCAGGCAGCTATTATCTGGTTTTTCATCATCGAAGCAACCAGAGCGTGTGCATGCACGGCAAGATACGCAGTACTCGTTCCCTCTTCTAGAGAGAACCGAGGTTACGTTAGTAACCGAGTACGTTCTCTTACGAGAGGTCTCTCGTACTGCGTAAGATATCTTACGCTAGGGGACCCAGTGTAAAACGCCGTGCATGCTGAGATCTGACACCAAAGACCCAAGGGCGAAAGCCCGGGGTACATATAGTGCACAATCACTCAGTGAACTCACAGAGAGTCCGGGAAGAAGGAGGGGTGCAGCCTCACTTTTCCACATAAAGTAGCGTCGAAGGGACGCAAATTTCATCATACAGACAGGGCGGGGTACGGCCTGAACTGATGGGAAAAAATGTGGGTCTTACACAGTTTGCCCAGCTTTAAACTGTCGAAAATTGAGCTGTGCTCAGTAAACGCAGCATTCTGAGCTGAACGCATCAGGTCAGATAATACTGGTAGTTTAGACCGACAGCAGCCTGGCCTGCAGGGCGGGAACCTCTAGGTTATAAAACCTTATAAATGTAGACGGGGAGGCCCAGCCTGCCGCCATACAAATATCTTGCAAGGCAATCCCACTTGACCAGGCCCACGAAGAGGCCATGCCTCTTGTGGAATGCGCTCTGACACCCAAAGGGCACTGCATGCCCTTGGAGGCGTATGCCAGCGCTATAGCATCAACTATCCATCTGGATAGGCTCTGTTTCGACGCGGCTAGTCCCTTAGAACGTCCGCTAAACGAAACAAAGAGCTGTTCCGTCTGTCTGAAAACAGACGAGCGAGACACATAAGCTCGTAATGCCCTAACTGGGCAAAGGAGGCTCGCGTCTCTTTCCTCATCAGGGACCGGTAGGGCTGACAGAGAGATAATCTGCGCCCTAAACGGTGTGTTGAGGGATTTTGGAACATAACCGTGCTTAGGTTTGAGTATAACTTTTGAGTCATTGGGCCCAAACTCCATGCACGCCGCGCTCACAGAGAGCGCGTGCAGATCCCCTATGCGCTTCACTGAAGCGAGAGCCAGCAAAAACACCGTTTTGAAAGACAGGTGTTTCAAATCGATTGACTGTAAAGGCTCAAATGGCGCACCTTTCATGGCTTCCAGAACCGTAGAAAGGTCCCATACGGGGACTGAGGGAGGTCTGGGAGGATTCAGTCTCTTAGCTCCTCTAAGGAAGCGGATGACTAAATCGTTCCTTCCTATTGACTGACCAAGCGTTGTTTCTGAGAACGCTGCTATAGCCGCCACATAAACTTTGAGCGTGGAGGGGGCCCTGCCCCCATCCAACAGCTCTTGTAGGAAGGAAAGCACCTCCGTCACATCACAGTTTGTGGGTGACACACCACGGGCTGTGCACCAGCCCGAAAACACTGACCATTTCGAAGAATAGAGTCGTCTTGTAGACGGAGCTCTAGCCTGCGTGATCGTGTTTAATACTCCTTTAGGGAGTCCAACATGTACCCGTTGATGGCCCAGACATGAAGGGACCATAGTTCCGGGTGAGGATGCCAGATCGAGCCGCGGGCCTGTGAGAGGAGATCTCTCCTCACTGGTACTGGCCACGGGGCAGTACTTGCTAACTGCATCACGGCTGGGAACCAAGGTTGGTTTTTCCAGAACGGTGCTACCAGCAGTACTGAGCATCCTTCTTCCCTGATCCGTTCTATCACCTGAGGCAGGAGAGAGACGGGGGGAAAAGCATAGAGCGGGCGGCGGGGCCACACATGGGCCAGCGCGCTCCTGCTCTTGGAGAAAAATTCTTGACAGTGAGCGTTTTCTTGAGACGCAAACAGGTCCACTTCCGCTCTGCCGAATTTCTTCCACAGCAGTTGGACTGTCTGTGGGTGTAGAGACCATTCGCCTGCCGGAACATTGTTCCTGGACAGTCTGTCTGGTCCTATATTCATGATCCCTGGCACGTGCGCTGCTCTGAGCGAGCGCAGGTTGCACTGAGCCCATACCAGGAGGCGTTCTGCCAGCCTGTACAGTTTCTCGGATCTGATGCCGCCCTGGCGATTTATGTAGGACACCACAGACATGTTGTCCGAACGGACCAAGACGTGGTGACCTTTTATTTGGGGACAAAAACGCGTCAGTGCGTTGTCTACTGCCAGCATTTCGAGGCAGTTTATGTGCAGGAGCTTCTCCCGTTCTGACCACTGGCCGAAGAACGGTCTGCCCTCGAGCAGCGCTCCCCATCCCGAGGTGGACGCGTCCGTGGACACCACTTTCACCCTCGGGGAAGTCCCCAGGCTTACACCTGATTGGTACCAGTCGTTCGCTTTCCAGGGTTTCAGAGCTGTAACATTTCTGATTGACCCTGAGGCGAAGCAAACCGGGTGCCCACGCTTCGCGTGGGACTCGCGCTTTCAGCCAAAACTGCAGCGGGCGCATGCGGAGCAGACCCAGCTGGAGCACTGACGATGCTGAGGCCATGAGACCTAGCATCTTCTGAAATCTCTTGAGCGGGACAGACGCGCCGCAGCGAAAAGAGTTCGCTGTGCGTCGAATGTCTACCGCGCGCTGTTGTGATAGTCGCGCTATCATGGATAGTGAGTCCGGTTCTGTGCCCAGGAAAGATATTTTCTGACTGGGAGACAGGGAGCTCTTCGCCCAATTGACACTCAGACCCAAATCCTCGAGGTGATCGAGTAAAATGGTCGTGTGTTCTATGAGCACTGCGCGAGATTGCGCTAGAATCAGCCAATCGTCCAAATAGTTCAGCACTCGCATGCCTCTCATTCTGAGGGGTGCGAGCGCCGCATCCATGCACTTCGTAAATGTACGGGGTGCTAGGGACAAACCGAACGGCAGGACTGTGTACTGATATGCCTGGCCCTCGAAGGCGAATCTCAAATATCGCCTGTGACGTGACGCTATCTGTATTTGAAAACACGCGTCTTTCAGATCTATTGACACAAACCAATCTCCTTGGCGAATCTGCACAAGGATTTGCCTGGTCGTGAGCATCCTGAACTGTCGCTTCACAAGCACTTTGTTCAGTTGCCTTAGATCTAGTATGGGTCTGAGACCCCCGTCTTTTTTCGGTACCAGGAAGTATCTGCTGTATAGCCCTCCCTCGCTCTGATCTTGAGAGAGAGGTTCTATGGCCCCTTTGCTCAATAGTTTCGTCACCTCGGCTCGAAGTAGATGTGCTACTTCTGTTTTTACCGTGGTCTCGACGCGCGCCACATAGCGGCGAGGGCGTCGGCGAAACTGCAGCGAATAGCCTCTTTCTATAATGTTCAGCACCCACTTCGAAACCCCGGGTAGCTTTGCCCATGCGTCTGCATGGATAGCTAGGGGTCGAATACGAAGCGCGCTCCGCTCGCTCAGCGATGGAGAAGCTTCGGTGTGCTGTAACACAAGCGTGTCGCTCGTGACATTTGAGGCATGGGGCGCGCTGATGACAGCGGGCAGATTGCCCGCGCTCGACTCCTCTGCGGTGGTTAACCGCGAGGGGGAGGGCTGGGCGGTTCCCGTGGGAACTGTCATGTCTATGTGTGGATGTGGGCGCGGGACAGCGGGCACATTTATCACACCGAAAGCATCGTTCGCTTGCGTGAAGCGAGTGCACGTTGGTTTCGTTTTTACAGAAACCGTGAGACATGCATAACGTGGTGTTAGTGGGCACATTCACCATGTTTGAAGCGCAATCGGTCTGAGCCGATTCATGTGCGCGAGCCCTGTGTGACGGGCTGTGCTTGTGTGTAGAGATGGGCACTGGGCAGTGGGCATTCTTCTTACACATAAAGCACCATCGGCCGTGGCCGGGACACCAGAAAAAATTCACACTTATGGGATTTATCTGGGTAGCCGTAAAAACGGCGTTTGTGTGCAGGCAAGCGGGTGACAGAACCGACTTGTTTACTGCAGGATACACTGGAACAGTCACATTTACTGGAACTGAACGAGCGAGAAGTTGCCATAGAAACAGAGAGCGTCAACATGCTGGCGTTTATTGCAGGCCTGCGTGCATTACAACAGGCTTGTTCACTGCAATATTGACATTTCCAGTCGCCTGAATTCCAGAGGGGAATGGGAAATGTATAGGAAAAAGGAGGTTGGTCCGTCCGCAGCGGGACCAGAAAAACTCCCTTTTTTCCTTACGCCAGTGACGCACGGAACACCATAGAAACGGTGTTTGGGTGCAGGCGAGCGGGTTGTACAACGCGCTCGTTGGCTGCAAAATACACATCTGCAGTCGCCTTTTCAGGGAACTGACAGAGCGAGCATTGACGGCATAATTTTATCTGCCGGTAGACCCGGGGATCGAACGCGGGTCTCTCGCGTGCAAAAACCTGAGAGTCTGCCACTGGGCCACAGGGGGAGACACATTGTAACTCAGTTAGCGCGAGTATTATAAGAGAGCGTCAACGTGCTGGCGTTTGTTTGCAGGCATGCGTGTATTACAACAGGCTTGCTCACTGCAATACAGACATTTCCAGTCGCCCGAACTTCAGAGGGGAATGAGAAATGTACGAGAAAGAGGAGGTCGGTCCATCCGCGGGGGGACCAGAAAACGCTCTTTTCTCCTTTCGCCAGTGACGCACGGAAACCATAGAAACGGTGTTTGGGTGCAGGCGAGCGGGTTGTGCAATGCGCTCGTTGGCTGCAAAATGCACGTCTGCAGTCGCTTTTCAGGGAACTGACAGAGCGAAGCATTGGCGGCATAATTTTAACTGCCGCTAGACCGGGATTCGAACTCCGGTCTCTCGTGGGAAAAACCAATGATTCCGCCACTGAGCCACAGGGGGGGAACGCAAAGGTTTTCGGATGCACGAGCATATAAGAGCGTCACATGCTTTCTTCGGCGTATGCTTGCAGGCGCGCTTGTATTAAAACAGGCTCGCCTGCTGCAATATTGATATTTCCAGTCGCACGATCAGGGAACTGGGAATATGTATGAGAAATTGAAGGTCAGTCCATCCTCGGAGGGACTAAAAAACACATCTTTCTCCTTTCGCCGGTGAGTGACGCATGAATGGGGCGCAGAAGGCAGGGTAGCTTTCTTATAACGTAAAGAAAAACTAACCCCGACCGTCCGCTTCCAGCCTCCCTTGTGAGCGGCGCAGTTTGCGCGGCTTGAACAGAGGGAGAGAGAAAGCTAGCCCCGTGACCGCCCGCTCCTGACATCCTCTGTGAGCGGCGCGGTGTGCGCGGCTCGAACAGAGGGAGAACAGGTATCGTCCCCCAAGCAGGCAAGGCAAGCGGGCGAACCGGCAAGCTTTGCGGGTTGGGGGGGGGGGCGGAGGAGCAGTCTCGGAGAAGGATGCCAGGTGAGTCCTCAGAGTCACCATAGGCAGTACCTAACTCGCAGTGAGGGCAGTCGCCGTCAGCGAGTGCGAGAGCTGCGTGATCAGGAAAAGGGGCGTCTTGAAAAAGACGCCCAGCTCTTTTAGTGCAATGGGAGTGTGTGTCGCGGCGGCGAGCACACATACATACATAAACACAGTAGCAGAGAAAGGATATAATGCCGGAAAGCGCAGCAGGAAGGCAAGGAAGGCGGCGCGGCCAGCGACTTCAGTGACTCGTCCCGCTGAAGGTGCTCTCTCTCGACGGCGCGGCTTCTAATCCAGCTCCAGCGATGCGTGTGCTTCGCTTGAAGGATGAAAAATCAGATAATAGCTGCCTGCGAGCGATATTTATAGGCCTAGACCACGCCCATTTCGGCGGGACGTGACGCAGCGGGCGCGAAGTGCCCTGATTGGGTCTGACGTCACGCCAGGCCTCGCTCGATAGGCTGCTGCAGTTGCCGCAGAGCAGCCAATAGGCGCGCGAGCTGTCTCGCCTATGTCTGCATTGCTGCTGCAACGCGTTTTGCATTATTACAAAATTAAGGATAATTTTTGGCTTCAATATCTCGCGGAAAAGGATTTTCCCCTAGCGTAAGATATCTTACGCAGTACGAGAGACCTCTCGTAAGAGAACCGAGGGTAACGCGGATATGACGCAATTGACTGGCGACTCCCAGCTCCCCCCTGTTCTAACGCCCCGTTTCCTTGGTTAAAATCGCAATTTTCTCACGATTTAAAAATAGTTGGAAACATTTGGGATATTGTAAGTAATCAGCTTAACAAAATATATAACACTGGCCTTGAGATTTTGGGATATTTTAATGCAAAATTCTTACATATTGTACCTTTAAAACAGCTCAACCATGCATTTTAATCTGTAACAGAAGTGAACTTTGAGGAAACAACTAGTTTACAAAGTTTTTAGTTTGTAGCCTACTGCAACTATAGCCTACTACAAGTTAACTTATAGGTACACTGAGTTTAACATGATACTTAAAGTTTATATTTATATATTATTTTTGCACTTTAAGTATAACTACAATGTTGAAGACATGCAAAATACAAAAAAATTTGGAAACTCTATCGCTGCACACACACGCCGCCATTTTGCTAATGACATATTATGCTTATTAAATATACAAATTAAACTTACAATGACATCCCAATGAACAAAACACCTGAATGACACAGTTGGTGTAGGAATTTTAATTTACCACCAGATGGCGAAGTAGAGCACTGTCAAAAGTTTCGCAGCACCAACGCAGTTTGTTGTAAAAGCCTCACTGCTTCAGAAGCCTCGTTCGGCACATCCCTACTTAGATGATCGCGTTATTTTACTTTTGCGTGACCAATAGACCCTTTTCACACTTTCGGGTTTCTCAGAAGCGGAAGTCATATTTGGGTAAAATTCTATAGCGGTGAATGAGAGAATACAATAAATATTTTTTGGGGGTTCCCATTTGCTCAAAAATCTAAAGAAAAACTCAACAACAGTGTTCACAAATTTCAAAAAGATAAATTATTTTTGAAAGAGATTGATAACGGCAGTCAGAAGAGAAAAATACGTCAACTTTACCGTCACTCCCATTGCCACTGGGCGTTGCCATTGCCACTCACAGTAGCGTTAACTTAGCCTGGCAAGCCAGACCTACATCAAGATGTTAGGTCTGGAAACTCACCATAGACACGGCTCACTCCGAGGGGTGGGATAAACGGCTGTCTTTCAAATTCCCTCTGCACGCAATAGGACAGCGCTTCAACCAACCAGAGCGTTTTCCCAACAGCGGAGCTTAGTTGATAGATTCAACTTTTGCCATATCTGGCCGGCAAAACGACGAACACATCTTCCTTTTTTTAAGAATGACTTAAGTGCCGTTCTTTGCTCTTTTCTCAAAGAAAAACTTAACTCCAAGTCCTCCAGAGTCGCGGCCAAAGCCGATTCGAAAGACCGTTGTTCTCCATCAGCAACTGCCGTCATTCTGTTTTCAAGTGGCAGCCGTCGCAACTCTGTCGTCATATGTTAAGCCCGCCCCCGCCTACTCTATACACAACGTGATTGGCCTGACCCAATTTAGGTTTTTGCAGCTAGAAGGTCTATTGAGAGTTGCTAGACCCACCTGGCTGTGAAATACATTTTGCTGCCGCTAGGGTGCGTCTAGATTTCTAGGCTAGCGTTAACTAGTTTTTTTTTGTAATTTGATCCAAGGCAATACAATAAATATTTAAAAAACTTATAACGCCTCATTATCACAGTCCGAGAAAAGTGTCAGTCTTTTATCGCTTGTTTCTGCTTCTTCAACACTGGTTTGATCTGTAGATTCTAGTACTATTTCAGAATATGCGTAATAGCGCCCCCTACCGTAGAACAGGGAAAACGTATAACCGAAAAAAAATTCAGTCAATGGCAGGGAAAGAGTAAAGTAGATTTGAAGTAGGCTAAATTCCCATGTACACTACCAGTGGTCTAGCCTACACAAAAATGTAGATACTCACTATTAGGAACAAATCTGTTTTTATTTTTATTTTTTATAAATCAATATTTTCAAACGTGAAAAAGTATTTAATAGGCTATTTAATCAAAATAGTAAACAACTACTATAGCAAACTATATTTAGAATACTTATAATTTTAAGAATGTCTCAATCAAAAGATTGAGTACAAGTATAAGTAAAAAATACTTAGACTTTTCTGTCAGTATACTTAAGTGCAATTTTAAGTATATTTCTGAGAAGTAGGCTACATAAAATATATATGAGAAGTACATAGAATGTAGACTGAAAGTACTTTCTTATTTTTAGTTTAATAGAACGTATACTAATAGCACACTTGAATAACCGTCTTTTTCGTAAGGGGTATCAATAACAGTTTGACAAGCACCTCTTTCTCTCTTAGTGTTTCACCATTTAGCCGTGTATCCATCACTCTCAATCAATAATCTTGTGGTTCAGTGAGCTGGTAAGGCAGTCACCTGACTGACAGAATCAATCGTTGCCTCTTCACAACAATGAGCTCAACCCGCACCACCAAATTCCACTTCAGACAGAAAGCCAGTGAGAGGAGAGCTGGAATTCTTCTCTCTGCGGGACACATGACTCAGAGAAAAGTGAACTGGAAGACTGGAAGGAAGGCGGGTGAGATGCTTTGTTCAAGATTTTGTCATATTGTATGTCCTTGCGAGAGAACCCTTGGACCTGTCCTATGTCGACATGTAGAAAGCAAACTAAATAACTCGCCCGCTTAAAATTCTTTCCCACACTCTCTTGGTGAAATGTCAGGACCATTTTGTCTTTATGAAGTTTTACACAGGCAGCGCAAGTGGCACCTAATGGGCGAGTTTGATTGACAGGCCATTGTCATTTCTGGACAGGAATCCCCATTATCCCTCAGGCCTTCTAACACCGCTATAGGGATTAGTGTGCATTCATTACTGATCAGGGTTTGATGAATTACTTTCAGATCCTCTGCACCTTACAACAAAAGCTGTCAGACAACTATTCAGCTCTCTAGACAAGCGGATCAAAATCTACTGATACTTTTTCATTATCTCGTTCTCCTCCAAAGCCGGAGAGACACATACTAAGGGGGCAGTGAGTCAATATTCCAGCCTCTGTGTCTTGTTAAGAGTGACAGTTTATGAATATGTATAAACATGTACAAAGGATAAAGATCTGCTCTCCTTTTCTCGTTCTCTGTCGCTCTTTCTTTCTCAGCTGTTCAAATATTGGTGTGCTATTTATACTAGGGTAGTTGAAATATTTACCTTGGGCTGCTGGAGTAAAATGATATGAATGGGCATCATTTCAGCTTGTCAAATTAGGCTGTGTGTTACCTTCCCGTTTGTGTGTTTGTATAGGCCTTTTGTAATTGGAGAGCTGGCAGGCCTGTCTGTCTACCGCTGGGCTGTCATGTGTGTCCTATCTTTGCAGAGATGTCACCAAAGCTAAATTTAATGCTTTTATATCAGGGTCCTGTTAGCCATGTTTTTTTTTGTTTTGTTTTTTGTGATCAGTAATGACAATGTCAAGTGTGAAAACAAAGAACTTTTTAAAGTCAATGTAATAACTTATTTACCTTTGTAATAAATCTGTTTGATCTTTTAAAGATAGATTTTTTTTTTACAAATTTCTCAGCCTCTGAAATGACTTCCTGACATATGATTCGCACATATACGGTATGTGTTCTAATGAGTGAGTCAACCCATTGTTCATTGTTCAAACGGATGATTAATTCAAGAATGAAGCAAGTGATTGTCTTTATGAATGGGTCATTGAATCATTGACTCACCTGATTCATTCAAAGACGGTTAATTCAGTAACGAAACACCGCTGTGTTGATCGGAGACGGCAACTGTTCTGCTGGCCTGTGGCTTTGTTTTGGAACTATTTTCATTGGCAAAATAGAGCAAAAACAGTCAATATTGTGTCTAAAATGTAAGTCACTTAATATGTGTTGTATAAAATCAATGACACATTTGCAAGCGTGCTCATAAGTGCTCATCGGTACAGACTGATTAAACATCATACACAATTTAAAATTTAATTAAGAGATTTCTATGGTGCAAAAACAGTTGTTCTTAATGATAATGGCAGCCTAAAATCAATAGTTTCTCTTTTTACCAATAGAGTCCCCCCGGGTGAAGAGGTAGACAAAGAGTGAGTGAGAAAAGAGAGACAGAGAAGGAAAGCGAGCAAGCATGCATTGATCTTCTGCTAGGAGAGATTGATAGAGCAATAAGGAGCTGGGGCGAGGAAGGAGGGACGGAGAGGGAGAGAGATGAAATAAGGATAGAGGAGAAGGACAGAGACAGAGTATATGTGTGAGGGGAGACAGGGTAAATGAAAGTGTGTAGAAACCATCTCAGGCCAATCAACTCATATGGGCTGTATTATAACTGGGGATAAAATGACGGATGGGGTGACAGTGAAAGAGAGGGCCAGAGAAGACGAGAGAGAAAGAATGAAAGAACAGGCGATTCGTTCTAATCAATAAACAAGGACTGAGGGGCCTATGGGAAAGAAAGGCTGATGATCTCCTCATAACATATATAGTATAGATAGAGAGATGGCTGGCTGGATGGATGGATGGATAGGTTGAGGGATGGATAGAATAATGGCTGGATGGATGGATAGGTTGAGGGATGGATAGAGTATGGATAGATAGATAGATAGATAGATTGATAGATAGATAGATAGATAGATAGATAGATAGATAGATAGATAGATAGATAGATAGATAGATAGATAGATAGATAGATTGATAGATTGATAGATCGATAGATTGATAGATAGATAGATCGATAGATCGATAGATCGATCGATAGATATAGTCTAGTTCACCTTCTAGTTATTGTTATAGCAACATGCTAACACCAGACTCTACTAAACTTTAAAATAGAGCTAATAAAGAGTGTCCCATCTTAGCCACCTACGAGGTTCTATTTATGATGATGTCTAGGTAGGGAGTGAAGGCAGCTCACTAGGATTTGGAATGTAGGAAAGTAATGTAGAACCGCATATGCACTCTTTCAGTTCTGTTGGCAGAGGCTTATGCTTGGTCTTAAATTCTTTCATATAATGATTCTTCCAGAAAGGCCCTGTCCCCCCTAGATATAGTTGCTATGGTCTTGACTAATTCACAGATAACATCATAAACATATCAGCACAACAATAAGCGATGTACAACCCTCAAAGGGTACATAGATTACCTATGCAAATGACTGATAACATACATTCACATGCATGCATGTCTGATAACCCACGTCTCATGTTCAGTTTAATAAAGACATCTCCTCCTTTCACACTGTCTCACTCTCTTGTCTTCTCGCTGTCCTCCTGCTTGTCCCCTTGGGTCAGGTGTAATTTACATTGAGCGATGTGTGTGTGTGGATGGACAGGGTCATTAAATAGAGGGCTCTAGAATGACACATGATGCATAGCAGTGGTGGAACCGTTATGTTGTGAGGTGTCTGAAACGCTGTGTGTGTGCGTGTGAGTGTATGTGTGTCCCATCACTCAAGTGCAACCCTAATGGAAGGCCTGTCTCTGACAGGCGCTGACAGATCACCCATCCCATAATGCCGAGCTGCAACAGTCATTAGATAGCCCTGCTAATGTCTGACCTCTTTCACTGTTCTTCTCATCGCTCATCTGCAGAAAGAAGGAGAGACAGAGAGAAGGTGAGAGAGTGGAGAAAGATATGATGATGAAAGGAGGAAAACAAGTTGCTTAAATTTCTTTTCCTGTCTAGATTAGACGTAAATCCAGATGACGTAAGTGTGCACAGTCTTAGCGGGATATATAAGACATATGATTATCCTGCACAAAAAGGAACACTGGATACCCCAAATGCTAAGTGACATCATCATGCTCTCATTACCTAAAAGAAAACACACACACACACACACACACACACACACACACACACACACACACACACACACCTGCAAAACAGAAACTGAACCCACATGTGTTTCAGGTCATTGTTGCAGAGGAACATGGCTGCCATCACCTCCCATTAGGCTGTAGGCAGATGAAATGCTGAGAGACATTAAGGTAATGTTACAGCCCAATAAAGTATTTAAAGACCCCCAGGGGCTCTCTCTCTCTCTTGGGGACCAAGGAACGAGTGGAAAGAGTGAAACAGAAGGATAGTCGTGCTACAGTACCTTGATTATCTCCCTTTCCGTCTTTACATGGCCGTGTGTTTATTCTCAGTGTAAAATAATAGTAGTTAAAAAAGAAGGAATTATGTTGTATGATGTTTAACATCTCATCTTAAAGTGACAGTTCACTTAGGCCTATGTCATTCCCCAAAAAAAAAAAATCTTCCATTGAAAACTAAACAAGATGCGTTTTTATAATTTAAAAAAAAAAATGGCTGTTTTTTCATACATTGAAACTGAACTGTTATATTTACTGCCAAGCTTTAAAAATGACAAAAAACTGAATAAAACTTAAGTCTTCTTAAGTCATATATTTCAGTCTGTTCCTCACACAAAGCTAAGCTGTCATTTATTGGTGACTATTTTCTTTCATACAGCACTCAAATCTTGTTTGTGGCCACAGTTATTTACTTACTCATTAGTTTCAGTCATTCCAAGGGCACTGATATACACTCTTAAAACTAAAGGTTCTATATTGGCACCTATAGTAAATTTTCCACCGTCGGGCCAAACCGTTCTCATTTCTTAACCGTTCCATTCCGTGCTGATCCGGTCCAGTCAGACATCAAATGTGTCAGTCGTTGCCTTGGTAAAGCAAGAGTTTACAGACGGTATATGTAAATAGAGATCGTGTAATGGAGGACGATGAGATATTTATTTTTAATTTTATCATTGATTTGTGTTTACTTCGCTCAAATAGTCCGCTTGGCCAGCCAGAGAGAAACTGGTAGCCAGGCAACAGACAAGTGACCAATCCTGAGTGGCGACGTCAATAAACGCATTCCGCCACCACGGTTCAGCATGGTTAGCCAACTGTGCTGAGAATTCCGGGTCAAGGACGGTTTGTAATAGTGCCGTGCTGAACCAAGCTCAAGTGGAAATATAACTCTACCTGTTCCTTACCATTCTTAGAACCGTTCGGCCCGACGGTGGAAAAGCGGCTTATGGTTCTATGAAGAACATTTATCCATATAAACCTTTTAATTGCAAAAAAGGTTCTTTATATTGAAAAAGTTTCTTTAGATTATTAAGAAATTTTTATTTTATTTTTTAGAACTGTTCACTGAAAGATTCTTCGGAGAACCCAAAATGGTTCATCACCTTGAAATGTGCACCTCATAAATCTTTCTGGAAATAGTAGTTCATCTGGGTACTTTTTTACTGTTTTTATGAATGGTGTGAATTCGAACATACTACGTTTCACATACTATTGTAACCAATTTGCTGAAAAATGCTGATTCATTCACAAATGAGACTGCACTCAGACATGTGCAGCAGTTGTAATGTGGTTTCGTTTGAAATTCGTTTGAAATTCTATTCATTGGTTGAGCAAAAACATACCAAGTAACAGGCAACCATAGTGTGCAAAATATAAGCTGCTATAAACAAACTACACCACGGTCCCACGTCACCACCACAAGCTTTAGACAACTCTTTAAATTTTTATCTAAAAACATTTTCCCAGAACGTTTGAGTTAGAATAGTTTATAAGAGCACAGTTATAAACATAACGAGGCTGTAAAAGCGGACTGATCTTAGCTGTTCGATGTGATGGCGTTTAATCTCTCCGAATGCCTCTGTAGTCCCATTTAACCACTTGTTAGCAACCATCTTTTTCAAGACACGTTACAGCTTTAAAAAATCATGAGTGGGGTAATACTGATGTATTTTATGTCATAGAATAAAAAGCTTGTGTTCTCCACAGACCTTATTTCAGTCATTTAACCAAAACCCCATTCAAAAAACCATTGACTTCTGGGGCAGTGGAAGTGCTAAAATGCTAACTTGCATACAACCTACAAAGGGATGTCATACCGTCACCAATCTATATTAACTTCTTGTTTATTAAACTGTTGTATAAAAGCAATATCACACTCGCAGTCATGCTGTTTTTCAGAATATCGACAGTTGTGATTACCTGCGGTGAATCATATAGCCATTTGTTTTACACGAGCTACGTAATGGTGAGTAAATGACGACAGCATTGTTGATTAAACTATTCATTTAAGTCCTAACAAACTTGTAAATGAATGCTAATTTATCTGAGGCTTCTTGAAGCAAATCCCTGCTATTGATAAACAGGACATCCAAGACATCGATTTGAACCTTAAACTTGAAAAATCCAAGACACGGCCACATTTAAATGACGTGCGCACAATGATAATGATCGCAAATCCATTAAGAACATGGCCGAAAGACTGGCCAGGAAATAGTCTGGCTGTATTGATTTTTCACAAGCCTTTTATTGCATTGCAGCAAATAGCTAATAGTCCCTGTTCCTTCTGTATGGTGAATTATTAAACAGAGTGTTTTGTTATGTGTCAGTAACAAAGTCATTGTAGATTTATTATAGCTGATATCCGATGCTCCCGAGGAGTCGCACACCCTAGCAGTTCTCTGATCCGCTGTCAGCGGCAATCAGGCAGAACGGAAACCAATGGCCTATAGAATTTACAGGCTAACATAAAGCTAATGCGATGTGGCGAAATCTATGCGTGGAAATCTATGACATTTACTGGTGTGCTAGGCTAAAGATGGAGGAACCGTTTCAGTCACAGGTGGAACAGAATAATCTCACACATAATTTCCTGTGGTGAGACATTCAACTAAAACAGAGAGAGAGGATATTAAAACTAGAGAGAGATTACTGTAGAAACAATGACTTAGAAAGTGATAAAGCACTTGGCAATGACCTAATGTGAACAGAAGAGATGGAGAGAGAGAGGAAGGGATGATAAAAGCAGAGAGAGAGAGAGAGAGAGGGAGAAGTAGAGGAGTTAGTTAAGATTCAGGAGGGCTGCAGTAGGCCTATCATTACCATACATCAAGACAATAAATGAGGCTTTCAGCGGGCCGTAATAAGAGTTTGATAAATCATCAGGCGAGAATTAACTAGACGTCAAAACAATGTGCAGGGCCTGATGGATGGGAAGGGTGGGGGCCAGGACACACATTAGTCAGGCTGGCCACTGACGACACACACTCACACACACACTGAGGGTGGGGGCCTGCACTCACATTACTCAGGCTAGTCACTGCCGCACACACACACACACACACACACACACACACACACACACACACACACACACACACACACACACACACACACACACACACACACACACACACACACACACACGGCAAAGGGGAGGAGAGGGAGAGAGCCAACAAGGTCACAGGGAAGTGTGTGTGTAGAAGAAGGTCAGGGGGGAGATTCTGATCAAAGAAAGAGGTGTGTGCATGTATGTGTTTGGTTACAGGCCATAAGGATGGAATAGAAGAGTTGTATGATGCTTACATGACACAAGGTTAAATGAATAGTTCATATTCTGTCACTGTTTACTCACCCTCATGTCATTTCAAAACCTTCTTTTATTTTTTATTATGGTACACAAAAGGAAAACTTTTTGAAGCATTTTACACAGTGATAATGCCAGTCAAGCTCAAAAATCCCAAGGACAAAAAACAAACAAAACAAAACAGAAGTGGTCCACTGGACTTGAACTGAAGGAAAATAAAAATTCAAAAATGGTCCGACAATTTTGTTGCACCATGGTTTGATTTGATTGAAACCAAAACCAGACACAATTTTCTACATTTCCCCACATAAAGCTATCGTATGACTTTGAATCAATGTAATTTTAGTAGTATTTATATACTATTATATTTATTAATATTCAATGTTTTATATTTACATGTTTTAATTGCATATTTTTAGTTTTCATTTTAATTTTAGCTTTAAATTGTACGTTTTTATATGGCTTTTTTAAAATAAAATTTTAGTAATTTTTTTAGCTTCAACTTAAGCATATTATTTCAGCTTTATTTCAATTACTAAAAAATATTCTTAATAGTTTTAGTTAACAATAACAACGCTACTCTGAATATAGCCCACAAGTGCTTTTCATGGTGTGTGTTGGTACGTTTTGGCACTTAACAGCACTGCGAACTGTTGAAAGATACAAAATATGAGGAATACAAACGCATATTGGAACAAAATGGACATAAAATGGAGTAAATAATGACAGAATTGTTATTTTTGGGTGAACTATCCCTTCAACAAAAAGAAGCCCTGAAGACAAATGAAGGACCAAAGGAAAGACGGCGAGAGAAAAGATAAAGAGAGAGAGAGAGAGAGCAAGAGAGAGAGAGAGCGCGAGAGAGAGAGAGACACACAGAACAGAACTCTTGGCTAAAACAGATCCAAACAAAACAAAGAAAAGCAAACCTTTTGAACAAATGAACACTCTTGTCTAATCTTGTAGTAATCTAGAATACATTCCATTTTCAACTTGGAGAAAGCCAAACAAACACATCCATTTCTTTTAAAAGCGGTTCACAATGAAAGAGAAAAAGTGAAGAGGTGAAAATAGAGTGAAAAGAGGAGGCTGAAGATAAAAGAAGGGATAGAGGTAAAGAGATACCCCTGTGTGTGTTCTTAAGATGAGCAGAATAAGTAGGCTACAGTGTGAGGCATTAGGGGCCTGGTGTCGCAGTCAGCGGTCTTATCCTCCTCTCTCTCCAGCCCACCGCAGGGAGATTTAATTGCGTGGCGTTGACCTTTCCGTGGTCGCCTTGACAACCCTGTGGGCAGTGGGGAGAGGTGACGGCTGCCCGATTACTTCTGACAAGGCGAGCAGGCACTAACGATGACGAGGAAGATGAGGACGAAGAGTGGATAATTAGAGCTCATAGTCAGCATTGGCTAGTCGCTACTGCCAAGCTCCAAGGACTCCTATGTCAAGTCTACTCAGCCTTCGGGAACTTGAGCGAATGTGTGTGTGTATGAACCTGTCAGGCCAGGGAGCAGAGGGCTAAGCTAAAGCGACAGTTCGATTGAACAGCACGAGGCACAATTACTACGTAACACTCAGAGGATAATAATGTTCAGCAGTAACACACACACACACACGCTGGTTCCCAGTTAACCTGATGTAATATCTCTCTTGGGGCCGCTGAACGTGATTTGTCCTACAGAGTCACCGTTCGAGGCTGAGAGTTCAGGCCTGTAGGCCTTAGCAGTGCTGTCACTGCTGGCTGGCCATTAGCCTCTGCTTGTGGTTATGCTTTTAGCTTATCTTACATTAGCATATATGCTAACATTTGGAATTGACCATGGTAATCATACGCCAAAATCTCATAGTTGCTACAATAAAATTGTTAAATTGATATAATCTACCTCTGTCATGCAAAAATGACATGATCCTGAAAGTTTCTAACACTTACCAAAAAGAACCATGCATGTAGAATTTTAGACATGGAACATAAGAGCCTATGGTCGTGTTTGTACCATGGTATTCTTTGAAGTAGGAGTTATACTATGCTACTGGTTACTACTACTATGGTAGTTAATACAATGGTTAGCATTCAGTACTTCAGTATCATGTATCAAAGTATCGTGGAATTATCGGATGACTGTACCATGATACTCCCACGGTCCGTTTCTTAAGTGTTTTTTTGGTTTGCCCAGGTAAATTTACAAAAGGCCATTGCTAGCAATGAGACCAAGCACCAATCTACATGACAGCGCAAGTTACACCATCAAGGATTTAGTTAACGAACACAGTACAAGTGCTAACACTAAAACAAACAATGAACATTAAGTGTAGAGTATTCCTTTCTTCAATCTTCATGAGACCTTCAGGCTCATTGAGGAGGACGTTTCAAAATGGCCGCAGTGTGTGATTACATGGGAATGAGTGATGGCAAGAGAACTAATAGAAGCCATCTGTCCCAGTAATGAACACACTCATCTTAACGAGCTGTTTTTAATTAAGGCCCACTGCATTAGCCGTGATATGTTGCTTATCAGCAGTCTCCGTCATTATGCAAATATAATAAAGATCATCAAGCAGCATAGAAATTAATAACTGAAGTGGCTGCCAAGTTTTGTTTAATGGATCTAGCTGAGCTTTTGTATCGCCTCACCACGCTTGTGACAATGATGTGGTTTATGTTAAAGGTGGTTTTGAGGGCAAGTTTTTGGACGAAGATCCAGGGATGAACTAGGTTTAACCTGTCACTTTGTTAAGTCTTAGACACAAGATGCTAGCATGCTAGTGGCCACCAGGACAACTGTAGTGGCTATGCTAGTTCACAAGCTGCATAAACCAGCAGTTTTTTTGTCAGCAAGGTAGATTTTCCAAGAAATTTTTTTTGCCAGATGCTGTTTATCCGAACTGCCTCAGTGAATTCAATACATTTGATTAGTCTGGGAATTAAACCCATCACCTAGGCATTGCTTACATCATAATAATCATACTTCTAACTTCATAGTACTTCATTAAAAAGCCCCACAGTCATAAAAAAAAAACGAATTTTCTGTCCATATAACCAGTCAATTGACTGTAGGCCGAATATTAATCAACTTCAAATAATTTCTGTGTGGCTCAAGGTCTGTAATGAAAGAGACAGAGGGAATGAACTGAAAGTCGGAGAAAGTCCAGAGCTGGAAAGAAAACCTCCCCTCAAACTCAAAAGCTGACTTAACACCGCTGAAAGACCTGACAGCGCTGCGTAACTCAATATGCTACCATGAATACATTTAAAGGACATGGAAATGCAGGAGAATAACCACAATACTTCCCAGGGAAAATGACTATTAATCCAGATCTTTCTCTTTTCTCCTTCACACTCTGTACTTATTTTATACTGTATACGTTATTGGTTTTGTGTGTGTGTGTGAAGCACACCCTGCTTTTCTTCAAAGACAGTGTGTGTGTGTGTGTGTGTAGGAGGTGGGGGTGGGGGTGGGGGGGCAGTGGGCGCCCCTCGCTGACCCCATGGTCATTAATCTCTCTCCTTGTCAGGGTAATGGATGATGATGGACAAGCCAGTGTTTGCTACGTATCACTGCACACATACTCTAAGAAACCCTCATGGTGCCCCACTGACAGTTCCACACGCACACATACACACACACACACCCTCAGTCATTCAGTTGTTGACAGTGTCTAAAGCAATCAGTCAGTGGGTTGATGGTAAATCTGCACTGTGTGTGTGTATAATGTTGAAGTGTGTGTGTTTGTGGAAGTGTGGTGTAGAGGTGAAGTGTTAGCAGTAAGCCCCTTCTGTGATACAGCATGGTCATTGTATGTAGCTCACTAACTCACTGTGGCACATTGGCAAACACCAATGCCTGGGCCTCAGCCGCCCCCTCTGGTGGAGGAGCAGGGAACTTCGGGCAATCATTTCTACTCGCTCTCTGAGCTCTGTAAAATAAAATCTTGCATGGTGGATTGTTGGAGATGCTTCATAATTAAGGCTGTTAAAATACAGTCAAACTACACTTTCTACCAAAAAGTAGCTGACGACATTCAATTTATTTAAGAGGTCGATATTTTTTTTTAAGCTACATTATGTAACTTTTATGGAAAATAAATAAATGAATAAGAGAGTGCAAAAATTCCAACTTCCAGACCGTGCCTTTAACCAAAAACATGCGTGACATGTTCATACACAGAGAAAAGAAGCTCCAGATACTGTGGTGCTTTTATGGTGTGGGAATAGCCTGAAACTGAAAGTTTATCTTCACAATGAATGACAAAAATCAAGCTTTGTAAATGTTACAAAGTGTAGCTTTGTAATAACTAAAACTATAAAAGTAACTAGAATACACCTTAACACATAGTAATAAATGATACAATTTTACTTGAATATAACTAGATGTTGCTATTTTCTTGTGAAGAGACCTTAAATAAATTATAAAATAAATAAAATATATCATTATTGCTGTTGTTGTTTCAAATAATAATAAATACAACTTTTAATTGACATGAATCATGCAAACAAACTTATTCACTTGATTAAATTAGACTTTCCAAGTGCTTGGAAGAGTAGACAGTTTAGAAGAGCATACTCGCTCAGCTGTAAGGCTCACTCTCAGAAAAAAAGGTACAAAAGCTGTACCTTTTGAAAAGGTACCGCCACAGTGACAGCTTTTGTACCTTTTTTTCTGAGAGTGCTGCATGCACAATACGTGACATTAAAAATTGTGAAGTAGCATTTTGTCGTGCAACTTGTTGGGGAAAAAAGCAGCCTATGCCCAAAAAACTTCTGTAATGTATATCTGAGGTGTCACAGGGAGGTCAGAATCACAACACACTCACTCAAAGACTGCTTCCCTCTATTTTTCACTCCCTCCCTCCTTCCTCTCCTTCTCTCTCTCTCTTTCTGTCCAGCCAGCACTGTTCCAGCACATTTCAAAGCAATTACTCTGTGTTGATTTAGCTGTCATTGGGGGCATGTGTTTCAACATGATTTATAGACTCGCTCTCCGTGCCAGTCGACTTGCCATAAATTGCACAATATTCAGAAAGGGCTCATTTGCTTAGCATTACATTAGTGGGGCCGATGATTGCTGCACAAAGTCATGTAAATGAGTTCTGAGAGGCCCCATCACTCATGATGTCATGTAGCCAATCCTATTATTATTTATTAGCATAATTGCCCTGTGTTTCCCCAGGCCATGTAGCACTGCTGATATATGCCATGACAGCTCCACTCAGTGTGACAAGTAGAGATAGATAGAAAAAGAAAGGGAGTCAAATCTACACCCCTGAACATTATCACGTGCCTGAATGCGTTTCATACAACAGAGTTAAGTATAGCATACTACCATAGTATGCTTGCTATTTTTGCAGTAAATAGAATGGAGTGAAATGCATAGAATGTAGATTATCTGTGTGTACTAGATCTGCCAATATGTGCAGTACACAACAGTGCTTATTTTGGAGTAATGTCTCCCATGCGCTTTGTTAGCAAAGGAATGGATGAACTGGAAGCATTGGCTGTGATTTCCTTCCTGACTCATTATTTGATCAGACTGACACATAATGGGATACCATTATGTGATGTGCTATTCTGAATCCTGCCATTTGGTTAGGTCATGTGACAATCGGTGAGCTCACATAAAAAATGTAGTACACGATTTTTTGCATACTTCATTTTCGATTCATTTGTTTACTTTCAACTTCATTAATCATTTAACTACTGTTTCACCAACTATATAAAAAGTGGTTGGCAGTACAGGACAGTGCTCAGTAAATAGTAAGCTAGTATGCCATTCTAAAAAATTTTATATATTTTTTATTTCATTGATGAAAGAAAACAGAGGGGAATGAGATCAGAATGTGACACAGACTACTTTTAAACCCTTGTTTCTCACATAAACACCACAGCTCATTGTGTTCTACATATCAAAACTTGTGTTTCTCTTTTCTTTTCTTTTCTTTTTGTCTAGGACTTTTATATGACACCAAAGAATTCTCACACCAAACACTGATCTGTTGTTTCCAGCATAGATAGACGTGTCTCTCAGCAAATGAAGAGATAGCTGTGTATATCTGTGCGATGTACATCTGTTAGATGAACTCCGACTGGATAATCTGGGCAACACACCTCACACTTCACTTGTGCACACTCGCACAATAAACACACACATCGCCTATCACTCACATGCACACAGTTTGGTATGGAGGCCGTGTTTATCTGTGAGAGGAAGGAGCCGGAGTCTGGCTGTTATCAGCTGGCGTACAGCAGGACAGGAGTGATACCATCACTGCTTTCTCAGACAGGCAGAATACACATATACTGTCATTGTCTTGTGTTGTGTGTTTATAGACACTCAGACTCATACTCAAATCAATGATCCCTGCGACTCAGAGTAGAAACCTTAAATCGCAGGTATGTTGTATACATGACTGACCACTAAAAATGCTAATTTACACTACCGTTCAAAGTTTGGGGTCAGTAAGATGTTTTGTTTTTTGTTTGTTTTTTAAAGAAATTAATACTTTGATTCAGCAAAGAGCATTGAATTGAACAAAAGTGAGCAAAGACATTCACATTGTTGCAAAAAAAATCTAATAAATGCTTCTCTTTTGAACTTTCTAATTCATCAAAGAATCTTGAAAAAAACAATTCCACAAAAAGTACGGTTTCCACAAAACAGTTTTGTTTTTTTACTGTAATAATAATTCACAATATTACTTTCACTGTTTTTTTGGATCAAATAAATGCAGCCTTATTTAGCATAAGAGACTTCTTTTAAAAACCGTACCAACCCCAAGCTTTGTTTGTACGTCCGAGAAATGTTATTCGGCTGTCCAGTAATATAATATTCAGTCTGATGTTTATTTACCTGCTGTGATACAAAGCAGATATTTGAGTGACTTTGTTACTGATTCATGTATATTCTGTTTATTAATTTAAAGAATGTTGCACTTGTCCACTATTAAGCCTTTGATGAGCAGTCATTCAAAGTGAAACATCCACTGACTGCATGACTCTCTCAGGAATCTTCCTAATTCCCTATTTACTAGTATCTGATATCAAATTATTTTTAATGTTGATTAAAATATTCAAGACACATGATTGAAGGAGACATTTCGATTCACCTTTGAACAATCTACACCTATGACTGATGAATACAGTGAGTAAACCAGCTTTTTTGAAATTCAATCCTCTCAACGAAGCACTGACATTTCTGAACACCTCGCAAAACAAGTTCCTATTGTAGACAGAGCTGGACATGTCATAACGTTGCTACAAGCCAGTGCAGTTGTCAAACACGTCGGTCTAAGCCATATGAGCCATAACAAAACTCCATGAGGTCTTTTATGTCTAACCTGCCCGTGTTTACTTTCCTCGCTGGATTGAATGATTGGCACCGGGCCCTTTTCCTTTCTGCCATCAACTCATGACCTCATTTGATCGCTCAGGTTTTCCCTTAGAGCACTATTGGGGAAAGGTTATTAGCACTGGGCAGTGGAGGCAAGAATGTTGGTGAGAAATTGGGAGAGATAAACATGGAGAGGTGGGAGGACAAGGTTAGTTACATTTCACTGCAAACTGCTGTTACACAATCCTGAAAACAAAAGATTCCCTTAAAGGGACAGTTCACACAAAATGATCATTTACTCACACTCGTTTTGTTCCAAACCTGCATGAATTTCGTTCTTTCTTATGTGGAACACAAAAGGAAAAGTTTAGCTGGAAATGTTCACTACTGTTATGTTTTCCATTATGTGAATGATGACTGGTGCTTCAAAAATTACAAAAAGGAACCATAAAGTTGTCTTTATGACACTGTGCTAGTCTTCTTAGTCTTCAGATAAGTCAATAGCAAATACAAATACAATAGCATTGTGTGAGAAACAGACAGAAGCAACGTTTAAAATGTTGAATTTTTAAAATGTTTTTGAAAGAAGTCTCATGCTCATGAAAGCTGCATTTATTTGAAATACAGTGAAACCTAAAATAATATTGTGAAATATTACTACAATAAAAAAACTGTTTAATATATTTTTAATAAACTATTATTAATAATAATAATATTAGCAATAATAATAAAATAGTTTAATAAACTATTTTAATATATTTAAAATGTAATTTATTTCTGTGGTGGCGAAGCAGAATTTTCAGCAGCCATTCAGTCACATGATTTTTCAGAAATCTTTCTAATATGCCAACTTAGTGGAAAAACAATTGAAGACATTTGTGCTGCTATATTTATTTTTAGGAAACCATGATTTATTTTTATTTTTATATTCTTTGGTTAATATAATGTTTAAAATAAAATATTGTTTTTAACAATGTGAAAGTCTTTACTGTCACTTTTGATCAATTTAAAGGTGCCGACAGGAAAAGATATCGTCGTCTGAGACAGCAGAGAATAGCTAGTTAAGCAATGAGGTTTCTTTACAAAGATAAATTAAGAAATTATGTTTAGTTCATTTTTCAGTAAAACGATATGTTATGATATCATATATATTGTTGTTACTTGTTCATCATTGTGTCAGTGTTTTATTCGCTGACTTTAGCTAGCTTCTTTGCACGAAGAACAACAACGAAACATAGTCTACGAAAGTAGTTTGTCCATTTAGGGCTACTGTAGAAACATGTCGGTGCAAAATGGCTTGCAAAATTTCAATGTAAGGGGACCCGCAGTGTATGTAGATAGAAATGGCTCATTCTAAGGTAATAAAAACATAACGGTTCATTAAGTAAGGTCTTTATACACCACTGAAAACATAGTTATATAGCATTTCTGTCAACAGATCCTCCTAAATATTACATAATGCAGCTTTAATGCATCTTCCTGAATAAAAATATTTCTTTCAAAAGAAAAAAAAACTTACTGAAACTTTTGAATGGTATTGCAGCCTTATTCTTGCTAATGAATATTCAAATCCCTGCAATGAGATTTGAAAATATGTTCAGTCTTTTTCTCACACAAAGCTACTTCTGAAGTCTTCAAATAATAGGGCACAAGTTATATGTACTACATTTAATCGTGCTTTTCTTGTTATAAGCTTGACAATTGTGGTCCCTATTAACTTACATTGGGGAAAAACCACAGTTAACATTCTGCCTAACATTTTGTTTTGTGTTCCACAGCAGAAAGAAAATCATTCAGGAAATTATGACAGAATAAAAAAATTTTGGAACAACTGTCCCTTCAAGGAACAGAAACACCAAAGTACAAACTGCAAGAGAGCACAAACTTGCCACATTGAGAACGTTGAGTTGCATAATTATTGGAACATGCTATTGTATAGAAAACAGAGCATGACAAGTCACGTCTGAATCACACTGTCAGCATATCAAATTTAAGGTTCCGCTATCACCTCAGTGACATCACAACACGCCTCATCGTGGTCTAGTTCATCACATAAAAGAACAAGGACACATTCCTTTTGCCTCCCTCGTTTTATTCCGCCCATATCTCTTGCTCTGCGGCTGTTTTTTTTTTTTGTGCCTGTTTTCTGCTCAGCCCCCTCTTCCCAGCATCGCTCCCAGTGGAGGTTTTGTTTTTTAAGGGATGAATTATTGAGTTAAACAGGGGCGATTAATCAGGGTGTAATGGGGCTACAGGGAGGAGCGGGCGGACCATGCATCACTGCAAGAGATGAGCCCTGTCACAGCACACATCCAGCACTCCTCAATCACCCCCACATTAACACCAGAGAGAGAGAGAGAAGAAGAAGGATGGGATGCAGAGAGATTAAGAGCGAGAGAGGAGAAAGAGAGAGATTAAGGGAGGGAGTCAGTGGGGAGACAGTGGGGAGAGATAAATTGTGATGTAGGATGGGGGGGGGGGGTATGAAGGATCGAGACAGAGAAATGGGGATGAGAGACTGAGGAAAGGGAAGAAAGATTGATAGTAAAGAAAAGAATAAGGAGAGAAA
This sequence comes from Leuciscus leuciscus, assembly GCF_965113295.1. Taxonomy (NCBI): domain Eukaryota; kingdom Metazoa; phylum Chordata; class Actinopteri; order Cypriniformes; family Leuciscidae; genus Leuciscus; species Leuciscus leuciscus. The sequence continues at coordinate 38,405,996 of NC_138729.1, read as the reverse complement.
GACAGATATGGGTGGAGACATGGGCTCATGGTAAGTGAACCAGAGACGGTTAATTCAGAAAGTATGGAAGAGAGAGAGAGAGAGAGATAAAAGGCAGACTCTGGCAGCTGCTGGGGTGTTGAGCAGTGTGTTTGATCTCTTCTGGTGGTAGATGCACACAAGCTGCCCACTATCGCACTCACACTGAAACACAGACACTGAAGACCTATTATGTCTTGCACATTAGATCACACACATTCACTTATCACATCACATCATAACATAGCCTACCACATGTCTGATATTATGCTCATGCACACAAACTATAAAGCATCCAGCTGTGCGTTATACCCGTGTTTCAGATGACCAAAAGACCATATTTATTTATTTTTTGGAGATTTTGTTTTAACTTTCCATGTAATAAAATATCATATCTGTTCTGCAGGGGTGCCTTAAGGTAAGTGGCGCAAATGGAACAGCAGAATTATAGCGATATGCGGTTACACCGGCAACCCCTAAACAAACCAGCGCTGCGCTTATAAATAATACATTATTAGGCATTCTACGGAGGTAAGATAAAAAATAAATAAAAAATGCCATCGGAACTTTCCTGGTCGAAATGTGACGAGTTTACAGGTACGATATAAACACCATAATTTAAACATAAAGTTATAATTCATCAGCAGTCGATCAAAGCAATCGCTTGGCATAAATGTGGGTTATTCAGTGATTGCAAACCGCTCTGAAAGTGTGAGGATGTAGAATGTGCAACAGCACAGTGTTTTTACTTTTACTTAATTTCTTTAGCCTAAATCATAGCCTTTTTAAGTTTATTTATCAGGTTAATACGGTGGCCGAGAGAGCTCAACGAGCTGCAACTAGTGATGTTACGTCTGACACCGACGCTCCGAAGCTTGCTTCAAACTCGAACGGTCCTTGCAATGAACCACTGCTTCGGAGCTTGTATCATTACGTCACTAATCACGTGAAGATAGGCTTGTTTGAGATTAGCAAAATCTGCGCAGAATCGATCAGCGGTGATCAGCGCGAGATGCATGCCGGTTAGAAATGTGTCCGAGTGCGGTCCGCCTTGCTCTGATGTCATGCTGACGTATGTCAAAAATCTCTCGCGAGCGCAAGGCGCACCTGTCGGATTCTGCAGTCGAGCGCAGTTGCTCTCCACTGACTGCGCACGATCAAAAGCACGATGGGAAACGACTTGCTGACGACACAGCTTAATGTTCATTGGTTTAAACAACCGTGTATTGTTCTCTTTTAAAATGTTTGATTTTAAAACTCTATCATGTTTTATGTGTATAGGCCTACGTTATGTGTGAATATTCCCAAACTATCTAACAGTGTGATCTCTATGGGTTATGCAATGTAATTTTTATAAAAAAGAAAAGAAAAGAAAAAGAAAAAAACAACACATGTCTGTATTAAAGAAAAAGGATTGATAAACATGTATTTGGAATGGAATTAAATAAGTAGGCTACTTTGGGTGTCTTGTTCATTATATTTATTTTCATATAAAAGCAACAGAACTTAAATTCCATCCAGTTTATTAGCAACACTGTGCACGAGCGTGAATCCGGTGAATACCGCGATATCCATCTTTGATCTCGCAGGTGTCAGATCCACTACGAGAAGAGAGAACTGTCCGTCTTGCCTGTGCTTTTTTCACTCCTCCCCTCACTGCAGCCGTCTACTCTCGCCTACATTTCAGGCGAGGCAAGGCGCATCTCAAACAAGCCTAATGACTTCTGAAGCAAACACACTGGTTCACTCCTGTAGTGAACCACCTGACTGCTTTGACAGCCCAATCCAGTGTTGACAGGTTTGAAACCTGGCGGCTGTATTTCTTATAAAAGTGAAGCCAAACCATGGCAACACCGTGATAATATTTCCAAAACAATATTTCTGAATAAAAACCATACCATTTAATGAACACTTTGTCTAAGCCTTCTGCATGTACCCAAAGCACACCCTCTGCCACATTTTTTTTATTATTAATTAGAGAACATATGAACATTGTTACATAAAAACATGCATCAAAGACAGAAACTTCAAAAACCCTCTGCTACATTATACAAGTACAACCAGTTACACAAGCACATCCTTTTCAACATACAAAAATATCAGTCCCACCAGTTAACAAGTTATAGAGTTCTGCTTCCCACATCTAAACAAGATAAAGCTTTCACACATGATACTGCCCTGCTAAAAAAAACTATAGAAACCATTACAGAAATTCTATTGGATTTAATGGTTTTCATGGGAATTTTATTGGTTGTAATGGGAATTATAGTGGTCTCTGTGGGTCTCTACTGATATGTGTTTGGTTCTATTGGTGGCGGCATTAAATCCTAATGGAATATGTCCCAAACACACTACAAAAAAGAATTTTGTAGTGGTTTAAATGGTAAAAGCCAATGGTTCCTATTGGTATTTTAATAGAAACCATTAGAATTTCTGTGATGGTTTCCAACTTTTTTTAAGCTGGTCTGATCTTCTGTCCTTGTCTAAAGAAATAATTACACACACACACATCATGCTTAATGTTTTATTATCAAGGTGAACACAATAAAATCCATCAGTATCTGTAAAATTCACCTACATAAATAAGTTTCACAGCACTAATGGCGCTTTTCCACTACACAGTACCAGCTCGGCTCGGCTCGACTCGACTCGGCTCTGTTTGGTTTTCCACTGTGTAAAAGTTGTACCTGTACCTGCTTCCAGGTACTTTTTTTCGTACCACCTCCGGCGCGGTTCTGAGCGAGCTGAGGCGAGCTGAGGCGATACTAAAATGTGACGTGAAAACACAGCAGACTGCTGATTGGTCAGAGCGAATCGTCACTATTCACTGCGTCATCATTGCACGCGCCAGACGGAGTATCCTGAATAAAAAACAGCAAAAACAAAAACATCCAAAAACAGCATACACTCGATTTCCTCCATTGTCCTGTGTGTGTGGGTAGCGGGTGTATCTCGCGCGTCTCGCGTAAAAGATTAAGTCACGGCAGTTTCCTGCGGCGTCGCTATGACGACCAGGTACTATTGTGGAGGTACTATCTGCAATAGAGCTCGGGCGTAGATGTTATGGAATGGTGCATTGTGGGTAACGGCGGCCATTTTAGAGGCACCGCAAAAGCCTGTTTATAAGAAATTAGCGCAGCCGGCCGGTATCCAGAAAGAGTTATGGACCGTGACACAAAAAAGTTGGCTATACCATATACGGACACACTTCATAATGAAGCCAAACAACGCTACTTTAAAAAAAAAGTTGATTATAGGCGGAATCGATCCCTATGAACAAAGCCTGGAGTAATATGAAAACTTGCCAAGCCTCAGTTTCCCTGATGTTTTCTCCTATCCAGGGCCGGATTAACAATTTCATGTGCCCTCGGCAACAACATTCACACACATTTTAATTGTTTATTAATAAACAAGTGGGGTTTTTTTTTGTCAGTCGGCTGCAAAGATGAGGTTGACGACTGGCGATCTTCGCTGTAGTGAACGCGCCAGAGAGAAATGCACATTGCATACGGATTAACGTACATAAGCAGAGAGCTGTCTGTTTTCTTTCGTTTTGAATTGTTTGTTTAAAAGTAGACATTTAGATGTATTTATTAAAATACAAATTAATGCAAAACGAAATTCACTTTAAAGAAAGGCTTTGTGCTTTCTGTTTGAAGTCTCTGCTCCGATCAATTTAAAAACTTGTCACTGGAGGCTCACTTGCATTTCACAAATGAATGAGTGCAAGATCTGCAGATATACAGAGTAAACACGGAGAAAACAATCGTTCGCACCGTTAACCAAGCATCAGTGGTGACACACACACTTGTCAGATTCTGTGAGCTACGAAGCTTGTCTATGCGGGTTTGTTACACTTCAGGAGTAATTTATCATACGTGCAATAATCCACTGTTTTCGTCCGGTAGCTGCTAGTATATTGACGACCAGCGGCGACCCAAGCCATCCGACGAAAATAGGGAAAACTAATATGATTTATGAGGCGTTTGCCCTGTCGATCATGAGACCGATTACAGCAGATCACAATACAGCAATACTGAACCATTTTCCAAAAAATAACCTAAATTAATGACCAAATGATCAACGTTACCTACTGCCTACTATACAGTACATCTACTTCCGTACCGTGATTCCCACAATGCATTGCGGCGTGACGCAACGATCCCGAACTCTATGGAAAACGGAGCGAAAAGCGAGCCGAGCCGAGCTGAGTCGAGTCGAGTCGAGTTGAGCTGCTACTGGTAATGGAAAAGCGCCATAACACTGTTTCAGCTTTGATCGCCTCGGTAAACACGTAATAAACGGGGCGTTAACATATAAGCCTACTTGCATTTTATGGTTGTCAGCTTTGTTGCATTACATTTACTTCACCAGGAGATGATGCTGCAATTTCTATCTGAATGAAGCTTCGAGTAATGAAACATTTTCGACACAATTGTATCAGAAAGCTAGCCTAGAAATCTAGACGCACCCTAGCGGCAGCAAAATTATTTTGCAGCCAGGGTGGGTCTAGCAACTCTCAATAGACCTTTTTGCTGCAAAAACCTAAATTGGGTCAGGCCAATCACGTCGTGTATAGAGTAGGCGGGGGATTTAAATCTGGCTTGTCGGCCAGATTTAAAAGTTGAATCTATCAACTAACGTTAGCTCCGCTGTTGGGAAAATGCTCTGGTTGGTTGAAGCGCTGTCCTATTGTGTGCAGAGGGAATTTGAAAGACAGCCGTTTATCCCACCCATCAGATTGACCGTGTCTATGGTGAGTTGCAAGACTAAACATCTTGATGTACGTCTGGCTTGCCAGGCTATCAGAAAGCAATAATGCTTCGAAACGCTTCATTTGGCCATCACTAGCTGCAACTGAAGAAAACACATGCAAATAGAAAAACACCTGCAAATTAAGAAAACATCTTCATCAGTTTCACAACACATGTGTGCTCCAAATACTCACAACACAAACAAATACGGAAACGCGCTGCAAAAGTTCACAACACAACCAAATACAGAAACGTGCTGCAAATAGAACAGAACACAACGGAAATGTTTCCGGGGAACCCAATAAGTGACGGACCCGGCTAGAGATATATCTCTCTATATGGCTCTGGGGGCCAGAGGGGACGCGCTTACAGCTGTCTACTTTTTTTTTTTTTTTTTTTGCCAAACATACAGAGATGACACGTTTATGGCATACAACTTTGTATACAATATACAAAATGTATTTACAATATGTTCAATGTCATAAGAATACTAAAAAGAACAATGAGCTGAAGACTAAAATAAATAAATAAAGATAGAGATAAATAACATGAGGGAAAGACATTAATCTATACATCAGTTACATTGTACACATTTTGTCATGTTATGTTAAAATAAGTTTCATAAGAAATGTTAGAATGCAGCTAGGGTCCAAATATGAGACGGCAAGTTTTAAAGTTGAGACACTCACACACAGATATAACGCATATTTTAAAAACTTTGTTGTATAAAATGTATATTTGTTTGCAACAGTTATGTTAACAGCAATAATATTATATATCTGGTAAGAACGGCTATTCAGCTGATGGACACGCGCTGCGTTGTCATGGGAACATCCCAGGTGAAAATAATGAGGAAATTACGTTGTCTTTCGTTGCTCCCTTCATCAACATAATGGCACACAAGTGCCCCGCTCCCTCCAAAGTGCCCAATTCAAGGGCTCTGCCGTCTGCCCTTTAAAGAGAGTAGGGCATAGGTAAAGCTCACGGGCAATAAGCACGTCCCAGCCGTCCGTCCGTCCGTCACTTATTGGGTTCCCCGGAAACATTTCCGTTATGTTCTGTCCTATTTGCAGCGCGTTTCTGTATTTGTTTGTGTTGTGAACTTTTGCAGCGCGTTTCTGTATTTGGTTGTGTTGTGAGTATTTGGAGCACACATGTGTTGTGAAACTGATGAAGATGTTTTCTTAATTTGCGGGTGTTTTTTCTATTTGCATGTGTTTTCTTCAGTTGCAGCGCGTTGAGCTCTCTCGGCCACCGTAGGTTAAGCCATATCGCGATTCCTTTTTTTCCATCAACAAATTTAAGAACTCCTGAAATTAAAATTAAGATTTTAAAGCACCAAAGGAAGACCGTGACTAGATATTAAACCTTCAGATGACACGCGGATGATATCCTCGCTTTTGCAAATGATTGAACTCGCATTCAGCACAGACCGGCTCTCTCGAAGGTATGACATTACGGAAAACTAGCTGTCCAGTTCGAAAATATGGTTGTGAGTCCTGAAAATGTACGGGTGTGTGAGTTTGTTTATAGAATGCAGTTGTCACTGCTGTAAACTCCCATGTATAAAAAAATATTATTTGAAAAATATTATTTTGTGCAACTAGTAGGCCCCTCCCCAGTGTTTTAAAGTCTTAAAGTCACTTTAAGACAAGTCATTTCACTCTGCGGCCATTTTGAAACGCCTCTTGGGCAAGAAGTGCAGCTCCTATCTCTTTGAATGGGGAAACATCAAATTCTCCGAAACTTTTTGCCAAGCTTACAATTAAATTTCATATTTGAAATCACCAAAGAAATCTGACAACAACTGTCTCATAAATTTATTTTCTAAATGCTCAAATAAAAAAAAATTAGGCTGGACCAGCCAATGCGCATGTACAGTCCTAAGCAGAACACTGCGTGTTTCTATAGGAACTGGAGCTTCTAAAGGCAGCTGCAATGACTCTGTGACTTTACCAATTGGCGATTGGCTCTTTTCTTTAGAAGGAGGGACTTATTCCGCCACATTGCGTGTTGTTACTTTCTCCCATTCTTAGTAATAAGAGTGCACCATCTTTCTGTATATAAAGTCTTTGGATATATATCTGTAACTACAGAACCACACGTCACACAGTTTGAGAACAACAGTGCCAGGCCAACAGCGTCAGACCTGTAGTTAGGGTGGTGCTGATGATCGTGTAACCCACCCTAAACACTAACCTTACCCTTCACTACTATAAGCTCAACCTGAACGAATGTGAACCCCACCCAACCACCCTTACACCGGTGTGAGACTGCTGGCCTGGCGCTTTTGTCCTCAGACTGCTGTGATGTATGGCTCTGCGGTTCTGCAGTTGGTTATTATTGGGGCACATTGAAGCCTGTGTGTGAAATGGGCCTCTGCTGGTTTGACAGTTTTTAGAAAGCAATTGTGCAATTTATTTGAATTTAAAACTTAACATTGTGTTGAACTTCTCTTTCTCTAAAATTATTTACTTTTAGAGACTCCCCGGACCCCAGTTTGAGACATGGCTAAGAGAATTGTTGACATATACACTGAAAGAAAAACAAAACAAAGTGAAAACTTTGAAACATTTTCGCTCAGAAATTGCTAGTAAATTTCCTCAAAAATTACCAAGAAACAGCAAGTAACACATTGATTTAAAAGTGAATTTTTGAAGTAAATAAATTATTATAATTATTTTATTATGAAGTAGAAAGATCTGTTTTTGCTTCGGTGCTGTAAGCTCCGTCTTAGTCTCGTATTTCCTTGTTTTGAACCAGAATTTACTACAATTTCTAGTTGTTTATACTACTACTAAATACGGCTTGCCCAACATCGCTGGCTTCCGTTGCTACTAGCACAACACGGTAGTAATTCGCTAGCCTGCTAACGCGCCACCCGTGCGCTCAGCTATTTTTATTTATTTATTTGTCTCTCGCGCGCTCGCGCCTTTGAGTTCATAAAAGCTCAGGTGAGTAAGAATCACTCAACAAACACGGTGAGTAATGTCTTGTCCTGTTATTATCATGCGTCGCGTCTGAATGCGTTGTTGTTTTTGGAGCTCTATCGATTTGATTTATAATTCTTGATTTTTCTCGCTGCCTGCTGTGAGTGTGTTTGCTTCGGAGCTGTAAGCTCCGTCTTAGCCTCGTATTTCCTTGTTTTGAACCATCATTTACTACAATTTCTAGTTGTTTATATTACTACTAAATACAGCTTACCCAACCCTGACGCATAACACGCTAGTAATTCGCTAGCCTGTTAACGCGCCACCCTTGCGCTCAGCTATTTTTATTTATTTATTTTCTCTCGCGCCTTTGAGTTCATAAAAGCTCAGGTGAATAAGAAACACTCAACAAACACGGTGAATAATGTCTTGTCCTGTCATTATCATGCGTTGCGTCTGAATGCGTTGTTGTTTTTGGAGCTCTATCGATTTGATTTATAATTCTTGATTTTTCTCTTTAAACCCGCTTACAACGAACATTTTCTACTCTTCCTCACTGAGAAGCACTACTGCTCAAACCTCATTGTTACAACGCGGACTGTTGAGCAGACGCGTCTCAAGCCTATTAGTGATCCAACGCTGCATACTCTTAAAGGTTACGTCCGTGGATCACGGCTGAACGAGTCTTCTCCACACTCACTTATAAACAAACACTTTTTTTTTCGCCTATCGTGCGTCTACTCTACACCCCTACCACTAAAAAACCTCATAGTTACAACGCGGACTGTTGAGCAGACGCGTCTCAAGCCTATTAGTGATCCAACGCTGCATACTCTTAAAGGTTACGTCCGTGGATCACGGCTGAACGCGTCTTCTCCACACTCATTTACAAACAAACTTATAATATAAATTAGTATTAATATTGATAGCATCACTGGTAGCTTCGTTGCTAACTCACTGTCCATCTGTTAAAATGGCGAATATATCAGATGTAAGTAGTCTACCGCTTGGTGCAGGTGAGGACACATTTGAGCTTCACGCACTGCAGTCTGAGCTGGAAGCTGTTGAGAAACAGATCCACAACCTTTTATTGAGACAGGCCGAGCTGAGAGACCGGTGTTTGGCTCTTGAAACATCACGCGCCGACGCACACAAATCAGTGTTTAACGTTACTAACCCGCTGACTCCGACCGCGTCTACTCCGTGCGTTCCTCAGCATCGGTCGCAATCAGCCATGGTCTCGTTCACTCCGGCTCCAACACGCCACCACGAAGCCTGGGTGGTTCCGCAGCGGAAGACGCGAGTCAGGTTTAGACCAAGACTTTCTCCGACCCTCCCGGTTTTCGAGTTATCGACACAAAACCGCTTCTCCCCTCTACGCGAAACAGAACGCGATGCTGTGATCATCGGCGATTCCATCGTTCGGCACGTACACGCTACGTTAGGTACAAGTAAGGTGCAAAGTCACTGCTTCCCTGGTGCTCGTGTTTCTGAAATCGCTGCTCGCGTTCCCGAGATCCTGAACGGTGACGAGCGCGTCGGAACTGTGGTCCTGCACGCGGGAGTGAACGACATCAGGCTGCGCCAGACGGAGATTCTGAAGAAAGACTTCAGGAATCTAATCGATACGGTACGCAGCACATCGCCTGAAACAACGATCATTGTGTCAGGACCGCTTCCCACGTACCGACTAGGGCATGAAAAATTCAGCAGATTATTTGCGCTAAATGAATGGTTAATGTCATGGTGCAATGAGCAGAAACTGCTCTTTGTAAATAATTGGAATCTGTTTTGGGAGCGTCCTAGGCTTTTCCGTGCTGATGGCTTACACCCAAGCAGATTCGGAGCGGATCTTCTGTCAGATAACATCTCCAAAATGTTAAATACCCTTTGACTAGTAACCAAAAGTCCAAATCATAGTCTCTGCTGCACCAATTCAACTGATATAAATACTAGTGTAGAACATTGCATAGAAACCGTGTCTATTCCTCGTTTAGTGAGATCAAATAATAAATCTAATGCAGGATCTAGGAAAAATCTAATTGTTATTAAAACAGAAAATGTTGCTATTAGTAAACAAAAACTATTTCTAAAGCTAGGTCTTCTAAACATTAGATCACTCACACCTAAGGCAGTTATTGTAAATGAAATAGTCACAGATAATAGCTTCGATGTACTTTGCCTTACTGAAACCTGGCTTAAACCAAATGATTATTTCGGTATTAATGAGTCTACTCCTCCTGGATACTGTTATAAGCATGAGCCCCGTCTGATTGGCCGTGGCGGAGGTGTTGCAACCATTTATAAAGATATTCTAAATGTTACTCAGAAAACGGGTTATAAGTTTATTTCATTTGAAGTACTTGTACTAAATGTTACGCTCTTAGATGTTAGAAAAACATCCCTATTATCTCTAGCCTTGGCTACCGTATATAGACCGCCAGGGCCTTACGCTGATTTCCTAAAAGAGTTTGCAGATTTTCTCTCAGACCTATTAGTCAATGTCGATAAAGCATTAATTGTTGGAGATTTTAACATACACGTAGATAATCCAAATGATGCGTTAGGAGCTGCGTTTACAGATTTATTAAATTCATTTGGGGTCAAGCAAAACGTCACCGGACCAACTCATCGTCTTAATCATACACTCGATTTAATTATATCACACGGAACCGATCCAACCGATATAGATATCATTCCACAAAGTGATGAAGTCACTGATCACTACATGGTAACTTGCATATTACGTACTGCTGTAATATGTCATGCGGCGTCGCGTTATCAACCAGGCAGAACAATCCTCCCATCCACCATAGATAATTTCTCAAATTGCTTATCTAATCTGTCTCAGCTGCTGCCTGAACCCAAACAAACAGATGAACTAGAAGAACTAACTAGCACTATGAGCACCATTCTCTCTAGAACATTGGATGTGGTTGCACCTATTAAATTAAAAAAGGTCAGAGAGAAAAATAAAGCACCATGGTATAACAATACTACGCATGTTTTAAAGAGAGAAACCCGTATTTTAGAGCGTAAATGGAAACAAACTAATTTAGAGGTCTTTAGAATCGCGTGGAAAGACAGTATGTCACGTTATAAAAAGGCCCTAAAAGCTGCCAGGGCTGAGCACCTCCGCAAACTAATAGAAAACAACCAAAACAATCCAAGGTTTCTATTTAACACCGTGGCTAGACTAACAAATAAACAGACGTCACCCGAACAAAATATCCCGTTACAGTTCAGTAGTAATGATTTCATGAACTACTTCACTGAGAAAATAGAAAGCATCAGAACCACAATTATAAACGTTCAATCTTCAATCGCGCCTTACAATTCAGCTTCAATTATCACCCCGAAAGAACAATTACAGTGCTTTACAACAATAGAACAAAAAGAGTTAAATAAACTTATCACTTCATCTAAAACAACAACATGTTTATTAGATCCTATACCAACTAAACTACTGAAAGAAGTGTTATCTGTAGTGGAAGAGCCTCTCCTCAATATTATTAACTCGTCTTTATCTTTAGGTCATGTTCCAAGAACATTTAAACTGGCAGTTATAAAACCTCTCATTAAGAAACCACAATTAGATCATAATAATCTAGCAAATTATAGACCCATTTCAAATCTTCCATTTATGTCTAAAATATTAGAAAAAGTGGTGTCCGCTCAACTGGGCTCTTTCTTGCAACAAAATGATATCTATGAAAAGTTTCAGTCTGGATTCAGACCGCATCATAGCACTGAAACTGCGCTCGTTAAAATCACAAATGATTTACTTTTAGCTTCTGACCAAGGCTGTATCTCAATACTAGTTTTACTTGATCTTAGTGCTGCGTTCGATACTATAGATCACACAATACTCTTAGATCGACTACAAAATTATACTGGTGTTCAAGGACAAGCACTAAGCTGGTTCAAATCATACCTATCTGACCGCTACCATTTTGTCTATTTAAATGGAGAAAAATCGATCATAACTCCAGTAAACTATGGAGTGCCGCAGGGATCTGTATTAGGCCCCCTGTTATTTTCAATATATATGATGCCACTTGGAAATATTATAAGGAAACATGGAATTAGTTTCCATTGTTATGCTGATGACACTCAAATATATATTTCATCACGGCCGGATGAAAACGCTACATTTTCCAAATTGACAGAGTGTGTTAAAGATATAAAAGATTGGATGACGCGTAATTTTCTTTTATTAAATCCAGACAAGACAGAGGTAATACTTATCGGTTCAAAAAACCGCCCACAAAACCTCGCACAATACAACTTTAACATCATAGGATGTCCTGTTACTTTATCCTCTACAGTAAAAGACCTGGGTGTTATACTCGATTGCAACCTGTCTTTTGAAAATCATATTTCTTATGTTACAAAAACAGCCTTTTTCCACCTTAGAAACATTGCTAAGCTACGTAATATGCTATCAGTTTCTGATGCAGAAAAGTTAGTTCATGCATTCATGACCTCGAGACTGGATTACTGTAATGCCTTATTAGCTGGTTGTCCTGCATCCTCAATAAACAAGCTACAGTTAGTCCAAAATGCCGCCGCTAGAGTTCTTACGAGATCAAGAAAATATGATCATATAACACCGATTTTATCATCACTGCATTGGTTACCTATAAAGTTCCGTATTAATTACAAGGTATTGCTACTGACTTATAAAGCCCTAAACGGCTTAGCTCCAGTCTATTTAACGGATCTTCTATCGCCCTATAATCCATCGCGCTCTTTGAGATCACTAAATTCAAGGCTTTTGGTCATACCTAGGATATCCAGAACCACCAAAGGAGGGAGAGCATTTTCACATTTGGCTCCAAAACTCTGGAATAGTCTTCCTGATACTGTTCGTTGCTCAGACTCGCTCTCCCAGTTTAAAACTAGATTAAAGTCGCATCTCTTCAGCCAGGCATTCATATAATCCTACAGTTCAAACTACAATCCGGCCTCTATCCAATGCCAGAGGAGAACTGGCCCCCGACTGAGCCTGGGTTCTCCCAAGGTTTTTTTTTTCTCCATTAAGGCACCTGATGGAGTTTTAGGACACCATTAGGTCACTTGATGGAGTTTTTCGGTTCCTTGCCACTGTTGCCTTTGGCTTGCTCAGTTGGGGATATTTTGGGGATATTTAATTTAATTTTATCAATCAATAAATTCCTCTTGAAACAAACTTTGTTGTATTATTTTAATTTAATACTGTGAAGCTGCTTTGATGCAATCTGTATTGTGAAAAGCGCTATACAAATAAACTTGACTTGACTTGACTTGACTAGAAAGACTGATATAGTATTTTTATTGTAATACATACTCCAATAACTTATGATTTATTAACAACTTCGAAAATATTTTTACAGTGTATTAAGTGTATAGAGCTATACATGTAATGTGGATATAGCACATCATTATTATACATTTTGGTCATTGGAGGATTTTGATGAGAAATTCACATTGAAATCTTCCTTTGATAGACTTTCATATCCTGGCATATTAGCACAATGAGAAACATTGTTGTCATTGCTTCAAGAGGAGACGCATGTGAGGTCATTGAAGCCCTTTTCTCAATCCGAGAAACAGAAAACTCCATTTAATCTAATTGAAGGCTAGGAGAAACTATTGCAATACTAAAGAGATCCCATTTGTGATTTATCTTTCCTCTGGATGGGTATGTTGAACAAAAACACCCTAATAATTCCTTTCATGACACAACAGAGAGCCCACAGTACTATGTTTGTAAGTTCAGTGCTGAATGACACCATTGTAAAGCAGGAAGAGGGCGTCATGACAGATATTAATGAGCGCAAGAGCGGCCAGTCTGATCTGAGGTCTGCTGGGCGGAAGCTTCGGTACGGATGAGCGATGCCCAGATTGTGCCGTCTGAGTCCGCCTTCTCTCAGAGACAGCTGTCAATCACTGTGATCGGCCCACACCACATCCTCGGCTGTGCGCTGGAGTCATAATCCCTAACCAGACTACGCCTGTCACTGAGGTAAAGATAAGTCTGATAGGCTGCAAGGAAGAGATAGTCTTCCTCTCCTTCTCTCCCTCTTTCAAGGCCTTCAAACCAAAACTGTCAATCAGAAAGTGTCTTCAGCAAGGGGGAAAAAACCTCTCCCCACTCAGAAGTTCAAAGAAGGAAATCATACAGGCTTTACTGAGACTTTAATAGCTGAGACACTGATGCTCTCTCCGAAGACATTCGGGCACGGTTTAAAAGCCGTGCCAACAAGTGAGGACTCATCTTAGAGTGTCAGACAGACAATCATACGGTCTGCGGATCTTCATTAGTTAAAGAGAATACTCTTGCGTCTCAGTCGGCACTGTTATGGCCACGGGCTACAGCCTAATCTCAGCCCTCCGCCAACAAAAAGAGACACATTTTTCACGGTATGCAATGAAGTGATCCCTGGTGATGACTCTTTCACTCACTCTCTACCTCTGTCTATCACTTCTTTCTCATCTTCGCCTCCCTCCCTTTGTGTCTGTCAGGCTGCTGTGGGTGAAGGAGTGTTTGTGATGGGTGATGTCTGTGTTCACTGTGCTGTCTCTCTCTCTCTCTCTCTCTGCAGTCAGATTTGTCTGCTTTCAGCATACCTCTTTATTCTGATATCATCTCGTTCTCACTCTGCGGTTGCGGAGGTTGGGGAATATGTGTGTTTGGATAAGATACAAACACACACAGCGATCTTTCAAGAGTTCTCTCTTTATCCTCTCTCTCTTCCATTCATCACACACACGTTAGTGTTAGTGAGGACGCAATGGTTTTTATATGAAGATAATGTTTACTGTACCTCACCCCTAAACATAACCTTTTCAGAAACTTGTTGACAGCATTAGATTTAATGATGATCATTTAATCATGATTTGATTTAGGCAAGGCATGATTTATGAGTCTTTCAAATAGTGAAAACCACTTCAAAAGTCAGTTTTCAACATGTTTTACTAGACCATATGCAAAAATGTGGCACTCACAAACCTGTACAAACACAAGCAACCCCTACTCACACCTGCACACTGCCTGCTTGAAGTGATCCTTCTTTCTTTCATTTTGTCTTCCGTCCAGTTTCTCTCTAAATATATCAGTCAGGTGGACAGAGCTGTTGATTGAATGACCTCCTCACAAACCACAGGCTGAGACACAAACACACACTGCACTCACTGACACTAACTCTTTAACCAATCATAGACCTGCCTGCCCTCCCTAACCCAGGCCATACACACCTAAACAAACACATTGACACATAAGTCTTACCATGTCAGTCATACTTACAACATTACAGATAGGACGGTGTTATTGCTCAGAGCCCAGACATTGACAAGGTGACATTGAGATTGACATTGATACATCTATGCTGCCTCCAAAATTCGATCAGATGAAGGTATCTCAGGAGACAGGAAGTGAAGCTAACATTGGATTCGGACATTGCTTGATGCCTTCCAACCATGAAATTCAGCCTCCGAAGGCATTTTTAAGTTTTCGGACACAGCCCATTTTGCGAATGACTGTAATGAAGATACATATCATTAATTAAAAAAGTTAAAGTGTTTGAATAAACCATACATTTATTTACAAAGGGCCTCTAGCTTTAGTAATGTTTATTAGGAATTTCCTGATTTAATTTTGAGCATCATTAATCCAGTCTTCAGTGATCCTTTGTGAAAAAACATTTATTATTATTACAGTTGAAAACAGTTGTGCTGCTTCTTTTTATTTATTTCAGGATTTTTTCATAAATTTTCTGTAATATTAGAAATTTCTTTACTGCCACTTTTGTTCTGTTTAATGCATCTTTGCTGAATAAAAATATAAATTTCCTTTTAAAAATCGTACTACCCCCCCCAACTTTTGAATGGTAGTGTACAATAAAAGTATCAAGCTCTATAATGAGTGTGGATTATTTGGTCTTGGATGATTTGGATAAGAAATCTTTGAGTTCCTGTCTTTTGATTTCAGAATTTGGTTCCGCAAACTGAACACAGTTTGAGACACTGTTGAGATCTCTTCTGAAACTTTTTTTTCACAAGAAAAATCTGAGAGACAAGAGTCTTTAGTCTTCATTCGATCTCCATTTAATCTCATTGCTGTCTGAGAAACGAGTTATCTCATTGGTGATTTTTCTCTCCTATGTATATTAATCCCATCATCCCCTTGTCTCGCTTTTCTCACCCACGCGCGTATGCAGACTCTCAACACAAATTAACTTGCTTGCCTACTTCTCTTTAAACACACTTTCACACCTATCTCCATCTGCCATCGTATCACCCACTGGCACATGCGTGCATACACACAACAACACGACTGATCGCTCTGATAACAGTTTGATTGACCGTAGGGTGCTGTGGCATCCAGTTGGTCATGTGATCCGCATTGGGCACCAGCCCACACACTAATTCAGCATACGCTACCCTCCTTTCCACCCTAAACCATGTCTTATTAATTTCAGTGGTCTGTCGACTAAAATAGCGAATGTGATTTTGGTCAGATCACAAGGGTAAAGACGTTTTCACAGAAAGCACAAGCTGCGTGAGACAGTGAGAACAGTGTGTATGTGTCTATATGTGGGCTCCCAGCAGGATGTGGGCACCCCTCCCAATCCTTCTGGCAGTCAGTGTGTGTAAGTGTGTGTTTGTGTGTGTGTGTGTGTAATGTCAAGTGACATGTGTAAGCGGGTGCTGTCAGACCCAGGAACATCAGTCTGAGTGGCAGTCTCTCTGAGGAACGAGGACAGCCGCACGGCCACGGAAAGAAACACTCCCACACAAACGCTTACTTCCAGGAGACGTCATTGGATGATTACGAACTTGTGTTAAATGTAAAGGGGAGGTTGTACACTCAGTAAAGTTGGACTGGGAGAGACATTGAGACACATAGGCCATGTCCAAAACCTGAAAAATGCTTGGGAGCAGAAAGTAGTCCAAGCAGTCCACGTGTCCAAGTAGCATCAGACCAATTATTTTAATATATTGTAAGTAAAAGTAATATATATATATATATGTGTGTGTGTGTGTGTGTATATATATATTTTTTTTTATTATTTTTTATTTGCGATTCAATTCCAAATGATATTATATTTTATAAAAATGTTATATTATATATTTCAATTATATTATAATTTTATTTAATTGTAAAAAAAAATATATAAACATATAAAAACATATGTTTCCACTTCTGCTAAGAAGTATGCATTGTGTGCATTGTATTTATATGCTTTGTATTAATATGTGTTTGGTTAAAAACAGCATCTGTTAAGTCAATGACTGACTGATATCAAGGCTGCAAGGCAGCTGTCTTTGGTTTCGGATGGAGCCATAAGCTTCATCCAGCATTTTGGCATAACTTTTTGCTTCCACTCGTCCTCTATCATTCTCTTTCTGGTTCTATACAGCCATAAAACTGTCAGCAGTCCCACTCTTGTGGTGTTGGAGGGGAGAGCTCAAGCACAAAGGCCTGTCAAAGAAGATGCATTTATTTGGCTCCATTTGCACATCTCATTTTCCACTGTAAAAAAAAGGGGCATAAACACAGAGCAGAGCCTGTCTGGTGTAGACATCCAGACTCTCTAATTTTGTCTTGCTTTTTCTGACAAGGTGAGGATGACAGGATGCAAATTTTGATCGGTGTGTTGAGGGGGGGAAAGAGAAATGGAACAAGACGAAAAAAGATTTAGAAGGACACAGTATTCTCTGTCCTCATCTGTGGGAATTCTGGGATAGCCCCAGGCAGCCTTTGACCTACATAGGTGGACTCTGACAGAGAGTGTGTGTCTTTGGTGGTGTATGAGGACAGGTGTGTGTGTGTGTGTGTGTGTGTGTGTGTGTGTGTGTGTGTGTGTGTGTGTGTGTGTGTGTGTGTGTGTGTGTGTGTGTGTGTGTGTGTGTGTGTGTGTGTGTGTGTGTGTGTGTGTGTGTGTGTGTGTGTGTGTGTGTGTGTGTGTGTGTGTGTGTGTGTGTGTGTGTGTGTGGTGAATGGGTCAGGCTCAAAGGCAGACAGCCTCTGTCCCCACTCTCGCTTTCATTTCTCTGTAGTGCTGACAGGTGACTGACTGCTTGACACACCTGTCAGAGCTTAGTCTCCCTCATGCTGACAGATACAGACATCTCTCTCTCTCCCTCGCTTCTGCTGTCTTCCCTTCCTGATCCCTGTCTCCTGCTCTTGAGCAAAGGGACTAAGTGAACTTCCATGTATTAAAAGGTAAAGAAAACCAGAAGCTAAACTAGATCCCTCTCTGTGGTATTTAAGTGGAAACTCAATCCCTCTTATTGGGACTGTTTTGTGGAAAATCTTCACTCCTGTTTAAGGGAGGTGGACATAAATGAAAAAAAGAAGCTTTCGGCTGCCCTTTTGTCTTGCCAATTTTTCTATTTCAAGCCCAACAATACATCAATCAATGAGCTCAGAGGGCATTCTGGGAGAACTTGTGAATGTAGGTTTGTAAAGTATCTTGTTCATCTAATCCTGTCATAATGCAAGAGTATATAAACAGCCTCCATCTTGTACAAATGTGTTTACCTTCATTATGCAAGAATCATATGAACTGGTAAACTCATGAATCAGGTGATAAGAAAACAAATGAGTTCAGTTGTTGGACAATTTTTTTATCCCTAATGTGAATTTCTCCATGCCATGTTGTTATCGTTAATTAAAACAAAAAATATAAAAAAAAACGTTTTTGTTAATGAAATTAAGCTGGCATAATATTTATTTATTAGTTTATTTCTAGAAGTGGAAAATACAGACCCCCGTAGTAACTATATTAAAAATAAAACAACAACAACAACAAAATTTCAAATAAAAAATAACTGTAATTTAATTATATATATATATATATATATATACAGTGTATATATATATATATATATTGATAAGGTAATATGACTTGGCAAGCTGAAATAAGTTGAAGTGCTAAAATTATGATTTAGAATTAATTAACAAAACAAAATCGAATAAAAACGTCAAAATAAACAAAAAATGTAAGTAAAATTTTTAATGAAAACTGAAATTATTAAAATAAAAGCTTATTTAAAATACAAATAAAACAAAAACTATACATAAAAATACCACTTCATGGGAATGTATTGCTTTGATTCAAAATCGTGATATTCTTCACAAATATTTGCAGTAAATGTTCACGCCAGGCCTAGTAATTCTGATGCTCATGACACATATTCCGTATTTATATACTTAAAAAAAAAACAGTGCTCTGATAGTAGGCTTGTGTTAGCCTGACGCTGACCATGTGTCTGTTAGACTGTGTGTGTGTGTGTGTGTGTGTGTGTGTGTGTGTGTGTGTGTGTGTGTGTGTGTGTGTGTGTGTGTGTGTGTGTGTGTGTGTGTGTGTGTGTGTGTGTGTGTGTGTGTGTGTGTGTGTGTGTTTTACAGGCATCCTACAGATGGAATGTGTGTGTTCCAGACAGGGCCATATGGTCTGATAAAACTGTCTTCTCTGAAGACTACAAATGAATCCTTATGCTCAATAATAAATATTACATGTATAAAACAGATATGATGAACAATGTGCTTGGCCTTTACAGAGTCAAAAACCCACCTGTGGGAATTATGAGTTCTGTTAAAGGACAATGGTGGGTAGCAGAGAGAAGGCTTCGAGGAAAAGTGCTGTTGGATTGCTTTGAGTCACAGGCTTTTAAAAATAGTCTTTAATAGTGCACTATAAGAAACACAAGAAACACCTCATGCCACAAAACAGTGTAATGCCTTGTTTCACCAGCAGAGGGACCAACAAAATGCAAGTATCAGATGCAAGACTGAGAGCAAAGAAACAGAGAACTAAAAAAACACTAGAGTAAAGACATTTTCTCTACACTCAGTGGATCATCCATTTATTTTGTTGGAATACACAGCCAATTTTTAATGGTAATCAATGGAGAAAGATACTTTTGGAAACCAGATGGTGTAGTAATGTCATCTACCAGCAGCCAAACATCATTGACCACACAGTCAAGTCTCTCACAGTCACAACTGAATTTGAAATTGCAAGTTTGGTGTTGTAAAAACGTAGCTATCTGTCGAGTCATTGACAAACGTTGGCTATAGCATGAGGTTACCTGTGTTTAATCCACTCCTGTCTGCAGTGGTACTGTATGTACAGTAGTACAATGTGAGGGTCATGCATGTTAGTAAATACAGCCATCCAAATGTGTGACCATAGTCTATGAATGAGACAGGCTTTTTTAAAGTATAAAAGACTCTCTCTGTCTCTCTGTCTCTCTGTCTCTCTCTCTCTCTCTCTCTCTCTCTCTCTCTCTCTCTCTCTCTCTGGTTAGAGAGTGTGGCTTAATTATAAATGAATTGTATCATTAGTAGTAAGTTGCTGCTGGCGGCCGCATTGAGCCTGTCGAGGTTAATTACTGTAACGTGTTTATTCAGTGTCAGCTTCTGCTGTGAGCTGTCACACACGTGCGGATTCAGTCTTCAAACTCACGGCTACATGGAGAGGAACCTGGACAGCAGTAACACATACATCTCCCGCTCTCTCTTTAATCTGTGCACTCATATTCTCATACATCTGGAGTGTTGGAGGAATGTTTTTTACTCACGGCCATCAGTCATTTAGTTAAGAACAAGACACATAAGAAATGATGGTTGACATTGTCAGATTACAACAGGAGAGGACTGCATGACATCCATAAATGCATGAACTACACTGAGTCTTGGTAGATAAAGAGAAGTTTATTTGTGGATTTTTAACGAACAAGGCCTATCTCTTATCAAGATCAAAACACTACTTTACATTCAGTTTTATATTTAACAAGATGCATTTAAACAAGCTTCTTGCCTAAATAATATGTGTGTGTATGTGTGCATACTTAGTTGTACTGAGCTAAATTAGACAAAACCTCTATTTGGAGACGTCCTACTTCCTAAAAAATAATAGATAATAGATGCATAAATAATAATAATACATTAATTAACAATAATAATGTAACTAGTATTCAATATTTTAATAATTCAATAATATTATTATTAAATTAATTTAAAAAATATTTAATTATTTAATAATTGCTTATAATTGCTCAATTATATTTATTATTGTCTATAATGTCTGTTATGCTCCCATTCAGATAATTTATATGTGTGTGAAGATGTTTTTTGTGTGTGTTTTTTTGGGCCATCCAGGGCTGGTTCATACTCATGGTTCATATGTTGATATTCGTAATATCAACATCCACTTAATTCTGAGATATTATGACAACCAACTAGTCCTCTCCTCACTAGTTAAAAAGGCTTATAAATTAGCAAAAACATGTTTTTATTTAAATGTAGTGTTTTGCACATTTCTGTGATGGGCAGGTTTTGAGGTAGAAGTTGGATAATGTCAGAAAAAATATCATTAACCTGATATACAATCCTTACTACTATATATATATATATATATATATGTGTGTGTGTGTGTGTGTGTGTGTGTGTGTGTGTGTGTGTGTGTGTGTGTGTGTGTGTGTGTGTTTATTTTTTTATTTAATTTGGACATAGCAATAACATTGGACAAACCAGATGCATTGTTTAAAGTGTTATAGCACATGCGCTAATTTTAATTATGAGGACACAAATTTGTATAATGACATGGGTTCACTGGTATTACAACGTAAACATAGTTTATGAGGACATTTCCTGAGTGCTCGTAATTAAAATGGCTTAAAAAGCTTATTAAACAATGTTTTATTAAAAATGTAAAAATGCAGAACGTTTTTCTGTGATGGGTAGGTTTAGGGGTAGGGTTAGTGTAGTAGGGGGATAGAATACACAGGCTGGAGTACAAGCCACGCCTATGGAATGTAGGCTACTATAGATGCACCAACGTGTGTGTGTGTGTGTGTGTGTGTGTGTGTGTGTGTGTGTGTGTGTGTGTGTGATTTCGCACATCACACACTCTGAATCCAGCGATTAAGATATGCCATACACAGACTTCAGCTCATTTACCTGGATAGTACAAGAGATTAGTCAAGATCTCTCATACAAATTTTCTCAGTTTTGACTGTTATGATGTATTGAGAGTTTTAGAGCTGACGTTAGACAGAGGGAGAGAAGATGAAGCAAGTCATGGACAGATTTGATTTATGTCAGTTCTGATCTGCTCAGTAACTCATCTGCTGACATTTCTCTCTCTCTCTCTCTCTCTCTCTCTCTCTGTCTGTTTTTAGCAGTGCTGTTGAGAGAGGAGCTGCCCTCATTTATCAGACTGTCAATCCATTCCTCTGTTCCACACTACTGCTCTGACACACTGACTAATGATGGCTTGTACTGAAGACACCTTGTTCTCAGCAACACACACACACACACACACACACACACACACACACACACACACACACACACACACACACACACACACACACACACACACACACACACACACACACACTCTACTATTCTACTGAATCACACTGACAGACTGACAAATGATGTTTCAGACCAAAGACACCTTGCTGTCTCGCTTTCTCTCTCATTTACTGCCCCATCTCACTAACTACCTTATCAAACATATAAATGATATTCAAATTGTATTGCATCCTTTCTGATCTCAAACACCAACTATTCAAGAATATGTTTGGAAGAGTGCAGGGCCTACTGCAAATTGACTTGCGATGTAGGCTGAAACATATAATAAATGTTTATTGCACAGTGTATTCTGAACTTATCAACACTATTGATTGTGTTTGTTTTCTCTCCTGATGTTCTTGCCCATCGAATATGTTTTTATTCAGAGAAATTCAAGAATATTTGGGACGGCACCGTCAAGTGTTGGGTGTTATTTCCATCTAGTGGCCAACTTTGGTGTAACAGCTTGTGCATAAAAAATGGAGGTCACAGCATTCCATGCACTAAGTGTGAATTATTTTATGGAAACTCTACTCTGTCAACTGAAAAATATATCTGCTAATTACATTTACTTCAAATGTCCTACAAATAGTTCATATTATTACCTTATTGCTAAGCACATTTTGGAGGCCCGGCTCCCAATCAGAAGCTAAACAACCGTAACCGATTTCAATATTTCAGCTCCAGATTTTGAGAAAGATCAAAACCTGATTTAAGGCTTTAAAAAAAATCTTTTTTTTAGTTTAAGCATCGTGATAGTTCACTTTTATATATTATAATTTTTTCTTTTAATAAAAGATTAAAACTGTTGTATTTTCCTGTCTAGAATTTTGTTTAAAAAAATATGACCAGAACACTTTCTTATAATTTAATGTGTTCTGTTTGATGCATTTTCTCACTGTGTAAAAGCACCATAGCAGAAAGTGCCACATCTTACCCCACTCTCCCACAACCGATCTGTATTAGTCATCTTTCACCAAAAAGCATCGTGAATTATCACACAAATGTAAAGAAATACTGGTAAATATTCGTTCATTGAACACTCAAGACAACTGAAAGTAGTTTTGAATGGTTATTATTAAGTGTTTTTACACATGAAATAGAGTAAATAGAACAACATTAGATGGAAGCATATAATCGGGGTGTTTTAAAAATAACAGTAAATCTCTCTAGCTTTTTACAAATTAAAAAAAAAATCCCAGTTAGAGAGAAAAAAAAGTGACATTAAATAACTATGTTGATAAATTTACATGACAGAAGAAAAATTAAAGGAAAAAAAAAGACAGTTGCTCATTTTCAATTTGTTTCAATCCATTTTTTAGCATGACTCAGTTTTAGGGCCCAGCAAGAAAAAAAGAAAGTGAATTATGGTAGGAGGAAAAACATCAGTTTCCGGTATATAATTAGGCTTTGTGAGCAACTCGAGCGTGTGGCTGAAACCTAGGAGCATCTCGCAGTTCTTCACCTTTCCATATTACGCCTCTCAAAAACACTGACATTACAATCCCCGTTTCAATACAGCAAGGTGGAAGCATGCAAGATCTCGCATCATTGTAGTCAATGTCTTTGGCTTGTGAATTCAACAGTGACTCTTGAGGGTGAAGTACAGGGAGGGAGCATTGAAAAAAAAAAAAAAAAAAAATTCATCTCAGCAACTCTAATGAACACCTTTTTATGGATTTCACAAGAGATTGTAACAAGAACAGAGCTCAGAATGTCCATGCAACATTATTACATTACAGATGTTCAACAAACCCTGAATTTACAAGATTTAAAGAAATAATTCACAACCTCATTTTACACAGAATTACAAAAATCTTTACAAAGATGCTACAGCACTGCCGTTCCCGCTGATTAGCCGCTGTGCCGTCACACCCTCAACTGATCCGAGCAAACATGATTTTGTAAAAACATGAAACAAAACGTTTTAAAAATTGAGCTAACAATTCCATGTTACAAAATGAATAAGTCTAACGTTTAAACTGAACAAAAAGGAAGCATGTTTTCTGCACCTCTGTGTTAATACAACTTGTTAAAAGCTTTAGTAATTGTGTCCAAAACTTTATCAAGAACTTCCTGAAACCTCAAGTATTCAAGGCCACGGAATAATGTCCTCTATATATGCAGAATACTTTTTATCATTAGGCGTCACGAGATAAAATATTTTATATTGGATTAACAGGATTCACACGACTCAATTCTTGAAACCTTTCTTGTAAAAATATAAAGCATAGCCGTACTGACAGAAGAAAAAAAAATATTCGTGAACAAATCAGGTTTAGAGACAAGAACTCCATAGAAAGAATGCAGTATATTAAACCTCAAACTTTCTACACCATTTGAGGTGAGCTAAATTGAGCCTGCAGATTCAACACATTGAAAAGACATTCCATCTGTTGCAAAACTAGACAATTAAAGTCCCCGAAATGCAGTACTTTTAAGAAAAGAAAATCTGACAAAAACAAACAAAAAATCCTGGGGCCTAAAAACAAAAGACAGGATTCCTTCCAAGTTAATGGTCTGAGTATAATGTACAGTGGGCTGAATGCAGCCCTTTCAATAACCCCTGAACCGGTGTAATGGTGAGTCCCATTGGGCAGATGCCACACTGAAGTGGGGTTTAATGATTGGACTGAGGGATTAGTCAGCCACATTTGTACTTATTTATATCCCTGCTGATTCCAGGCCTGCCCGTAGACGCCGTAAGTGGGCATCTGCCAGCCGTTGGGCATATACTGACCCATCTGCTGACCGTTGCCGTATGACTGACCCCACTGTCCGTAAGGTTGGGCAGCATAGGTGGGTTTATTCTGCTGTGGACAAGAAGAAACAGTAAGACTTGAGTTTACAGGAGTGTGCAATAGGGCAGAGGAAAGACATGTTTCTGAGAGGTCAAGATTAGTGGTGCAACGGATCATCATTGATCCGTTCGGATCAATATCTTCGGTTCGGCACACACGTGATCCGCGGATTGATGTATAAAAAAAAAAGTAAAAAAAAAAAAAAAATTGCGCATGTTCAGTCCACACACAGCTTGGTCATTGCAAGCGGAGGAACGGAGGAGCCCGCGTCATTTAAATCCCCTGTATGGGAGCATTTTAGCTTCCCTGTCAAATATAATGATGAAGGAAAGAGGTTAGTGGATAAAACTGTGACGGTGTGTAGGCACTCTGGCACAAGAAAGCCATATTACAGTGGAAACTAGGAATCTGTAGCCCTGCCTTAGCTCTGAACACACGTCTATTTCGCTTCAAATGCTCGCTTTATCATTATACGCGCGCGGCGCGTCCTATTCGCTTTGGACGCGCGAATGGATTCAAACTGTTCAAGCATCGAAGTAGACGCGATAGACGCGAATTTGACGCTCTATTTGCGTTTGGTGTGAACGCAGCAAAATGAACAGGCTGCGATGTCAAGATTGCAATGCTGGTGTGTGTGTGTGTGTGTGTGTGTTTGTGTGTCAGAGAGAGAGAGAGAGAGAGAGAGAGAGAGGTATTTGTTCTCCATTTGAGTGATATGTTTATATCTGGCTAATTGAGCAAAGTGCTTCCATTATATATTTTATTATTAGTAGTGTTGGTTCAAGAATAAAATAAAAATATCGGATTGATATCGGTATCGGCATTCAAATAGCCAAAGCTGCGGCATCGGAAGTGAAAAAGTGGTATCGGGACATCCCTAGTCCTTTAAATACATGCTGAAAGTGCTTGAGCCACGTATCCCGTAGCACACCCACTGTTGATTTTATATATTTTAATTTAATAATTTAAAAGTGTTAATAAAAAAAAGACAAAACTTATGTTTATTTGTCTTTTTATTTTTATTTTTTTTGATCCGAAAAATGATCCGATCCGTGACTCTGATCCGAGAAACGATCCGAACCGTGAGTTTTTTGATCCGTTGCACCCCTAGTCAAGATCAAGGTAAAGGGGTACCTGGGGCATTTGCATCTGTTGCATGGATCTCATATCAGCCGTTTCTTTTCCCCAGTAGCACTTCACAGTGTGGCCCTCAATGCAGGTCCCGTTTACAGACACTATGGCATGGGCGGCACCCTCATGAGAATCGAACCTGAAAAAGCAACATGCTAAATTTTCATATATACGCATAGGTGAAGGATTTCAAGTCTTAGAGTAGTAGCGTGACACACACCTCACAAATGAGTAGCCTTTCTCTGGGAAAACCCTGATCTCCATTATCTGCCCGAACGGAGAGAAAGTCTGTCTCATCAGCTGATCTACAGTGGATGAGAAAAACACGTTCAAACATCACTGACTGCATATAAGATCTGCATTATAATGAAATGTGCTTTGAAAGATTAATCTTTTAAGACCTTTTAATTGAATGACACTTATTCACTGAAACTGTGCAAAACTTTTCAATTTGACTAGGGCTTAAAAGATCACACAGAAAAAAAAATAGCCATAATTTTTCAAAACACATGCTAATTTACAACATTTAGACATCTGTACAAACCTGAAAGGCCAGTAGCAATGCCACCACAATACACGGTGCAGTTGCTAGGACTCGACTGGTTCAGAACCTCCTCATAGGACAAGTGTTTGCTGCTGGACGCTTTATAAAGTAAAGATAGAGAACATTTTAGAGTAGCATAACAAACATATGATATGATAAAAAAAAAAAAAAACTAGTTCCATAATAGGTGGTCAAGAAATTGGAAACTAAAGAAACTGTCAAATGATAGTTTAAACTGATCTACCTTCATTGTTTGGTTTGGGAGCGGATGGCTTCCTTGTGGCCCAGTTTGTTCTGATCTGTCTTCCTCCCAGCCATTGGCCATTCATTTGCTGAATGGCACTTTCTGCATCCTATAAGTTGCAACAAAACCAATCAAACTTATCAATAACAAAAAAGACAAAAGACAAAAAGTTATATTTATATTAACCTGTTGGAACAGAGAAATGTTTTGGCACCTCCCCCTTTTGAGCCCACACCATGAAAATGACAAATGAACTCAAATGGTTGTATTTCCTGAACCCTTTGGAGTATGTGCAGTTGTGGTATCTTGAAAGAAGACAATTTGAGCTTTATTTTCCCAAATTATTACAAGTTAAAAAATTAAAAGTTAGAGAAGCTGAAGGACATTGGTGTGGAGATGTCTTTTAATCATTGAAAAAATATTAATAAACATGGCTGCAACACCTAGAAACAATGGGCTAAAAGAGCCACAAGTCTAAAGTTATGTTTCAAATTTAAGGGTGATATAACAAAATAGGGTGGGAGGTATTTGGGTTCTTGCAAGGTTTTTACTATGACTCGTGCCTTTCCTAAAAACGGCCACTTTGAGCTTTAAAGTGCCTTTGGTAACAAAATTATCAGAGGGCTAGAGAACGCAATTAGTGACTTTTACAAACACAATGTGTACTAAACCAGTCTTTCTTAAAAAAAAGTAATGTAAAAATTACAAAATTTAATTTGATATGATTTTCAATGCACACACGTTTTGTTATCATAAATTCACACAAATTCTAAGTATAAAAAAAAAAAAAAACCTTAACGACAGGTTTTGTCGCCATACATACACGGAAATTGTGAATGACTGGAAAAGTTGTTTGCCAGTCATTCACAGAGCATCAGCCTCCTCTTGTCTCCATACCAGGGATGTTTAAATTAACAATCGATTAATAGTTTACCTCTTAAATACGAAGCAGGGGCGCTAAGTTATCACATTACATAACCTCTTGCTTAAACAACACAAAATGGGTGTCTTTTTAAAGTTTAGAAGCTTAGCTTTACAGTGAATAGGGTATATGACCATCACTTAACAAGTCCTTTAAAATTAGCTGACATATTAGAAGTGCTCTATTTTCAGTGTGAAAAATAACTGCTTTTCAAGAAAACGTTATCTGTAAAATCATGGTAGCCGAACATAACAGATTGGGTCTCATATCATTGAAAAGGTCTCAACTAGCTGAATACAAGCACATTTGCTTCAGTTAGAAAACTATACCAAGTATTTGTATGAAAAATCACCACAACGCACGTGTAAGCAGTATACACATGATGCTTTTTGCCACGTTTTTGTTTGCACTTTCATGAAACATTAGTAAACCATAGTAGATCAATACCTGCTCTAAATAAAGATAGTCTCGAACGAGCCCAAACACAACATAAGACAATGTGTAGATCACGGTGTGACATGCCATGCTGCTTGGCTTCAATTATAGGACTTCAGGGATCGGATCGCGTCGCGATCATGACGCAGTGTTTTCCAACGTCATTTGAAAGTTCAACCAATGGAAACTGGATCTCGGGTATGGTGGGTGGGTATAGTTGGTAGGGATGATGTGTAGAGAGTAATCAGGCACCGTTTTACAGCTGGAGTGCGTTTGGATTGGTTTGATCGCTCAGATTGATGGGTCTTGATTTACCATTCGCCATAGAATAGAAGTGTACAGCTTAAACTGCACTGAAAGATCATCATTCATTAACCGGGATCTTATTACTGTTAATTCTATGCACTTTTATTGTGGCATTAACACAAGTAGTTCTTTCTTATGTTTTGTAAAATCACATTTGGAGGATTTTTTGGACCCTAGGTTAATTATGATTCAGTAAACAGCTAGCCTACTTAATCCATTGCATGACTTGAAGACATTAATATATTTAGAATACGTAACTACGGCGTGCTCGCCATAATTTTTCCTCGTGTCTCTGCTGCACATTTTGTGCATGAGCTGCACACGCCTCAAAACTACTCAAATGATGACCTTGCATAATTGACCATTGATTAGAATTGAATTGATAAATCTTATCGATCGTCGATTAATTGTTAGCATCCCTGCTCCATTATATAAACATGCTACTTAAACAGATGCTAAAGGATGACCGATTCCGACAGCAATCGGCCTCCAAAAACAATCTATTGTCTCCATACATACACAAATGGCATGTCATTGACGGCATGTCATTCAGGCAGCAGAAGCATGAAGTTTCCAAAAAAGTATTTTGTCTCAATACATAGACTTTCCACAGGTGTTTGACTCCGCCCACATAGAAATCACCATCGAAATGATTTCACTGCCTTCACTCTCTGATGCATTCTACATCTCACTTCTTTTCTAACATCCTCATGAGGGAAAAAAACTGAGCAACTTTGATCCACAACAGCGATGAGGATTACAATGATAGCCTGATCAGAGCGCGGCAGAAAAACAATGAGTTACAGGTAGGGCTGTGACGGTATGGGATTTTTTCTTACCGCGGTAAAGAAGCAACAAATCTCGCGGTTTGGCGGTTAACCGACCCCCCACCCACCCCCCCAAAAAAAAAAAAAAAAAATAAATCACCCGCGGCCGCGTCACACACTGCAGACGCGATCAAGAACGCATGTAGCTTATTAACAAATAAACAAATTAACATTTATATTAAATTGTAAATATGAATAATTAACTATTAATTAAGGCCGGCGACACACTGGCTGCGTGGTGTGAGTGTGGCGTTTCTGTTGCGTGTCAGCTGCGTGGCTTTTTTTATGTCTTTGCACACCAGAAACAGCGCTGCTGCTGCTAGGTGACATATAAGCCTCATTGGTGATATATTCGACATATGGGGAGAGAGTTGTGGAAGGCCTATACTTAATGTTAAACATAAATATATAACAGCAAAGACAGCGTCGGCAGTATTGACGGCAAAATAGGCTACAGAATATTTCGTTCTGTATTGACAGGTGCAATATTTGAAAATCGATAATATTTTTTTTAATTACATTTATATCTGCATTTATGTCAAAACCTAAACTTTCAAACATCAAAATGTAATTTATTAATATGTATTCATGTCAAAATGACATACAAACATTTTTTTCCTATTCTATTTAGCCAGGAAACGCTTCCAACAGGCTTGCGTGAAAAATAGGCGTCGGTTCTATTTCTAGCATGCACGCTTTTTTCCGCGCGGCTCGTGCAGCAACTGAGACGCGCGTCTCACGCAGGCAGTGTGCAAGCTCCTGTTAACATGGGAGCCGAAATAAAAACGCACACGCCACGCAGCCAGTGTGTCGCCGACCTAAGGTAGGTGTGCTGCACTTAAGTCCAGCAAACGCCACAGGATGGTTAATTTTTCTAAGATGTGGTCTTAAGTTAGTGGTATTTCCTCGCGAGACGAATACTTTTGTGCGACAAATACGGCGTATTGCCTTGTCCAAATTCACCGGCTTCCCCTTAATTGTCACCTGCCTCAAGGCGACACAGTATTTGGCTTAGACACTAGATTCGTGGCTATTTTTTGAATAATGTCATTCGGCTAGCGCCGTCAACTGTTATTGCCTATACCACATAAGAGAGATCGCTACTTGCAATTAAAATCTAACTCCAACTGTTTACGTTATGCTTGTCTTTTATGCCTGTGTTTGTTTGTATTTAATTGAACATTATCTGTAAACATCACAAGTACTGAAACCTAGCAGTTAATTAATAATAATCAGAAACACACAAAAAAATAAATCCCCCATATGTTTAACGGACTGTCCCTCCCTTGCGCAGGAAGCGTTTTTTTTTTTTCTCCAGAAGCACTTGAACATGGGACTCGCAGAATACAGTAAATTATAAGCAAAAATGAATGTGTTTATAGTTCATATCACACACCATATGCACTCCTGTAACTTTCAAAAAAAAAAAAGAAAAAAAAAAGGTGCGGTGATGACCTCACACCGCGGTAGGCATCTCATTAACGCGATATTGCGGTGATGCGGTAATCGTCACACCCCTAGTTACAGGTGCGCATCATTCGAGAGCTTGCAGATGAATATGGTCGAGACAGCCGTCCATAATCATAAAACTATCTTCACACATGGAAGACAGACATCAAGTGCGTTGTTGGAATAGTCTTCGCATTTGCTAAATGTTCTGTCCATCAAGATTTTACCAAAGACAGTGGATGGCTGATTACATTGTAAATGACTGGCTATTCCTCTAAAAAGACACAAAATCTATTCCCGTCACAAAATCTGACGGCCTTGGATATGGAGTAAAACTACCACCCTATTATGAAAAAAAGAAAAACTTGAGGCAGGCTCATTTGTTTGTAGAGTGTAATGTATACTATCAGATAAAGTTTTACAAAAGCTGCTCAGATTGCATAATTTCTTGAACAATGATGGAGGGCAGATCGTTCATACAAAATGTGATGTAAACAATGTATAATATGTAAATATTTCACAGATTTAATGCTTTTGTGGACAAAAAGTGCTGTTGGATGTTTTCCATTGGACTCCAGTCATGGACAGTTTACCCAAGTGCGACAAACACGATTCATCTCGCCGTCACGATTTCATATCACAGGTATGAAGTCCCGTTTTGATTTTATGTTGTCATTTGTACTCCCAAAAAGACTATATTACTGTCGCTGGAGCATCTATATCATAAAACAGACACTGTATATTGAAACTAAACCCCTAGACCTTCCAAATTATGTATGTTAATATTATTAACATTTTTAGTCTACATAGTAAATGTAAAAAAGTAAACAAAGTGACAAGCCCGAGGTCGGCTAGTGTGCTTCAACAGGTTAACGAATAACATGAAAACTTACCCATTTATTAATGAAGGAGATGAAACCATATCCTTTAGATTTGCCTGTGGCCAGGTCCTTCACCACACGAGCATCACTGCATCAAAAATGAAGAATCCAAATGTTAAGACAATCCAGCTCTAATGAGTTTTAAATAACACCTGATTTACACAATACTATATTCTCCTTACGATATCTTTCCAAATGGAGCAAAGGCTGCTCTGACATCATCTGTTGAGATTTCTGGGCTCAGGTCACCGACAAAGACATGGAAATGATCTACAATAATGGTTCGAGGGGAAACAGTTAGACAAAGATAAATAATTCATGCTTTACATTTTGACCACATACAGTACAGCCACACATGCATCCATTAGTGCATCCACAAATTAAACCCCATCTCATAAGGAGGACACTTACTGCTTGTGTCTTTCTTCTGGCTGCTTGGCATTGAGGCCCAGTTAACTTTCATATCCTATGGACGAAAGCAGAGTAGAGACCGGGAAGAGTGAGACAAACATCAGCATAACATCACCTTCATCTTACTTAGCCGCAAAATATGGTGAGCCTCCAAATGCAGAAGAAATAATCGGACAAAAAAATAAAACCCTGGTGATCACTCAAAGAAAAAGGAACAAAATTTTTTTTGGGGGCTAAAATTATTTACTACATAATTAAAGAGTCTAAATAGCAAGAGACTTACAACAGAGTGATATTATCAACTTGTATTATTCTTCAAAATGTCATTTATTACCTGATCAAAAATTTGCACTGAATATATTTTTGCCAACGATTTGCTAAATTTGAAGGCCTGGTACAGGTGTAGATGATTATAAAGCGAGGCTAGGTGTTAGCAGACATGCAGGGGGGGACAAAAATAAAAATGGTTAACCTCCTGTACCCAAAAGATGACTCAAAGAAACAAAGAGGATGTGCCACGTTCTAACATGCTTTGTGAAGTTTGGAACATGACAGAGTAATGAGCCACTCCATTGGAAAAATGAAGGAAGGACTTTGTTGCAAGGACTTTCTGGGAAAATATTTTTGCTTATAAATACCAATACAGCCATAATATTCTCAGCTACATTTAAATACATATTACAGTGTTAAAGCCATAAGCTTAATTTTATGAACATGTACAATGAACACATTACTAGATTTTGACTTGACACGGTACATTGTCGTATATGCAGCTTCTTACACTCAAGTCTTTGTTATTTGGCCTGGTCCAAACTGAGCAAACGTCTTTAAAATGGCAGTAAATCCTTGATCATTTTGATTTGTATATTTTAGATGGTTGATGATATGAAGGATTTGATGCACAAGTTATAAGCGATTTACCTATTAACACACTATAAATGTGCTAACTAAACATTCTGTGTGCCATCTTAGTAAACAGCATTACCATAGCTTTAACACCACATTTAAGAGGTGAAGCTTCACATCAAGCTTACTTTTGTGGGTTTGTGAGAGATATATTCTTACCTTTCCTAAGATCTTCCTGCCGTTCATGGCAGCCAGAGCTGCTGCAGCGTGTCTGTTCTCATAGAACTCCACAAAGCAATATGGGTCATTGCCGGCCGTCTAAAAAGAAAGAAAGGCCAATTGAACCAAGTCAAACACCAATTTTGGGGGGTTACAGGTTTCCAATATTCCCACTCTTTTTGATCAGTGAATTTCCATGACCTATCCAGTTACCACAATTTTTTTGAAGATCATTCTGATGCAGATCAATCGTATAGACCATTTTGTTAACAGATTCATCAATTCAAAAAGAACAACTAAAGAGCAACAGCTAGACCTGAACATAGTTAGAAAAGGGTATTAACAAGAGATATGTCCATGACACTTAAGAGTCTACTAACTTGAATTACTTTAGCAGGCCTGAAAAGCACAATTTAAAAAAAATATTTCCCCGTTTTCCATGATTGTGGGATCCCTGGATTTCAGATGTTCTTTTAACTCACATCAATGATCATTTTACAGCTTTTGCAAGGTCCGATCTGGGAGAACACTTGCAGGATGAGGGCCTCCGTCACGTCCCTGGAGAGGTTCCCGACATACCTAAAAACACAGGAGAGCAAAGCCAGCTGAGAAAGACGGTCACTGCGTTGCGTTTTTCCTCCATCTCTCCCGCCAGCAGCGCATTCCGCGGGGTTTCATTTCTGCCACGTTTTCAGCGCACGAGAGCGAACAGCTAATGTGATCCTAAAGCTATATATGTGATAGAAACGACGCCTAGCAAATATGGTGTCTTTCTGATGCCATCTTTTACACAAAAGAAAAGCACGATAAAGGCCCTGTGGGGGGGATAATAACATTTAAGCGCTTTTTTTAGTAGTTAGCTCTTTGGGTAACGGAAACCTAGCGCTACCGACGGAACTTGTATGCTAGCAAAAGCCTCTTCTGAACTGTAATTACTCCCAATGCGGACAGATTAGTTCAGCAATGTGGATATAACCTGACAAATTAAAACAGCGTTAAGACTAACAGTATATTCATGTCCGAGACCTCTGCTAGGCTCGGTTCCGCTGCCCCAGTTTTGTGTTTGTCTAGCCGGCTTATGCTGCAGGCGTTGAAAGCATGGACGTCCAGGTCCATATAACAATTCATTTATATAACATTGAGTAATTAACGGACTCATACTCTTGAGCTCATAATGTGAAGTTTGGCTCGCTGTGCTTGCGACCTGTGCGCCGCTTTAATAAACGTGTTTAAACACGAGTTTGGCTTCGCAAAGCGGCCGACTAAACTACAGCAGCACTCACAATGTCCTGGGCTGATCCTCGTCCATCATCATCATCGTGCTGGTGGGAAAAGGTTGACGCTTTGATTAAAAACTGCTCTGTTTTTAACGTTGGAGTGGATAAAGCCTCTAAGGTTTTAACTTGTTAGTTAACGCGAATTTACTGGAATAACTTCCTCTGACGTTACTCATAAAACGTCATCACATGACGTTGCAAGCGTTCCTCTTCAGCGTCTGCTGTTTTTGGAGAAAGAGACCGATTACTGCCCCCTATCAGATCATACTCTGACCCTGGTGGCTCATTTCCGAGAATCGATTCTTTTGATTCAGTGAATCGTTTACATCACATATCGGCGTGGCATGGTCTAACGTTCCAGTAAAGCCAAGTACATCTATTAATTTGTATTTATAAAGGAATTTATTGTGATATAATCTGTCTCAATTTATCAGATTTGTTACAGGGGGGAATCTGCTTACAAAAAATTAAGTCATTTAGAAAATCTGCTTAATTTTCATACTTTATTTGCATTTACATTATATAACTCACATACATATATCTGAAATAGTGACCCTGGTGAATCTCTGTGTTGTTAACTTCAAAGCAACATGCTTTCTAGAATTTAAAAATATAAACTAAAGAGTGTAGGCATCACCAGATTGAATGCGGGTAACATTAAACCATTTTGTGTGAAATAGAGGAGGGTAACAGATTTTCGTAACGTTTGCCTTGTCGGATTTGGTGACCCTCCTGTATCTCTTACTTTTCACATCAAAGTAATGCTTTCTAAAATATAAGATAGAGGTAATATAGACCAAAGACATTCAACAGTGACCGTCTCCAAGTCAACCGATTCATTGAAAAGATCCGACTCAAAAGCACGATTCGTTCACGAAGCACGAATCGTACATAGCTGACACATATCCAGCCCTTTTGCGTTTCATTTCATGCCTTTTGCATTTAGCAAGAAAATCTTAATAGCCATATCTTCTGAGTCCTTTTATAATATAACTGCACACCACTACTAAACACTTAGTAGTGTTACTAAACATGCCTGAAGTTTCTCTCACTGTTCACTCACAAATCCACAAAACTCTGTAAATGTGTTATTTATGTGTCTAATAATGTCTGTTAATGTTGTGGTGTAGTCTTTGATTTCCCCAAGCCAAGAAACAACTTCTTATCTTCCTAAAGTGCCATTTAGGAGCATGTGAAGCAAATTTCAGTAAAAATGGACCACGTTGGTCCAATCAAACGCACGTTGGCACCGGTTGAGAGGCGTGTTCAGATCCCCTGATGCCGCTCGCTGCAGTGAAGATGGCGGAGAGAGGAGACGGCCATCTGAAGCCCTCAAACAGAGAAAGCCTTTGAGTGCATGAGGTCTTCAGTAGAGCATTTGTGTAGTTAGGTGAGTAAAAGAGAAGAGTGTGTCGAAACCTCTCTGATATTTATTCCTGTCGACATTTAACGTTAGCATATTCACGATCAGTTCAGCTGAAAAGCCTTGAGTGCCGCACACGGCTCCTTTCTATGGCTAACACAAGGATCAACTAATCGAAGCATAGATCGGTTTCTGCTGAACAAAACAAAAAGCGCGCTGGTAATTGTTTTATGACAAGAATATGCGACTCTAAATTGCATTTTTTTATTTTTTTATCTGCTTGGTAAAATGTAGCCATATCGCTTTTAGTCACTCCTAGCCGACCAATTAGCAAAGGCCTTTAAGCTTATGGTTCATTTTAACACCTTGCAAATACAGTGTTTATTTGCCGAGCCTTTTATTTAGCAACAACACTCAATTATTTTCATCGCGACATACAAATGCACAAATAGTCGGTTGTGTTAATACTGCTGTCTGTGGCATTCGACATCATAAGCATATGGGGAATTAAAGATGCATCTCAGAAGTTTAGCCATCTAGATCCGATCTAAGTTTTTATGGTGCTCTTTGAATTTCTCCTGATGTTTCTTTTGTTCTTTCTTTCAGCACTGACAGAAGATCTGGCTTCCCAGGATGGACAGAGTTTAGATGTGGTCAACTTTTAAGCTGAATGCATTGTGATTTCCAATAATTGAGACAGTGATTTCTAAAAAGCTGTCTACATTAATGAAAAGAACAATGTAGTCAGCTTAGCAAATTCAACCATTCACATGAATATTATTAAATAGGTGTCTTGAGTTGTGTAATGTGTTCATGCATGTGTTAGGGCTTTTTAGCTGAATTAGACAGATCCCTTCCCAATTGCGTTTTCGTATAATTTTTAGCATAGCTCTTTTAAAGAAATTTAACATGGATGTGAATGAGATTTTACCTCCCCTCCCATTGGAGCCACCAGACGCATTATTTGCGGGGAATGATTACTGTATAGCACCTCCACCACCTCCCCTGCAAACGTCCAGTGACGCAGAGGAAATGGACGTTAGCTCTGGTGGTGATGGACACCAACACACCCCAGCAGTGGACAGGGACGAACAGCTTCTCCTCAACAAGCGCACATTGTCCGTTAGTAGCTGCCTGTCAGATGCTTCTGAGCCCATGGCCAAGTGCCCTAGAACCGCTCGCCATGCTCCCCCAGTTACCAAGTTCTTACCTGATCTAAAACTCCTCAAAGATGTCAAGATCAGTGTCAGTTTCTCTGACAGCAGCAAGAGCAAAGACAGGAAGGTGTTGTATACTGGTTTGGGGCAGGTTAGGAATGAAGATCAGAGCCTAGAGGGCCTGAATGGCGAATTGCATGATTCTTTAAAGCAGAGAAGTGTTCCGGGCAGCTCGAACATGAGTGGCGGTTCCTTAGGTTTAGCAAGAAACAGCGAAGAGCTGGAGACAGAGCAGGAGAACAAGGTTGAGTTTGCCGTGCTGGACGACCTGGAAGATTTCAGCGAGAACTTTCTGGAAGTGGAAGACGGAGAGCAGAGTGGTTTCAGGTCTCAGATGATAGCTCAGCAGGAGCAAGTGCAAGAGGAGGACCTGAATTACTGCTATGAGGTAAAATGCATGATTGATTTTGGTCATTTGCTTTCTGTTCAAATTGAAATATTACGATATAATGTAGGTTCATTATTGTCATCTAAACCTCTAAATGCCCATCATTCAAAACAACTACTGAAATGTGTATCTACCACAAATAGAGCACGTGTCTTTCATTCATCAAGATGGATCCTGGAGTGTAACAAGGTGGTCCATTTGAAGAACATTTGAATTACAGCTCCCAAAGTGGGCTTGATTCAAATCGTCTTCTCAGCGTACGTTTAGTTGATGACATGTCATTGGCTGCCAGTTTCTTACCCATCTACTCTTCCAGGAGGACTTTGATAATGATGTAGATGCCCTGCTGGAGGAAGGCATGCCCATGCCCAAGAAGAGGCGTCTGGCTGAAGACAAGTTCGCTGGAGACAGCGATCACCATTCGGATGGGGAGTCCGGAGTCCAGCCCATGATGACCAAAATTAAGACCGTTCTTAAGAGTGAGCCCTCTAGTCATAAACGCTGTTGCTACTCTAAAATGTTAGACTGCATTACTTTAATATGCCTTAAAGGGATAGTTCACCCAAACTATGTGATGGGTCTTTTTGAACTCATAGATATTATAGTTTTCTGTACTTTTATTCTTTGATAATTTAGTTTTTGAGTTTGAATTTTTTGTGTGTACACACACACATATATATACACACACACACACACACACACACACACACACACACACACACACACACACACACACACACACACACACACACACACACACACACACATATACTGTGTGTGTGTGTGTTTTATTTATTTTTATCATCTAATTATAATTTAAATAGCTGCATACTGTTAAAAAGTGTTGACAAAAGTGAAATGTTTTTGAAAAGTCTTTCATGCTCACCAAAATAGCATTTATTTGAATACAGTAAAATGGTCATTTTTTTTAGGTATTACAATTTAAAATAACTGTTCTCTTTTAATATATTTTGAAATGTAATTTATTCCTGTGGCAGCAAAAGCTGAAATTTCTTATCAATGCAGAAAACAGCTTAATATTTTTGTGGAAGCTCTAATAAATATTTTTCACTTCAGGATTCTTTGGCTCAAAATTTAAAATGAAAATAATTTGTAACAATGTAAAAGTATTTTCCGTCACTTTAAATCAATTTAATGCATTATTGCTGAGTAAGAATATGAATTTCTTTAAAAAAAAAAGTTTTTTCAATTGTGGTGTATATTCTGTATCAGACTTAAAAGTAAGTTGTGGTCATGTTTTTTTAAAGTCCATTTTGCCATTGTGAAAATATATTTTAGTTTTTCAGTTATACTGTTTAATGTTGTTTTATTTTACAAATGCTTATTTTAGTTTTTTCTAGTGACTGATTATTCAGAACAGAAACCTACATAGAACTGTGACTCTAGTTTATCATTATTAATTTATCATTATTAAGACATTAATATTATTATTGATTTTTTTTAATTTTTTTTAATTTTTTTTAGGTCGTGGGCGTCCGCCAACTGAGCCGTTACCCGATGGGTGGATCATGACATTCCATAACTCTGGCATTCCAGTCTACCTCCACCGGGAAACCAGAGTTGTGACCTGGTCCAGACCTTACTTCCTTGGAACAGGAAGCATTAGAGTAAATGGTTTAAGTCATCTAAGATAAGACTTTCATGATAGTATTTGTCTTGGTGCATCATTTCTACTTACAAATTGAATTGATCTTTACTTTCTCATGCACCTCATCCCTGTATTCTGCTATTTTCCCCCCTAGAAACATGACCCACCAACCAGTAGCATTCCCTGCTTGCACTACAAGAAAATGAAGGAACATGAAGATAGGGAACAGAATGGAGAGGTGACTCCGACAGCAGAGGTGTCTCCAGTGAAATCTGGAGAGGAGGGCGTCTCATCAGAGAGAGCTGATGAGCCTGACTCAACTGCCACAGAAGAGCCGACTGGCAGACCAACATCAGAAGATCCAGATCCTGACATCATGGAACCAGGAGGATCATCTGAGGGGAAGGAGATCCAAGCCTGTGATACTGCACAGGGAGCGCTGGGCCAGGTCAGAGCCAAGGTGGAGGTTTGCAAAGATGAGTCTGTTGGTAAGAGAATTAGGTTTTATTCTCGCTTGTGCATCATTATTCAATATACACATGGTTTGTAAACCCTATCTTCTTGTGACTTGCATCCCAGAAATTGAAGAGTTTAGAAGCTACCTAGAGAAGTGCTTTGATTTTGAGCAAGTGACAGTGAAGAAGTTTCGCACATGGGCCGAGCGCAGACAGTTCAACAGGGACATGAAGAGGAAGCAGGCTGAGTCTGAGAGGCCCATTCTACCGGCCAATCAGAAACTTATCACACTGTCCGTACAAGACGCACCCACAAAGAAAGGTACCCGTCTGAGAGTCTGTACATTTATGAATTGTATAGCACAGAACATGGTGTTTTGACAAGACTGACCATGTTTATATTTCAGAGTTTGTAATCAACCCCAATGGGAAGTCAGAAGTGTGCATTTTACATGAGTATATGCAAAGAGTACTCAAAGTGCGACCAGTTTACAACTTTTTTGAATGTGGTAAGTAGAATAATGCATAAGACCCCCCCCAAAAAAAGAAAAGCTAGTTATAAGCATGAGTTGAATTTAGTACATCATATCTGCAGTATAATTTGCAGTTATGCTAATGAACTGTCACTTGGCAGAAAATGGGTTGTGATTTTATCATTGCAATTGATCATTTGTGTTATAATGCTGTTGTAAAAGCAATAAGCCGCTTAAGGCCATGCCGAACGGTTGAAGGGATTTTGGGCTTGACGTTGTGCCAATTTCCTCTAATCATGGTGAAATTGCTGTAATACGTGGCCTGTTGAGGTAAAAAAATTTAATGATGAAATATAAACGTCTTAATGTAACATTTTCTTTGCACAGAAAACCCAAGTGAACCCTTCGGAGCCTCAGTCATTATAGATGGTGTTACTTATGGCACAGGAACAGCAAGTAGTAAAAAACTTGCCAAGAATAAAGCTGGTACCTTCTCCCCCCTCTTCATTTAATCTTTTGCAAAAATATATATATTTTTATGAATAGATTACTATAAACATTTATTTGACTGGAGAACAGTAATTATTCACACTGTCGTTCTCTTTTGGACAGCTCGAGCAACACTGGAGATCCTCATTCCTGACTTTGTGAAGCAGACGTCTGAGGAGAAGCCCGCAGAGGGAGATGAACTGGAGGTACTGCTCTTCTTTCTGAATGAAGACATTTTTATCTTTGGTCAGAGTTCTTTTATTTGTGGTACTTACGGCCGTTTATTTCCTTCTCCCATCTCACAGTATTTTAATCATATCAGTATTGAAGATTCAAGGGTGTACGAGCTGACAAACAAAGCAGGTTTACTCTCACCATATCAGATCCTTCATGAGTGCCTTAAGAGGTATGTTATGATGTAGTTTCCCATTTGATTACACACAATTCAATATTACAAGAAACACACCTGTTAATACAACCAGACAGTCTGTGGGTCCTTATTATCATCATGTCTGTTTGAAAAGCAACTGAAGATCTGTTACTGTCTGTTCTATAGAAACCATGGCATGGGTGACACCAGCATCAAGTTTGAGGTGATTCCAGGAAAGAACCAGAAGAGTGAATACGTCATGACATGTGGGAAGCACACTGTACGCGGCTGGTGTGAGTGTCCATGCTTAAAAATAACTTTCATTTAAACAACCCTGTACAATTGTGATTAAATCACTTGCATATGTGACCAAACTTCTTTTGGTCTATTTTAGTTTACTAATTTAATTAGCCAATGGCTAGTAAATTGTATGATTGCAGTCGCTTGTGATTTGAGTTAGAGGCAAAAATAAGTTTAGCACAGATAATTACATTTCCTGCTGAGCTTTACGCACCGTCCGTCGCTTGGCTAAGAGCGCCCTCTGTCGCTCTCTCTCACATATGCACACTGAACGTGAGAGAAAGGGAGGGCTCAACAATAAGGACTGACCGATGGTCAAGAGAGTCCCGATTGGGCAAGTGCTGCATCGTCATGAAAGTTTATCATTTGCACGTGTTTAAGCCCTGCCAATTTAAACATTCAAGCGCAAGACGACGCAAAAGACGCTGTGTGCACCCAGAAATACTGAATTGAGCTCTTTCACGTCATCTTGCGCTTGAATGGACAATTTCACACAAAATTGTCAAAATGCTCGTCTTGGTGAGTATCCCTGTAAACATAGTCGGTAATGTCTTAAGCGAATGTAAGACTAACGTGACAACTATGCAGTGTTATTTTACATTTTGATAACTTTATTCAATTTCTGTACCTAATCTGTATCTAACTACTGTTGGATCCACCTGAAAAACACTGTTTAATTTGTATCTTTGTTCTATTTTTTTATTTGGGCTATTGTAGTTTGATAATTTGTTCTTATTTTATTACAGACTGTTTACTTGTCTTTAATAGTGTTTGAAATTTATATTTTATTAGTGTAGAATCTTTTCATTTGCATTGTTCTTGCATTCCATGTAAAAAGTCTGGTGAGTAAAATAAATTGACTAGGCAATGGCGACTCAAGCTTCAGTGTGTCCGTATAGGGTTGTTTAAAGCACACAAGTAAAAACCAATGTTTCACTTTTGGAATAAGTGTTGGTCCACCCTGCAGGTTATTCACAAGCCACATAGCTAATACTGTTAACTCTTGTTGACTGCAGGTAAAAATAAGAGGGTTGGAAAGCAGCTGGCGTCACAGAAGATTCTCCAGATGCTTCATCCTCACGTGAAGAACTGGGGCTCACTGCTGCGCATGTACGGCAGAGAAAGCAACAAGATGGTAAAAAAGGTCGGCACTATCTTTAAATCATACTCTGCATATGTGTTCATAAAGGGGATTCTTTTTTTTTTTTTTATGTGGTTGTAATGTTGAATTCTTGTCTTCAGGAGAACTCGGATAAGAGTGTGATTGAGCTTCAGCAGTATGCCAAAAAGAACAAGCCAAACCTCCACATCCTCAACAAACTACGAGAGGAGATGATGAAACTGGCTCAAGAAAGGGTATAGCTGCAAACATGACCTCTTCCAGCCAAATCTTGCACTTTGGATAAACTAAGTTGGCTAAAGATAAAAAAAAATCCTCTTTGGATGAGTTGATGCATTGCAGTCGACCAAAAATAAATTCCGTAAAGTGACAGCTAAACAGCTTTTCTAGTGCGTACTAATTTAGTCTTTTTATGTTCATTTCAGGAGGAGGCAAGAAAGAAGCCGAAGATGACTATAATGGAGTCTGCTCAACCTGGCAGTGAACCTCTGTGTACTGTTGACGTCTAGCAAACCCTCATCCAGCAACTTGTGATAGCAGATAGCACTGACCAATGGTAATAGTTCTATAACAAAAGGTCATCGCAGCATTACTGACTTATGCATTACTTTGCAGTGCAAAATGGCAATACTAGTTACATTTCTATCTAATTTTTGAGCTCTATTCCCAGTCCAATTATTGCCCATAATGAATGGGTTCAGTTAGA
The DNA here is from genome assembly GCF_965113295.1 of Leuciscus leuciscus. Lineage (NCBI taxonomy): Eukaryota > Metazoa > Chordata > Actinopteri > Cypriniformes > Leuciscidae > Leuciscus > Leuciscus leuciscus. Next base: position 38,363,158 of record NC_138729.1, on the reverse strand, counting down.
GTTGTATACATGCACAGGGAAGGTAGAATGAGCATTAAATACCTCCAGATGCACTTCTGCACCTGAAAAGTGCACAAATAATGATGGCTGTTGACAATGCCTATATGAAAATCATAGAAAATATGTATTAAGTATTACAGATGCTTTTAAGTTTGTGGCTTTTAGATGTTAATAAAAATGTTGCTTTTCCCTTCTTAAACGGCAAATAAATTCATTTCATATTTACCGTGGAACTACAGATTTCACACGCGAGACTCAGTGCTCTTTACTGATGCATTTTTCAGACATGCCTGTCATTTTACAAGGATTGGTTCCTTTTTGTCAGCTTCTGTGGCATGCAGAGTTGTTCATTCAGTGCACGTGATCTTTTATCTGGAAAATAGTTTGACTTAGTGTGGGTTTTCTTTAGTGGCCATGTCTAGTTCTTATTGGCATGTGAAGCATTTAAATGTTGTATTTCTAAAGCATTTCATATGCACACTTACCTTCCAACTGCTGTTAAGAAATGCACTAATGTTGGAACTATTTCCTTGTGTGTGAAATGAACAAGCCTTTTGTTTTAATTTTAACTAAGGGGTGATGCATACCAATGGTCAACTTGACCAGTTGCTCTACTTGTTCAGAAAGCACGGCAGAGAAAGCACAAGTGTTTGAGGTACTGTAGTTCGTTGAGGAAGACATCAGGGATATAGGATGCTTGTGTATGCTACATTTATTTTATTTTTTTGTGGTCTTTTTTTAAAATTACTTTTTCGTTAAACTTTGATATAATCTAACTCTTGCATTAGATACTGGTTGGTAATCTTCAATAGGAAAAAAATGGCATATGTTGCCTTAGTTTGTTTCCCCTTTCAATGATGGTACCTTGTGTTTCAAAAGGGAAACGCCTCACTTAAATCTGCATTTGTGATGCTATACGTTATATATTTGTGGAGTGACGCTTGCTTTATGCATTGATATTTTAGAGAAAATGCCTTCTACGCATGTGCTTTTGAGTTTGTCTTAAATTCTGTATGGTTTTGTGGACATTTTGCTGAGGTGATTGTGCTTGTTTTGTTCAGATCTTATCACGGTGTATTATAGTTTGAACCCTATTCATTATTTCAGAAGGCAGTTTACCTAAAAACAGGTGGTAACTCCATACCTCGAAGAAAATCAGACCATGTCGTTGTATTCAATAGCTTGAAGAGCAGTGTGAACCAAAGCTTTAAGTCTTATGCATTTTTATAGAATATTGCTGCATAGCTATTCATAATATATCTAAACATACATGGAATTATTAAATAAAAAATGCAATAACTGCTGGAATAAAATGATGGTCCCTGTTTGAAGAAAACCACCACTTCCCTGAAACTATTAGGGCTGGGTATCGATTCAGATGTTCCAATTCAATTTCGATTCACAAGCTTTCAATTCAATTTGATTTTGATTCCCGATTCGACTCAATGAATATAGATTTAATACAAATACCATATTTATAAAAAAAGAACAGTGAACATAAGTTTACCAGTGGTTAATTAAAAAGAAATTAAGAGTCACAAACCTGTATATTAAACTTTTTTTATTTTAGGTACACTTGGGTACATTAAAACAGAACCCAACTCTATTTTCAAATGCTTACAATGAATAGACAGAATTTTGATGCGAGATGAAAATTGGACAAGTAAAAGCAGTTGCATGCCTTGATCAAACAGGATCAGGTTATTTTATGTTTAAGATAAAACAAACACAAAATCTCACAGCATTATCTGTAACATGGAGGCCGCAGGCCTATGAACAATGTAGAAAAAGGAATACTGGCTTTTGGGTAATAGATAAATAAGGAAAAAAATCTATTCATGGTCTTTGAGAAAAGATTTTGAATCAGCCACATTTTAAAAAACGAGTAATAGAAAATGTTATTGTTTTGCCCAGCCCTAGAAACTATTAGGGGAGAAAGAAAAATATATTCTAGCCTTAAGAAATGACAGGAAGGTCAAAGTCTGTTTAACGCAACAAGTGAATCAGGTTTTCTTGGGACAGCGACTAAATGCAGTGAATTTAGTGTTTTAGTTTGTGTGCTTCTGAATGTTAACTGTTTGTGAAGACAATTTTCCTGTTTTCAATGAGCACAAGGCTGATGCCATACTAAGAGTGCTTAGAGAATATACTTTCCCAATATATGTCTGGGGTGTACGACTTGTCCTGTCAGTCTTGCCAAGTGAGTATTAGTTATGAAGAAACTATCGTTGAAGGGATAATGTTGAATGATTTAGTTGCAAGTAACGCTGCCTAAATACATTTCTTTTAATGTGACATGATTGCTGATACAGTGATTTGTTTATGCAAATAAATTGATGACCAGAAACTGATGTCTTGTGCTGTTTTTTAATGGGTTGTTTTAATGCAAACAGAGAAAAAAGGAAACGTATACAAAAATATGCAATGGTTTGTGCACTTTGATTAAGTCAGTTAAAATCTGGGGGGGAGGAAACAACAAAAACATTTGAAATACATTGTTTTTTCTCTCCTCAACACTACCATCCAAGAGTTTTTATAGAAGAGAAACTTCTGTGTCAGCATGGTAGATGGAAAGGACAGCAGGGCTTCAGGTCTCTGTGGTCTGACTGTCAGTATTGGAGCTGTAGTCCACTCTTTCAAACAGCAGGATGGTTTCACAGTGCATGGTCTGAGGGAAGAGGTCAACAGCCATAGCTCTCACTGGACGGAAAGGGGCTCCTCGCACACGGTTAGAAGGCGCTCTACAGAGACTTTTAGACAAACAATTATTCAAATAGAGTAGGCTCTGATGTGTTTATTTCACTCCAAGTAATATAGTTGAATGGGAACATTTTATAATATGGTATATTGTCAGAGGAAAGTCAGCCTGAAAACATTTATCCTGTTTTCTTAATGCAAATTTCTGGTCTTACTGTGCTAGGGGAAGAGGTTTGTTTAAAATGGTAACACTTTATTTTACTGTCCTTGTTACACATGTTACAGCACATGTAATTAGTGTAGTAATAACTATAAATTATGCATAATTACAGGCAAATAAACCAACCCATAACCCTATAGTAAGTACATGTAGTTTAATTATTATTACTCAGTACTTAAATGTATAATTACACTGTAACATGGACACCTTAAAGTGTAACCAAAGAAATGTAATGAGGTTTGTCACAAATCCCTCTCATATTTCACCTTTTCCACTCAAACCACCTACAAGTAATACCGATATTTAACAATTCAACCAATTTGTGATAGATTTGATGTCCGTGCCATAAATTTGTACTTGTTATAAATCCTGTTTCACATTATGGAAGTAAAATTTGTTTGCAAATGCATTTCGTGTTGACTTAAAATAGAAAATAAACTTACTCAATAAAATTGTTCATAGCTGCTTTGGCATTGCAGGCGACATAGACGAGTCTCTTCAGATGCTCTGCTCTTCTGATTGCTAGAATAACTTTGGAATCTGGTAAGAGTGAGAACCTTGGTCAAAACTTTAAAACACCACGTCTACAAGTTAAAAGCAGTAATATCAAGATACTATGAGAGAGCACTTTACGTACGTAGCCCTGCTCTCGGAGGATCTACGATTGCCGTGACGTTGGGGGATACCACAGCATTAAGAACAGTGGGTAACACATCTTCAGCCTTTCCACAGTGGAATTCCACATTGGTCAAGCCTGAAAATATACATTTGAAGTCTGAGTAGATCATGGGAGATGAGATGGAGAGAGAAAAATAGGACAGTGATAATGTCACTGGCTTACCATTAGCTTCAGCGTTAGCCTTAGCATCTTGCACTGCCTCCTGGCACAACTCAATGCCAATCACCTTCTTCACCCTCTGTTAATGACAACACAGAATTTTGTATTTTTCTAAGAAGGCTAACTGTTGTTCTGAGAACAGTTTTCTGGGTTTTTTGTGTATTCTTAGAAGCAAACGCCACACCTTTGCCAGTGAGATGCCGATGGTTCCTGTTCCACAGCACACATCCAGCACAGTACTGTCCTGGTCCAGTTGAGCCCATTCACCCACGGCAGAGTACAGAACCTCAGCAGCAGGAGTGTTCGTCTGGCAGTATCCAAAATAAATAAATAATCATAATATTGTACACTTTTCAACAGCAATAATGCAGGTCATTTAATCGATATCAATATCCTCCACTTAACAGGGGTGTAATGATACCCTCATGTCACGATTCAATACATATCACAATACGATATTATTGCGATGCACCAAGACGTATGGTAAAATGTTAACAAAAAAATTACATTTACATTTACATTTATTCATTTAGCTGACGCTTTTTATCCAAAGCGACTTACAATTGCTATATATGTCAGAGGTCGCACGCCTCTGGAGCAACTAGGGGTTAAGTGTCTTGCTCAGGGACACATTGGTGTCTCACAGTGGATTCGAACCCGGGTCTCTCACACCAAAGGCATGTGTCTTATCCACTGCGCCACTACCACCCCAAATTACTGTTGATTAAAATGCTAAATTTGGTATTACATTGGGGGTGGAAATAAATAGGCTTGGACTTGGTGCTGGTAACCCAATGCACAGGACAATAGTGGCACCAGAATAAAAATGTTCATGATTCTGAAGCTGAAAATTTATTTAGACGAATATGCTTGCTAATATGCCCCTATTACCTTATATTCTGAATCATATACATGATGGCATAAAGGAAATAGTTTCCTGATGCTTTTTAACTATCGTAGTGTAGTGTTAATTCTCAAGAAATTACCTGGAAGAATGAGTGAGGAGAAATGCGAAATTTCAGTCCGAGAAGTTCTTCATGAATGCATTCTTCTCCGGTCACATGTTCACATGGCAGGTCCTCTGTACCCGCAGATGTCCTGGGATGATGCAAGTTAATAAATTAATGTAAAGTGCTCCAAAATCTAAATGAATCTCATTTTACATTTTGGGGGCTTACCGTTGTCCCATTCTCACAAAATACAAAGATGTGAGGCCACTTTCTTTTCCTTCTCCTTCGGTAAAATACTGACGCAGGTTTCGTTTCAGTTCCTCGAGTTCTTCTTCTTGGAGTTTCTAGTTTGTTAAAAAAATTATAATAATTATTCAGCAGTAACAATAGTTCCACGATTTGTAAAATGAATAATGCCTAAAGTGGACACAAAAATAACCACTGAATAAATCTCTTATTTACCTGTGGATTGAAGAAAACAATGGCCATGGTTTGCTTTATCCTGCTTGTTCGTACTGTCAGTTGCCGCCAATGACCTTCATAAGTCTCTGGACTGTATACTGCATATGGAGTGGTCCTGTTCAGGATAACACAAAACACAAAAAATTGAAATAAATACATACCCATTGGCTGATGTGTAATGCAGACATAGATTTAGGCCCTGGAATTGAAACACCCTTTCAAAACCAATTTCACTGATAGGCCCATTATAAATATAGTTAGATTTAGATGCACATTAAAGAATCAACAGTAAATTCATTCACCTGATGAACTGCTGGAACTCCTGCACAACCCTCTTGGCCTCAGAAGACACATGGGTGGTTTCTGATGGACTCACTACTGCACAGGATCCTCCTTTATACTTACCCAAACGAAAGCCCACAGTCTTATCCTCTCCATCTGCTCCCACTCCAATCACAAACTCACACTTATTCCTGTACTCCGTCTGCAAGTATAGGGTCTTTATTAGACAGTGACAATCACACTCAGTCATACTATTTCTGTAACCACAGATTTTATTAAACGGATGATTCCTTTTTGTGTTTAATTAACCTTAAAAGTTACATTAAATCAGTCAGAATGTGCTAAATAAGCACCCACGAACTGTAACCTACCATAGCAACAATACATGAAATAAGCTGCTTGAGCGTGGTCCGTTAGGATCCGTATCGGACTGTACAAAGGCAAACCATATGTAGCCTACTATCATTATTCATTATTTTTTTATAGATTTAAACATTACAAACATTTTTAATCGTCTTTAATAAAGTTGACGGTAAGTTAAATGTGCAAGGGGCGTGACAGAAATTTTTAATATTTGACCTTTCTGAATGCCATTGAATAATTCTTATGCTGAATACAGTGGTAATGCCATGATAGTTTATGATATTTATTTAGTTAAATATGTGATGTGTTAGATTAGAATAATACATGCAAGCATGCGTATGATTTACCTGCACAGGTGATGGTCTTATGGCCTCGAGTGGGCAGCACATTTTGTTGTACTTCTCTTTTTGAACGAACAGCCAGGGAAGCATGGCTTTGTTGTTGTTGCCAATTTCTCTGAGAACAAGTATCAAGGAAGATAGTTGTATTGAAGGAACTTTTACTGACCAACATAATTTTCTATACCACCAGAAGCTCATGTATGAACTATATGGGTGACAATGTCATGCAATTTATCTTACTTAATCTTTCTATTTTAAAAGAAATATCTGGAAGCCATTCATGCATCTGCAATTATGCATGTCCCCAGACCCATCAGAAAATCAGAAATACCTGGTCAGTTTCAGGAGAACACCTTCAACTTCTTTCTCTTTCCTCTTCAGCTGTTCTTCATAAGGCACGTTCCACAAGGGTGTCACAGCATTGGCAATCTGGATATCGAGAGGCTCTTCCTCATCCTCCTCTACCTCCTGGCCACCCGCAGCACGTTTTGCACCCGGCGGGCCACCTTCCGTTTCCTCCTCTTGCTTCCTCTTCTTGAGGATGGGATCAGCTTTGGGCTTGGCCAGCCGTACACTCAGCACTTTACTCTTCCATTGCATGCCGTGCACTGCCTTCATGGCCTTGTCCCTTTCCTCCTGGTTCTTAAAAGTGACAAAGGCAAACATCTGTCTGCTAAACAGCTTGATTTTGTGAGGATTGATCCCATGCTTGTTGAGGAACTTCTTCAGGTCATTAAAACCAATGTACTTGGGCAAGTTTTGAATCTCAACTTTAAAGATCTCAGAGGTAAAGAGATCTCCTTTGATGTAACGGTACACATCACTGGCTGCACCCTCTCCTTCTGCTGCTGCTTCTGTCTGATTCTCTTCGTTTTTCTCCTCCATCAGGTCATCTGGTTCCTTTTCTGTGCTTGGTAATGAACCAGCTGGAACATTCTTTTCAACGGCAACATCTGTCATTTTGATCTGCATGTAATGCCAAAAGAATCTGATTATTATACGTCACTCCTCTGTTCATCTCTCTGCACTGGCTACCTCTAGCTGCTCGCATCAAGTTCAAGGCACTGACGCTTGCTTACAGAACTATCACAGGCTCAGCTCCCTCCTACTTTCACTCACTCCTACGAGTCTACATCCCTACCAGACACCTACGATCGATCAACGAGCGACGTCTCGTGGTTCCATCACAGAAAGCCACAAAATCACTTTCCAGAACATTCTCATTTACAGTTCCATGCTGGTGGAATGCTCTCCCCACCCTCATCCGGAATGCAGAATCCCTGACAACATTCAAAAAACAGCTGAAAACCAATCTCTTCCGTGAGCACTTAACCTTATAGAAAAAAAAAAAAAGTTTCCCTTTGAAACATCACTTATCAGGCTTATGCTACTCTGAATAATACCTGAACTTCGTATTTTGAGCACTTCCTGCGTTGTTGTTGCTTTTGCCTCTTTATGATGACTCGCTGAATTTAGTCCTAATTTGTAAGTCGCTTTGGATAAGGGCGTCTGCTAAATGACTAAATGTAAAATGTAAATGTATTAGACCTTCAAATTCAAGAATCTGTTTTAGCAACGTTATGCAATGTGTTATGCTATAATTCACTTCAAACTTACCAAAATTTCTAGCTTCATCTACAATTATTAAACATAGATTTAAGACATCATATTAATTGAGAGACTACAATGGAATATTTGTACTTTAAAAAATATTTTCTCACACAGCAGGACCATTGAAAACAAAAAATAGTGAACAGTTATATACAGGATATACACAAGATATACTAATTCCCTTATACATATGCATGTACATTTTAACACTCTAAAAAAATACATTTGCATGCTATATGTCAACTAATGGACGGAACAAGACTTAAAAAACAAAGCAGATTGTATTTTTAGGACAATTAATTGCAAAGGAAATGGAAAGCAAAGTTATTTTGATATTTCTTCACATCGTCTGAACAAACCTGCGCTGTTAAATCACCCTGGTATTCAGTGTTCTTCACTATAAATCTTGAAGCAGCTCTAAAACCACTGTGCACTTCATGCATACATGCAAGCTGCCATCTTTGAGACAGAAACACGTGTCAAAAGCAGCGCATTGTGGGAACACCGGTCAAGGTGTATTTAATAATATGTTCTTCTAATACTAATAGTTTTAAATATACCAAATTAAATTTAAACTGTACAGGAAATTTTATTGCATTGTATTTAGACTTTTAAATTCGTTTAATTCCAGCGTATCTAGCACAAAAAAGCCGAGACTTTTATTTTGAAGTGTGACTCTACTGTGGAAAGTAAGTGCCGAGTCTCTACTGTGACGGACCAAGAAGTTTGGCTGCATATGAGGTTCGTGTTCGGAAGAGACAGACAGAAACAATCACGAATGATTATCAACTGTTGTTAAACATTACATGATAGTCTGTAAAAGACAACAGGGGGGATAACTCACCGAGATCAGATTACTGAATGAGAGGCCAAACACCTTCGACAGTAGCTTCTAGCTCGGTGCTATCTGGAACCAAGACAGCGCAGATTACAACGGAAAGTCACTTTTATTAAAAGACTCGGTGCTGTGGGATTTCAGCCGAACTTCAACCTGGGATGGACGACCCAACAGTACTGGAGCCTTGGATCTTATTCGTATAAGGACTGCCAGCGGGTTTTCAGTGTTCAGATGTGGCTGTTGGGACTGGAGACGGGAGACGTGTCACTGATAAAGCGACTGAAGCTGAAGCTGAAGTTAGAGCCCCAGCGCTGACAGACATTCATTTATATCAGCCCAGTCCAAGAGTCCAGTCAGGACATAACCTGGACCTGTAGGGTTTCTTATCCACATTTAACTTCACTGCCTGGTGAATTTAACACTTCTTAACCCTCCCCTGGTGAGGATAGGACGTGTTTTGTCAACATGGGTTCGTTGTTTCGGAGTGAGGAGATGTGTCTGGCCCAGCTCTTTCTGCAGTCCGGATCCGCTTATGACTGTATTAATGAACTCGGCGAACTGGGGCTGCTGGAGTTCAGAGACGTAAGTTTATAGTTTCAATAATGGGTTGATTATGTGTATTTCCTGTTTGAAATATTGACTTGGCTTGTGTTTAGCTGACTGGCTCAGTGATATGAATTATGCTATTTAATGCCATTTAAAAGCAGTAGCAAGTGATCTAGTCTTTAATCAGGCCAACATTTCTCTATTTTTAATAAAGTAGGGTAAACTTACCTATTAAGCTCACCAAAATCTACATTGAGACATTTTTAGTGCACAGGATATTGGTTTCAGTACAAGAACTTATGTTAAAATAAAATATTAATCTCTCACACAATATTATTTGATTTTTGTTGCCAATGAGCTCACAACATGTTTTAATAAAAATTCTTGTTTATTTCAAATAACCGTTTTAAAGAATAAGGTACAGAGTCAATCACCAAAACAGAACACTAAAATCAAGCACCAGATCTAAAAGACGTATAAATGTTTAGCACACTTTAGTTTGCACCAATTTTATTATCTCTCATTAAGTCATTAACAAAGGATCTTTGTACAATGTTTAACTCTGTTTAAATTCAAATAGTTAGAATAGAAATGTCATGAAACATTCATTTCCATAATGTAACTTATTTTAATGTACATGATTTACTAATCTGATGTTTTTATTTGTTTCAGCTCAACCCAAGTGTGAACTCTTTTCAGCGCAAGTTTGTCAATGAAATCAAGAAATGTGAAGAGATGGAGAGGATTCTAGGTAAAAGCTTTGCTGTTCAATTCTTAATCTGATAAGGCCAAGGGCATAATTCAAAAATCATGTTACATTTCAGTGAAATGATAGATCTGTTAAAAGGTCTCAATACTTTCTGAACACATGATGGTTGAACCTAAGATATACAAATTAGGTTAATCACATTGCATTCATTTGAGTTTCTTCAGTAAGGTGTATTTCATTTTAATATGTTGTGATGGCTCTTTATCAATGCTCAGAAACAGACATGATAATGAACTCAAAGTGGACTTGTGTAACAGGATATCTTCTGAGGGAAATTAAAAAAGAAGACATCCCACTGCCAGAAGGGGAGGTGAACCCAGCTGCACCATTACCCAAACATGTGATGGTCATAATGGTGAGATCTGTTCAACACTGTTCATTTGTTTAGCTGGTGTTATTAGTTGCCCTTTCAGACACGTTCAAATGTTTTTGTTTTTTTCTCCGGTCTGTATTCTCACTGGCAGTTGCCTAGTCAAACTAGAGTTTTATAATTCTTATTCTGTCTTAGCTGAGCTATTTACTTTTACTTTTGTTATAAAGATAACTTTTAAGAACATTTAAAAACTCCCCTTAATTTACACTGATAGAATATTTGGCATTGGCCCTTTCTTAAATCTATTTGCATATCCATAGTTTTGTCTTGTCTTTATTTAATTAATTTATTGCCTGTATTTGACATTAATGTCAATCAATCAGCTGAAGTCTGTTTTGCAGTTCCTTACTAGATCTCTTTCAGGAATACTTTCCTCATTGATATGAATGCTGATATTTAGTTATGACTGAGGCCTTTGTGCTTTGTTTTAGGAGCAACTTCAGAGACTGGAACTAGAGTTGAGTGAGGTCACCAGGAACAAGGAGAAACTCCAGAAGAACCTTCTAGAACTGACTGAGTACACGCATATGCTGCGCATCACACGCAACTTTGTGCAACACAGTGTAGAGGTAGGACGTGTGATTCCCTGTCACAAGTTTGGAGCTTTTTTTTTTTTTTGCTTAAATAAAAAGGGAACGTCTGACTGGTGGAAGGATTTACCATTTTTTGTCATTCATTATCTCAATGTTATTGTTAAACAAACAGCTCCATATGAATCAATGTTTAAAAAAAGAAATTAGTTTAGTCTTGTCTGCTTTTTGTCTTTTGTTTCTCTGTGACTATTGATGTTTTTGATGCATGACCACGTTCGACCTCTTTGGTGTAATTGAAAGGAATTTATCTCTAGAGAGCAGGATTGTGGGTTTCATGCTGGCGATTTGTAGTCACCTGATTTTCAGACTGCCAGAACTTTTAACTCTTTACCTCTTCTTCTTGATCATGGAGGCTATAATGTGTCTAGGGCTGGCCAATATGGCCAAAAAATTATATCTGTATTTTTTGTTGTTGCCTGAATGACGATTTACGGTATATATCTTGGTATTTTTACATTTTTCTATTTGGGTAAAAAAAAGAAGTTATTTCACATTCTGCCCAATATTGTCCTATGAACAATGTTCATATTAAAGGCTATGAAAACAAATAAAGTGAATGTAACCATGTATGCTATGCTATATATTGGACTGCAGAAAAATAGTTAAAATCACATTACAGTGTAACATTACAATCTAAACACACAAATAATGTTTTTTAAAGCAGAAGTTAATTTCACTAAACTAAAAAATGAAAATAAATTTGATTACCCCATTACAATAGTCACTTTACAGTAGGGATGCACCGATTGGGAAATTCTGGGCCGATACCGATACCGATGTTTAACATAACAACTTGGCCGATGGCCGATGCCGATGTTTTTTCTTTTTGTTATTTATTCCTTCTTTTGTGCCACGGAAACATACAAGTCTTTCGGCTCTTGATCACACTATCCTAGAATGAGCACAAATTCAATCAGACCAATTTATGAAACAAAAAAAACCTTTAATGTCACTTTCTGGTTGACAGTTATAACCTTATTTATAAGTTCTTTTTCAGTTGTTATGAAGAGCAATATGAGAGAGAAATTTGGTAATCATTGTCTGACCCAACAAAAAAAACATTATAATATTCATTTTATTTTTCGTGTTCGCATTTATGAGGGAAAAAACACGGGTGAATGTTCATACCCGTACCCGTAGTTCATGAATGTAGCTTCCCCGTACTTTTTGACAAGAGTCCTTGACAGGGAGGCCAGAGTTTCTTTGCAGCTCAAGTCGGCGGCGGTGTGTACAGTTAACGCTCTGTCTGTTGACGGCGCTGAGGGAAAAGCTCCCGCCACTGGAAGAAGCAGTCGCCGCCCATTTGTGTCCTCCTGCGCACCCATCAAAGCCGTGCAGAACGTCTTCAGCACTCGCTGAATACTCCGTGCATACTCCGCCGCTTCTTCTGCTACACACCATGGTCGTTCTTTTCTCGAGAAAATGAGTTTTCTCATAGAAAATAAATAAATAAATGCGTCATTGTACCCAGCACTTCTGAAAATGCACTTCCGAATGCGTCTCTGTCCCCAGCATATCAAACCAAACTGACGCCCATGTGACATCGGCGAATGTCATTTTTATTTCCCGATGGCCGATGGCAGTTAACGAGGCAAATATCGGCCGTTACCGATGTTCAGCCGATGCATCGGTGCATCCCTACTTTACAGTTTTTGCCATCATAAAAATACACTTACCGGTACTTGTTTAAAATCCTACATATGGCACATTTATTGTCCAACAACAAATATTTTAGCAAAATGTAGCTATATTTTAGTCATAATTATTGCATCCTATTCTGTTCCTCTCCGTCTGTTTGGCGCACATGCGCGTGACTGCGCTCTTTCATTGTGTGAAGTTTCAAGTGTGTGAAGTTTAGCGAAGACTCACTTGAGGAAGGCTTGTCCACTCCCGACAGCAAAATGGAAATATTTGCATGACTTTCTAACATTTGCAGATGAAGAATATGTCTGTGAAAAGTTATGCACTAAGGAAAACGCCACATCTCAAAAGCGTTAAACGGCACAAGTATCTGTCAGAGCATCTGATGCGGCAAGCCGCTTTAAACTATAAGTGTCAACTATATCTTAAGAGTTATTTTAAAGCCCTTAATATAAAGCATATCTCATGTTTAGGACAAATTGGATTATGCACTTTCCTCGCAGCAGTCTCCTACGCTATTTTTCAGATGCGCTCATAATATCACACTACTGTATATCGATAAACGGTATTGCCTCATTCTGTATCGTTTATAAAAAAAAATAATTTGATATATCGTACAAACTCAATATACCACAACTATGTGTTTGTGAATCTAATCTCTTGCTGTGTTTCTGCTTGTGTATGATTAGAGGGAGTCGACACAGGCCCAGTATGAAGAGTTTCCGTTTCTAGAGAAAGAACCTGTGATGGACTACACCAGCATGCAGAGGCTTGGAGCCAAGCTTGGGTGAGCAGTGTTTAAAAACATAAAGTTGAAAGTATACTTCCCTTGTCTGCGTTCTGCTCTGGCTCACCAACAGATAATCTGATGTCATTTTCATTATCAGAACAGTCCGCTGTTGCACACCTTCTGTGTGCAGCTCAATTGTTTTGTGTCTGTGTGGACAACAGAGTATGTGTGAATGATTTGATCGCTTGAAAAGAAAGGTCCTCTGCACTCGCAGTCAATGTTGTATAGTTTAAAAGGCTTGCTCGCTCAACTGTATGTGAACAGAGTGAAATGCAGGAAACGGCGTATACCCGGGCCTTAAAGGGATAGTTCACCCAAAAATTTTAAATCCGTCATTAATTTCTCACCCTCATGTCATTCCAAACCCATAAGACTTTAGTTCATCTTCGGAAGACAAAGGAAGATCTTTTTAATGAAATGTGAATGATTTCTGTCCCTCCATGGACAGCTACGGAACTGCCACTTTGACGCTTTAAATAGTTAATAAAGAGATTGTAAAACTAATCCAAATGAATTGAGCGGTTTATTCCACATTTTCTGAAGAGAAAATTATTTGCTTTATATGATGAATAGATTGAATTTAGGCTTTTATTCACATATTACCAGGGTTTGAAATTAACACCCGCCAAATGCGGGTAAAATTTAACTGTGGCAGGTACACTTTCAAATCATTTGCCAATTTGGTGTGTTACTTATTATGTTTACTCACTTTGATGGGGAAGTTTGTGTAAGCCAAATCTGTGCAGATTTAGTGCAAATACTCAACTCGTGAGTGATCTATTAAATGCAGCGTATTGCGCAGAATCTCTGTATCTGTCTGTCTTAAACATGCCCGTCACTACGCAACAAATAACGGCACGTTTGTTCATTTGCACTGAAGCAATAGCGAAGATTATAAAGTATTTGGTTATCAGAAAAGACATTATTTTCCTACATCCTAATTTTTTTTGATGTTCCTTCCTTGTACTGTATTGATCTGTCCACCTAAAACACATTTTTGGTGAAAAGCATGAGGATAAAATTGGAAGTGAGAAGATGCTGGATGACAGGATTTTGTTTGAATAAGAAATATATATAACGTAATCTGGTTCATTTCTTTTCTTTTTTGGAATGGCCGTAACTTAAAAATGTAGTAGCCAAATTGGCCGGTGAGTGAAAATGTTAATTTCAAACCCTGCATGCATATAACCATTTATCAGCTGACACATCAGTTGTGGTAAACGGAAGCTTGAGCATGTTCATTCTCGTGTTATGCAGCACGTTTGAGCTTCCGCAAGAACCAATGAGGTTTAAGCACGTTCGGTCGCGCTTTTGTTTATGTTCGCTGATCAATGTTTAGATGTGGATAAAAGCCTAAATTCAATCTGTTTATCATATAAAACGATTGAGTCTCTTCAGAAAATTGGGACTAAACTGCTCAAATCATATGGATTAATTTTACGATCTCTTTATGAACTTTATGAACAAAGTGGTAGTTGCATAGATTGTCAAAGGAGGTTTTCATTAAAAACAGATTTCATTAAAAACTTTGGTTTGGAACAACATGAGGGCGAGTAATTAATGACAGAATTTTCATTTTTGGGTGAACAAACCCTTTAATGCATTTATATTAGGGCTGGGAATCGATTAAAAAAAATTAACTAATTAATTGCACAATTTCTGTAATTAATTGCAATTAATTGCGCTTCCCCCAAGCTTGTAATCATCAATATTTAAACTTAGAATCACCTAATTAAACAACACAGGAAAAAAAGGGAACAGAAAATAGCCCTATATTAAAATATTAAACATCAATATATCAATATATTATTCTTTTTCAATAATCAATCAACATAATCAATTTAACAGATTATTATTATTATTATTATTTTATTAATTATTAAAACAAAATATAGTCCTACAAAGCTATTATTACCAGAGCATGTGATCAGAGCAGGTCATTTTACCATTGTTGCCCAGCATGGCTATACCAGCTCAGCAAACAGAAGTCAACAGAGAAATTTCACGTTACTTGAGTGGACTTTACTTTTCCAGTGCTTAGTACATGATTGAAGCCTTTGGGCCGTTAACGACAGAGCCGCCGACACACACACACACACACACACACACACACGGAACGGAGAGCTCGCCGCTGCTGGGCCATTAACGACAGAGCGAGCCGACACACACACACACACACACACGCACGCACGCACGCACGCGCGGAGCACAGAGCGCGCCGACCGACCGACACACACACACGCGCGCGCGCGCGGAGCACAGAGCGCGACGCACATACCGAGCGGAAAAGACCCGCTCATGAAAGCTGCCCGAGAATGAAACCTGACCGCCGAACATGGAGGGGGGCGGGACGGCATATTTCGGCCTTTTTAATAGCAGACGCAACAGGAAATCATTAAAACGAGGCAAAAAAAAAAAGTGCTGCGTCAATTGCGTTTTTTTTTTTTTACGCGTTAAACATTTCAAATTAATCGCAAAGATTAACGCGTTAATTCCCCCAGCCCTAATTTATATATATATTTATTTCTGTTTTCTGTATGGATGTTTAAAGGCATGCAAAACCTGTGCTGTTAATATGTTAATATCCAAAAAGTTTTCAATTCATGCCACTGTTGTAAAGTTGAGCTCGTAATCCTCTGTCCCTGCTGCTCAGGTTCATTTCTGGACTCATCCAGAGCGTAAAAATCGAGGCATTTGAGCGAATGCTCTGGAGAGTGTGTAAGGGCTACACCATCCTCAGCTACTCTGAGGTAGACGAGCTTCTGTGCGACCCTGATTCGGTGAGACCAGTTGACATTTGTTTATAACATCAAATCTTTTTGGTAACAAATATGCATGCTTGATTCAGTTTATAGCTATCAGGTTTTTTGTGATGGTCTGTTCTCTGTCTGGTTTGTCAGGGGGAGCCAACCAGGAATGTGGTGTTTCTTATCTCCTACTGGGGAGATCAGATTGGACAGAAAGTTAAGAAGATATGTGACTGGTAACTTGGTTTTTAAATTAAATTTATATATTCTACTTCTACTTAGTGATTCTGTTAGTCTGCTTTAAATAACTTTATTTGTTGAGCAACCATATATCCGCTGCCTTTAACCACGACACACTAACTGATTGCGCCACTGAGACAGATGGGGAGCTGCTGCTGTTGATAAAGATTTATAAATGGCTTGTTCCCTGTTACATTTAGGGGAAGCTTCATGACTGTCATTTCTTAATTTTATTTGAAATCTTTCTGAGTATTTTTATTCTTTTATAGAAAGTAGATTTCCTTTAGTTTTGAAAATATCGTTTTTTTTGTTTCCATAGCTACCACTGTCACTTGTACCCGTACCCGAACAGTAACGAAGAGAGAACAGATGTGGTGGAGGGGCTCCGCACACGCATTCAGGACTTGCACACGGTGAGTCAGGATGAGCTTGTCTTCTCACTTGTTAAAGTTTATGAGACACATTTTGTGTGGAACACGAATGAAGAGTGTAAGTGTGATCTCACTAGTCTATCACTAGTGATAGATGGATGAAAACATAGCTATTGAAAGTCAATGAAAACGTAGTGCAGTGGAAGGAAAAAACACGTTCTGTGTGAATAGCCCTTAGAATGTTACAACTAGATGCTTAGCAACAAACACGTGCCTCGTATTCAGATGCTTTAGACAGTTAAAGAAACCCCATGTGCCGTATCAACAGTCATTTCAGTGTTTGTGGGTGGGATATTGTCAAATGGTGAAGGAAAACATGACAATGGGCTAGTTGCATATGGCCGCATGTTGGATTTCCGATCTAGTGAGTATTTGCATGACGCCAGTGCAGAGAGCCGGAGAAAGACGAAAATTAACTTTTATATTTCTTTATAGAATCTGTTATATCACATAAAATACTACAAAGATCTATATTACTATTACATGAGCCAATGGCATTTAAAAAGTCAGGTCAGGTGAATGAGAGAAAATTTACTTGGACTCATGGTACATATGCAATGCATTCTTATTCTTTGACCAATTATGCCTACTGTAAATATGTAAATATAAATAAATTTAAAAATAAAATATAGCAAAACATTTTGTGTAAAAACAAGGTAAGATTATACCCATCAGTTAGCATCCATTCTCAACAAGAAATATATTAATTTCTCAAAAATATTCGTATTACATGCACTTGTTGTGCAACATTGTAACTGCAATGGGTATAAAAATATCATAAAACAATTATACCTATACAATGGAATTCTGCAGCCTACCTGGATCAGAACAATATGTTTTGTGCTTCCCTGAGAACAGACTACTCAAATGAAGGCTTACAACTACAGGAAAAACCATGATTAGAGAGTTGTTTGCCTAAAATATCCTGTAAACATTCACTCCTTTGCCCTGTGAGACACAGACCTTCATTTATCTTCATAAATACTATTTTCTCAGTTCTGCGCATATTTTCACTTGCCTACATCAACTTTCTTCATCAATATTGTCACCACTTATTTTATGTTTACACCCTGTTCTCTTTTCATCAAATTATCTTTTTAGATAAAAACAAGGGCTGTAAAAGGGTACTCTTAATAAATAGTTGTGATTAATTTACATTTCTTTAACTGTAGTTAACACAAAATAAGAGTTGTGTGTGTATATTTTACTCGTAGTAAAATGTATTGAATGTGCTGCTTATAGATACCAGACAGACAATGATTTATGCAACAGATGCTCTTTACGCATCGCACTTGCACAAAAATAGGCTAAATGCTGTAATTAATAGAAATGCACAGGGGAAATACAAACACTGAATATTATATTCAAACCTATAATAATTAAATTACTAAATAATACAGTTAACAGTTAGCATTTATAATGCTACCAAATAAAATTACTAAACCATACACTTAATGTTTAAGTAGGGCAGGTTAGTTTCAAAGGCATTTGAGTTTGCTTGTGACCGCTCTGTAAGAGAGAGAAAGAAGAATTTGTTAGTGGCCCAGCTAAGCACATGATATTCATGAGGTCTAGGCTCCGGACAAGTCTCCACGAGTGAATCATGTGTATTTGATACTCTCAACACGCACTGTTCCTTTCAGGTTCCTGTTCAAGTGTCATAATCAGGACAAAATATAGGAAAACCTATGAAAATGAAAAGGCCCAGTCAATCATGAAAATAATTGGTCTGTTTCTGTGCTTAAAATGTTTCTCGATTGATTGAAGATACAGTGAGGAAAATAAGTATTTGAACACCCTGCTATTTTGCAAGTTCTCCCACTTAGAAATCATGGAGGGGTCTAAAATTGTCATCGTAGGTGCATGTCCACTGTGAGAGACATAATCTAAAAAAAAAAATCCAGAAATCACAATGTATGATTTTTTTAACTATTTATTTGTATGATACAGCTGCAAATAAGTATTTGAACACCTGAGAAAATCAATGTTAATATTTGGTACAGTAGCCTTTGTTTGCAATTACAGAGGTCAAACGTTTCCTGTAGTTTTTCACCAGGTTTGCACACACTGCAGGAGGGATTTTGGCCCACTCCTCCACACAGATCTTCCCTAGATCAGTCAGGTTTCTGGGCTGTCGCTGAGAAACACGGAGTTTGAGCTCCCTCCAAAGATTCTCTATTGGGTTTAGGTCTGGAGACTGGCTAGGCCACGCCAGAACCTTGATATGCTTCTTACAGAGCCACTCCTTGGTTATCCTGGCTGTGTGCTTCGGGTCATTAGCCGCGTTTCCACTGTCGGGCCAGGGCCAGTCGCGTTTCCACTGTCACTTCCGGGGCTTGATCGGGGCTTACTCGGGGCCAACGGCCAGGATTTCTGGCCCATCGAATACCTTGGGCCAGCTCGGGCTAGAGGCGTGGTCAAGATAAAAGGCGGAGTTTATCGGTGTTAGGGAAAGTTATGGTCTGCGGCAAGATGCACATTTCACTTTTTTATATCGCGAAAATTAAACGCTGCTCGAAATGGAGAATCGCCTGTACTGGTCTGTCGAAGATACCAAAGCTCTTCTGAGCATTTGGGCAGAAGAAAGGGTACAACGTCAATTTGATAAAATACATCGTTGCTGAACTTGCTAAGCTAAGCATTCAGCGAACAACGCTTCAAGTTCGGGAAAAAATAAAAAGGTTGTGGGCGCAGTACAAGGCGATTAAAACGCACAATGGACAAAGCGGTGCCCAGAGAAGGAACTTTCCATGGTTCGACTTGATGGACAGTGTGCTGGGTCACCGTCCCTCTGTTAGTGGAGAGACAAGTCGGGACACTATGGCAGCCGCGGACGGTGAGTTAATACATGCTATCTTCTTAAAATCTAAGTTTTCTAACTTCCTGCCTGAATGAACATCATAATTCCCGCTGAAATGGGTGGGGTTGTATGACGTTTGATCCAGGAAGGCGTGTTAAGGGCGGGGTTTAGGGCAGCGCTGCAGGGCTAATGGCCCGGCAGTGGAAACGCAAGCCCGGTGCTTGAGGCCCGAGGCCACTGGCCCGGCTCGGCTCGCTGTTAGCCCTAGCCCGGCCCTGGCCCGACAGTGGAAACGCGGCTATTGTCATGTTGAAAGACCCAGCCTCGACCCATCTTCAATGCTCTAACTGAGGGAAGGAGGTTGTTCCCCAAAATCTCGCAATACATGGCCCCGGTCATCCTCTCCTTAATACAGTGCAGTCGCCCTCTCCCATGTGCAGAAAAACACCCCCAAAGCATGATGCTACCACCCCCATGCTTCACAGTAGGGATGGTGTTCTTGGGATGGTACTCATCATTCTTCTTCCTCCAAACACGTTTAGTGGAATTATGACCAAAAAGTTCTATTTTGGTCTCATCTGACCACATGACTTTCTCCCATGACTCCTCTGGATCATCCAAATGGTCATTGGCAAACTTAAGACGGGCCTTGACATGTGCTGGTTTAAGCAGGGGAACCTTCCGTGCCATGCATGATTTCAAACCATGACGTCTTAGTGTATTACCAACAGTAACCTTGGAAACGGTGGTCCCAGCTCTTTTCAGGTCATTGACCAGCTCCTCCCGTGTAGTTCTGGGCTGATTTCTCACCTTTCTTAGGATCATTGAGACCCCACGAGGTGAGATCTTGCATGGAGCCCCAGTCCGAGGGAGATTGACAGTCATGTTTAGCTTCTTCCATTTTCTAATGATTGCTCCAACAGTGGACCTTTTTTCACCAAGCTGCTTGGCAATTTCCCCGTAGCCCTTTCCAGCCTTGTGGAGGTGTACAATTTTGTCTCTATAGTGTCTTTGGACAGCTCTTTGGTCTTGGCCATGTTAGTAGTTGGATTCTTACTGATTGTATGGGGTGGACAGGTGTCTTTATGCAGCTAACGACCTCAAACAGGTGCATCTAATTTAGGATAATAAATGGAGTGGAGGTGGACATTTTAAAGGCAGACTAACAAGTCTTTGAGGGTCAGAATTCTAGCTGATAGACAGGTGTTGAAATACTTATTTGCAGCTGTATCATACAAATAAATAGTTAAAAAATCATATATTGTGATTTCTGGATTTTTTTTTTTTGATTATGTCTCTCACAGTGGACATGCACCTACGATGACAATTTCAGACCCCTCCATGATTTCCAAGTGGGAGAACTTGCAAAATAGCAGGGTGTTCAAATACTTATTTTCCTCACTGTATATGCTGATCAGCAGGGCAAAATGCTCTTATGTTCATCTGAGTGCACCGTTCAGAAACCAGGGCAATAAATGCCATGTGTGGCTGCTCGTGTCACGTGTCATTGACCTTCTGGAAAATACACACATCCTATAGGCCTAATTATTAATACTTCTAGAACAGCAGTTTTCTATCTGTATATATCTTTTCTCTTATAATTATGACAAAGTTGCTTGTTTTCAACTTATTTTTAGCACATTAACACTCTTATTAACTGCAAGACATTAAATGAATCAAGCACAATCAATTGTGTGATTCCAAAAATTACAAAGTACGAACTGTTTGTTATTGAGAATTTTTTGTAAAAATTGTTATTTATATATATCATATTTTATTAATAAACGACCAGTAAATATATGAATAAATAAATACAATTTCATTTTAAGTCATCCTGCAGTCCTTTTGAAGTTTGCTAAGGCCCCCTGTTTGAACCACCACCCTTGGGACGTAATAGAAGACTCTTTTATGTTTTACTCTTGAAAGTGCATTTGTGAACCTGTTCTTGAAAGCGTTGTTGAAATGCTTTTGGTGGTTTCTTCATAGGTTCTTTACCGCACTGAGGATTACCTGAGGCAGGTGTTGATCAAGGCCTCAGAGTCTGTGTACATTTGGGTAATCCAGGTTAAGAAAATGAAGGCCATATACCACATCCTCAACCTCTGCAGTTTTGATGTCACAAACAAGTGCCACATAGCTGAGGGGTGGTGTCCTGTAAATGATCTGCCTGCTCTTCGGAGAGCGCTAGAGGATGGATCGGTAAGCAACCTGACATTATTTCAGGTGGCGCATTAATTCAAATACATCTGATTGATTTGTGTGCACACATCCTTAACTCTGCTGTGCTATTTTTGTTGTTTTGTTTCATCAGAGGAAGAGTGGAGCCACAGTTCCGTCATTTGTCAATCGTATCCCAAGCAGTGACACTCCACCGACCCTCATACGCACCAACAAGTTTACCTCAGGCTTTCAGAATATAGTGGACGCTTACGGCGTGAGCAGCTACAGAGAGGTCAACCCAGGTGAGAGGGCAGCTGTTTAAAAGACAAAGGACATTTTTTTACATCCTCAGTCATATATACATGTCCTCAATGCTTCATACATATAGATGCTTAGATAAGATGTGAATGTTTTTTTTTATCACACCTCACAGCTCCATATACAATCATTACCTTTCCCTTCCTGTTTGCCGTGATGTTTGGAGACCTCGGGCACGGCATCATCATGGCACTGTTTGCTCTGTGGATGGTTCTCTATGAGAATGACCGCAAACTGAAGAGAACCAGGAATGAGGTGCATTCAGCTTGCTGTTTTGACATGGCTGTATTTGCCTACAACCAAGCATTAACTTTCTTCTCTCATTCATTTAGATGTGGTTTTTAAAAAGAAATCGAATGCTAAGACATTATTTAGCCTTAGTAATAGTTTACTGTTTCTGTTTCTGTTAACTGCATTACAGTTTGATTGACATTGTATTCATTTGTTTAGATCTGGAACATTTTTTTCGAGGGCCGTTACATCATTCTGTTGATGGGCGTATTTTCAGTCTACACCGGATTAATATACAACGACTGCTTCTCCAAATCACTCAACCTGTTCGGCTCAGGATGGAATGTCAGCGCCATGTTCAAGCATGGAGACTGGAAGTGAGTGTTCAAAGCACAGAATACAGTGTACTGCATCCTTTAAATTTTTTTTGGTTTTTTAAATGACTCTTTATGCTGGATACACTACCATTCAAAATTTTGGGGTTCGTCAGATATGTATATATATTAGTGGTGGGCCGTTATCGGCGTTAACGTGCTGCGTTAACGCGAGACTCTTATCGCGCGATAAAAAAAATATCGCCGTTAATCTATTCTCCAAGTTGGGTTGGGAGATGGCTCTATACTACACAAGCTATGATGACGCAATCTACCCGCGGCCGCGAGGTAAACCCGGCTGCAACGCATATTCGTCGTCATCTTAAGTAAACACGGCTGAAAGTGAAAGCTGGTGAAAAAGATCAGTGCAACATCCATTATTTGGACTTGGTTCGGGTTTAAGCCTTCAGACGAGCAGCAGCAAACTATATACAGAGTGTGTGGGGTCAGCACGCCAGAATACAGTTATCTTTCGTGCTTGAACTTACAATAACACACACAATTATGCCAAAATGTCCGTTTTGTCGAGTATCTTCATAACATAAGAGCTGTCTTATGATGAACGTCAAGTTCAAGTTGTGAAAGAATGAGGCGCGTGCGAGAGCCGCGTCTCCGTCAGCTGGTCTTAAAGAGACAGCAGCCAATAAAGCTTTCTGTCAGTAAAGTTAATCAAAGAACAAAAAGAACAGAGAAAATGACTCACTGCTGTTGACTAAAGTTTTTTTTTTTTTTTTTTTTGCTATAATAAGGATTAGTCTATATTTAATTTATGCAGTGCAGTTTGACAATTTCGGTATATGTCCTAGGTCTACCTGTTTGACAGGCACAGGTAAATATGACATTTATTTTTAACTCTTGTATTATTGAGACTAATAACAATATTGAATTTATTTTAATTTGAAAACAGTGCATTTAGTTGTTGTTTCTAGTTTTGAGTTGAGAAATGGGCTACAAATTTCAGCATTATCACTAATCTGTGTGTGCATTTTACTTGAGAAATAAGCAAGTTAACTCATGAAACCATTTGTTTACTATATCGCAATCACATATCGCAATATATAATCACAATATGACATTTTCCCCAAATCGTGCAGCCATACTTTTCAGAAAAATGTATTTCGTATCATTGTCTTGTGAACTAGTCATTTAGCTTTTGATCAATAGTGATTGGCATGTTAAATCCCACACCTGGTGTGTGTTCCTTTGGAGGGTGTGGTTGTCAGGTAGGGGAGGGGGCCCATGAGCTTCAGTGCCCAGGGGCCCCTGGGGGTACTAATCCAGCCTTGCTTAGTGGTGTAGCACATCATCTCGATTTTAAGAATCGTTGTTGTGTTTCTTTTTAACTGAAAAGACATCAGTTAGACAATATTCTAATTTTAAATTTGGGGTTTCATAAGCTCCAAGCCATAATTAACATTAGACCTACTTAAGTCTCTGCAGCTAGTGTACTTAAATTTTATTTATCTGCAAAATTATGTTGTATACTTACAGTTTTGCACAATATGTTCTCAAAACTACATACACCCTTTAAAAAAAAATACATTTAGCAGTTGTTTAGCATGGGTCTGTGTAATCTGTTCTGAAATGGTTTTATTATAATATACTGTAAATCGTTATCGCAAGAGGCTGCAATGTATATCACAATATAGATTTTAGGCCATATCGCCCATCCCTAATTGATAGCCTATAGTAGTTGATAATAACATAGGCCTACCTAATGTTGCCTACGGACGGTAACAGTACAGTAGTAACCTTTTACAGTCTATGAGTAGAACAGCTTTCTCAAGCAGTTTATGATGCATTTTGGAAACAGGAGATGAGCCCCTGGTCTAATGCGCCACCTGGCTTGAGAAACCCGTTCTCAAAGACTTACTTTTATAGTCATTATTTGGGTAGCAAACATATTCTGAATGCCTTCGGCAGAATTCAAATGAGCCATTTTAATCTAGATTAATCTAGATTAATTTCAAAATTAATCTAGATTAATCTAGATTAAAAAAATTAATCTATGCCCACCTCTAATATATATATATATATATATATATATATATATATATAATAAAATAAAATAAAAATTCAAAGAATTTAATAGATAATATATTTAACAAGGACACATTAAATTGCTATATTATATCCAAGAATCCTGAAAAACATGTATGTACATATTAGAATAATTTATGAAGAATTATATGACTCTGAAGACTGGAGTAATTGCTGCCAAAAAATCTGATTTGACATAACAGGAATAAATTAAATTTTAAAATATATTCAATTAGAAAATAGTTATTTTAAATTGTAATAATATTTCGCAATATTACAGTTTTTACTGTATATTTATTAATTAATGGCAGCCTTCGTGAGCAAAGGATACATCTTTCAAAAACATTCCAAGTTTTACTGACCCCAAATTTATGAATGGTAGTGTAATCCCTGCAATCATATATATATGAAGTCAATCAATGTAAAAATTTCAAGTGGATTTCAAATGTATTTACCAAGACATCCACAATGCTGACAGCAAAATTTGGAGCTTTGTGCTGGTGGAGATGATGCAGATAATGCAATTTTATTTGTAGGGAACATCAGATTTCTCGTGTACAGTATGTGGCTCTAATGTGCTCTTTTTTTCTTTCTTTTTTTTCTCCTCTTCCTAAGTTTGAGCACTGTCAGCTCAAATCGCTTTCTTGCACTGAATCCAAACATCACAGGAGTCTTTAAAGGGCCTTATCCTGTGGGAATAGACCCGGTAGGTCTCTGACTTCATTTTATTACTATGTAATCAGAACAAATGAATCAATTTACTATCACCACCATAAAAACAAGTGTAACGGAGGGTGAAAGTCTATGGTTGGTATATAGCATAGATTAGGGGTGCGCCAAAATATCGATATGGCGATATTTTCTCCCGCGATCGATTCTCGATGCGCTCTTGCCAAGTATCGATCTTAAAAGCCGTTAGGGCGGGCGTACACGGTGCGAGTTCGGACACTCGGGAGGTCGTGATATTGCACACGTTGCGAGTCAGCTTAACTGATAATCGCGTCAAAGCAGCTGGTACACGGCACGACTGTCCTGCACAAATTTTATCCCGAGCCGGCAGCAATCACGTGGGCTTTTGCGCTAAACACAGAGACCGTCATGTTGCATGCCTGCAGGCAAAGCTTCAGATAGAAAAATGACATAAATGTGTGTGCAAATGATTTGTTGAAAAGCAGAGAACAGTAGCCATTCCTTTCAACATAAAAACTTGAGAGAGAGAGAGAGAGAGAGAGAGAGAGAGAAAAAGTGTGTGTGTGTGTGACAGTGTATGCGCAGCTGCCACTGAGGTATAGCCCCATCGACGTGGTTGTGTATGATTAGGGCAATAGGGGACAGATGGTGAAAATCGGGCCGACTCCCCGAATTTTTTAAACATGTTTAAAATTTATCGGGAGGTCGGTAGGTGCTCGTAACGTGCTCGGCTCGTTTCCTCTCACACGCTGCGAGCCGCGACCATGCGAGCATCATCGATTCCACTCGATTTCTCCCGAGTGAAAAAAATCATCTGCGAGCAAAACAAAAATAGTGTCTGTGACTGTTTTGTTGCAACTGATAAGACACAATTTGTTTCTGTTATTGTGTTTCATCCCAAAAAAAAAATGGAGATTCATTTTCCTAATTAAAAAAAAAATCTTTTTATTTCTTAAAACATGATATATTGTGAGTTATTACTGATAATATATCGATTATCGCCATATCGTGATATTATCGGTATCGTGAACAATGTATCGCGTATCGTATCGTATCGTATCGTATCGTATCGTGAGGTACCCAGTGATTCCCAGCCCTAGCATAGATTATATGTTGTATGTATACAGGGGTGGAATATCAATGTACAATATACACACAATGCACCATACAGATTCTCACAAGTACTTACAAGTGAATGACACAGTGCTAGTTCAAATATACATAAACAACACAATAATAAGAACTGAAATGTAGGAGTGCTGCAACTTAATGTAGGATATTGCCACAATGCACGATTAGGAATGTATGCATGTCACTTTACTTAATATCTTAATTGGTTTGCTGGGTGAATGAAAAGCTATGAGTTTATAATCTTGATAAAATGTATAATTATTTTTAATTTAATATTAGTTTATTTGCACTCTCTATAGATCTGGAACCTGGCATCAAACCGTCTCACCTTCCTGAACTCCTATAAGATGAAGATGTCTGTGATTGTAGGAATAATCCACATGACTTTTGGAGTCGTCCTTGGCGTTTTCAATCACCTGTGGGATATTTGAAAAGCTATTTCCAATAGATTGGTGTTAAATGTTGTGACTTTGATCCTTCTAATGCTTCATATGTTCTTCTGTTCAGGCACTTCAGACGGACATATAATCTGTACCTGATATTTATTCCTGAGCTGCTCTTCCTGCTGTGTCTCTTCGGCTATCTGGTCTTCATGATCGTCTATAAGTGGCTGTTTTTCACAGTCCGAGACTCTCAGACAGCTCCCAGCATCCTCATCCACTTTATCAACATGTTCCTGATGCAGGGGGACTCCAACCGACCCCTTTTCCCAGGACAGGTTAGACTCAAAGAACCAGATGTGCAGCCATTCCACTTTTACATGCTAAAAAGATTGGTTTCTTTTTATTTACTTTCCCTCTTTCCCATAGGCCGGGTTTCAAGTGTTCCTGGTGATTGTGGCCGTGTTCTCTGTGCCTGTGTTATTATTGGGAAAACCTCTCTACCTCTACTGGCAACACAAGGGCAGAGACCACCTGAGCATGTACAGGGTGAGGATCCTCTTTTTGTGTGTGTTCACCAGTTAGCTGAAGCCTGTTGGCTCATTTTCTCTTTCTCTCTGTAGGGGTATCAGCGTGTACGACGGAACAGTGAGGAGGAGCTCTCTCTCATGCAAGTTCATGATATGGAGGAAGGCAGCAGCCTGGACAGCCACTCCTCCAGCTCTGACAGCCAATCAGAGGAGGTGTGAGACATTCAGAACCAACCAGTTCAGTACACCGTTTGGTGTGAATAAACAACTTTGACTATGAGCCTAAGAATGTTTCTTTTCTTCTACAGCTTGATTTTGCAGATCTGTTCCTCAATCAGTCCATCCACACTATAGAGTACTGTCTGGGCTGCATCTCTAACACTGCGTCTTACCTCCGCCTGTGGGCTCTCAGCCTGGCACATGCCCGTGAGTAACATATCCATGAATGACCGTTACGTTTTGTATGAGGAGTGCTAAAAAATAATAAAAAGAAATGATAAAAAAAGGAAACTGCGATGGTATTTCTAAAAAAAAGAATTCCCTTCAACAACTTTTGTTTTTTATTGAAGAATATACAGTTCTTAACTTCTGGAGTTACAAAGTAAATTGTGGTTTGTTTATTAATGCATATCTCCTAGTGTGTGTTAATAAAATACTCTGAAACAAGAAGCTTTATCATAATTAATTACAGCAGAAATACTGGGTGAAATATTTTAGCCTATAATGGGGGGCCTTCGATTTTTCTGTTGGACAATGACCGGCTTCTAAAGGATTGGTTCACCCAAAAATGAAAATTCTGTCAGAATTTCGTTCATCTTTGGAACCTTTTTTAATGAAATCTGAGAGCTTTCTGTCCCTCCATTGACAGGCTATGCAACTACCATAGACTAGTCACATGGATCACTTTTGTGATGTCTTTACTACCTTTCTGGGACTTGGAAGTGGTAGTTGCATAGTCACAGAATTTGGGTAAACTAACCATTTAAGTAGAGAACTATTTATGAGTAGAGAACCGCTGGTCGAGATTAAAAAACATCTAAAATAGTACCGGTACTCATCATTTGTAACAGCCAGTCAAGTGCAAATTGGCCATTAAAAATGTCTAGAATATGGTCCATTTAAAATAAAAGAATGCTAAACGTGTTTTGTTGTGATCCAGAGCTCTCCGAAGTATTGTGGGCGATGGTGATGCGGGACGGCCTACGTGTGGACACCGGTTGGGGTGTTGTGCTCCTTGTGCCTGCTTTTGGTCTGTTTGCTGTCCTCACTGTGTCCATCCTGCTGGTGATGGAGGGACTTTCAGCCTTCCTTCATGCTCTCAGACTCCACTGGTCAGTACAACACCTCAAATATACACCACTATCACCAAAACCATGCATTAATGTAGTCCATCGCGCTCAGGCGAGATTTGGACATCAGCAATCACATCAAAGTTAGTTGCTGAACACAAATGATTCAAACGGAAATGATCTCTTTCTCCTCAGGGTGGAGTTTCAAAATAAGTTCTACAGCGGCGCTGGCGTCAAGTTTGTACCGTTTGCCTTCTCTCTCATGCACAGCAGCTTTGAAAACGAAGGGCTGTTGTGAATTGTGGGACGCTAAAGACCAGACCTGAGCGGATCTGTGAGCTTAATTTTTACCAGATTTATATACAGTGATGTTGCACTACATGCCAAACTGGCCCAACCAAATACTCTTTCCAGATTATATATGTTCCATATCAGCATTGACACACTGAGGCACATCAGATGCTCTGCTGCAACCATCAACTCAAACACTGAGGTAAAGCAAAGACAAAGACTCTGGACTGTAAATAGGACTCTTGAGTGCTTTAGATCTCTTGAATGTATTGTCAGCTCTTCACAAAAGTGCAGTTTTGGAATATCATTTTTCTACCATGTTGCCGGTTGGCTGTGCAGAGATGCTCATTTCTCCATAGCTGAGCACATTCCATGAGTGACATTAGGATTTCATTTTCATCCTGCTGTTTTCATCCTCCACAGCGTTGAGACATGATTCTGGCTCATGTCGATCATTCATAGTGTTGATCTAGTGCTGTAAAGATCAGAGAGCTTCATAAGGCTCAGTGTTTGATTTAAATTCTTCTGCAGATGATCTTCCTGGTGGTTTAAAAATCTCCTGCAGAAGCCCTACTTAGCCCACTGGAGGCTCTGATATTTCTAAGTGCCAAACATGCTGAATGTATTCAAATGGGTGGTGGATAAAATTGTTCAGTTAAAGTCATTTCGAATTTATTAATTTAATGAAATACATTGTATCATCTGTGTTGCTGTTCAGGGCAAAGCTTAAAGTCTGAGAGTTGTGAAACTGTCAGTCATATCATTTTAATTGAATCGTAAATGGAGATGTTTTAGTGTTTTAACCACCATAGATCTGTTCAATTACTCTGTTCTGACTCTTCAGAGTAGTGCTTTTTTTTTTTTTTACTCAATTTAATGTGACACTTTGGTGTGTGGATTGTGAGCCACTGAATTCATTCCCTTTTTTTTTTTTTTTTTTTTAAATGTATTAATCATACTAATTTTGATTTCTATCTTTCATTTGAAGATTCTGTGCTTAGATAACTTACATTCCGTATTTTGCACAGGAGCTCAATATTTAACATTACAAAATAAAAATCAAACCTGTGAAGATTGTTTGATTGAATTTCTTTTGATCTCAGTGCCATTTGTAAGACTTAAATTTAACATCACTTTATTTATTCCTAATTATTGAATTCATAAACGATTACTTGTAATTTAGCACTTTTTTAAAAATATAGTTCAGCACATGCTAATAGTTGGTTCTTCAAGTCCTTCAATGTCCTATTAGTTTAATCTTTGGTAGTTCTCCAGTTGATGATTCATCCAAAGCTGAAAGTACACTCTTTCTATTACCACATCTTGAACCGGTGAACCATGCAAAAAAGATTTAAGCTGATTTTGCTTTGTGTTCAGAGGTCAGAAAATCTCTAGAACAGCCTAGCTGGTGATGAAAAATGTCTCTTGTGGCTCATTAGTTCCCAAAACACAGACTGAACCAGGGTTCAATTAAAAGTCTAAACTCACCATATCCTCTTCATTCATTCTGCATGATACCAAAACATTCCTAGCAAATGTATACAGACATAAAAAGTGCCTGCCAGTATGCAAGTCAGTGTGCTTTAATAGAAAATATTAACATTTATATTAAATACATTGACAGCTTGTCAAAAATTAAACTTTGACTAGCTGAATAATTTTAGATTAAAAGAGTAAACATCTTAGTTAAAATTCAGATTTTTACCAAAACACAGCATTTATTAGGATGGCATGGCATCATTACTTTTGTATCCTTCATAATAGCAGTATTAGTATTAATAATATGGTTATCACAAAATACATATAGTGGCATGAGCCTAATTCTACATTCTTGCCAGCAATCAGAAACAAAGTGAGAACTGATCTCCAGTGATGTCAGGTCTTGAAGACTTTAAGATGAAAAAAAATTCAAAAACTTTATGATTTTATTCTGTGAGTCTAACTGAAGTTATACAACTTTACAATAGAAATATCTGCAAAACGGAAATTTGTCACTCCTGAGTCCTAATAATTTATAACCTCAATAAGAAATGTAATTTTGTGTTACAGGGACACTGAAATTACCAGTTCAAAACGATGATAATATACAACGTGCTGCTTTTCTCTATCACCACATTGTAATGTGAAATATAGCGGCCCCCTTCTCCGGGAACCTTTGGGCATGTTTTAAACTACTATCTCTACTAATAAATACAAGCATATTATAAACACAAAACTTCACTTGTGTTTTCAGTATCACTTTGTTCTGTGAATGGATAATTGTTTGCCATGCCCTCTGAGAAAGTCAAGCAGGGTGACTTGTTTACTTTTATTGGTTGATTGTTCATTCATTCATTAAGTATCCTGATTGTACAAAAAAAGATTTTTAATTGCATTGCTATGCACTGTACTGTGGCTGTCACAGTAACATGAAAATGTCCACTGGGGGCTCCACTGCACCAATGCAGGAAGCAGCTAATTAATGTGCATGACAACTCATGAGTGTAAAACATGTCTGTGTCAGAATACCTGCACTGCCCAATACAACAGACTCAAGGGCTCTTTTAATGCTTGTCTGAAGCTCATTGGCTGACTGAAGACATGACATGAATCTTATTTGTCACTAGCTACGCAAAGTGGGGGGAGCCGGGAGAAGGTCTTCAGCTGAGTGTTCAATAAAAGAGCCCAATCGGGCTCTTGTAATTCTCTGGGATATGCAAATAAAATAACTTCCTTTGCCCAAATATGGTATTGTTGAGAAGAAATTTAAAGTACACAAGCTGAACAATCTGATAATTCACATAAATGTTGCAGATGCTTTGTGTTGATTCTCCTCCTTCATATGTAAGTTTCTTCATGTTTTGTCCTGGCCAGCAGAGGAGGGGGAGGAGTGTCTTTGATATGATCTCATTCTAATCCAGACTCAAAGCCTTTTACTTCACTGTAAGAGACGTTGGGAAGAGAGGAAAGTGCATTTGTGATAGGGTTGTTCTGAATAAAAAGAACCTGATTTGCTTTGGAAGATAAACTGGGGCGGCACTTGGCTAGAAGAGTTCAACTCCACATTTCTCCCACACACTCATCTTTGAGGTGAACATCAGAATCCGTTTAAGAGTCAGGCAAAGATATATGTCATTGGGCCGCAAACACACACACACACACACTCA
This sequence comes from Leuciscus leuciscus, assembly GCF_965113295.1. Classification (NCBI taxonomy): domain Eukaryota; kingdom Metazoa; phylum Chordata; class Actinopteri; order Cypriniformes; family Leuciscidae; genus Leuciscus; species Leuciscus leuciscus. The sequence goes on along the minus strand of NC_138729.1, from coordinate 38,331,046 downwards.
AACACACACGCAAGTGTTGACGACCTGTCTCCACAATCTCTGCAGTCCCAAGAGGTAAGTCCATGTAGAGGGTTTATTCTCCTTTTGTCTTTGTCTGCAGAGTTAGTCAAGTGTTTCGTGTGTTCAGAAGATCACAGGACACATATTCCAGTCCCGTCTTTCTTTGGCCTCCCAGTAACCCCCCTTATAAACGAAACTAGTCTCTCCTGTCATTTCATCCGTCCTCTGGTGGAACCACAGCGGCCTGTAGCACTCAAAGTCTCGTCCTGGAACACAAAACAACAATAAAATCATCAGAGGAACAGCCTAAGATCACCCAACTGGGACTGTTCTGACTAAACTGTTGTGGTAGATAACTGGAATTTATATTTGAAATGGTATAGGTGTTTGAGGTATGAAACCCAACAAAATGTCACAGGGATGTGACTGTCCTGCGTGACCTTTGACCTCCCCTCACCTTCATCTATGGCATCGGATGCCTCAGCATCTCTCCTCCTCCTCGTAGCTCTCTGCTTCTCCTCTAGCCTTTGTTTCTCTGCGTTGGCCTCATCCCAGCGTCCCGCTTCCATCAGCCGCTGGTCTGGCCTCAGCCTGCTGTCCGTCAAACAAACATCCTCTTCTTCCTCGTTCAGGGTCAAAGCCAGAGAAGAGAAATGGTACATGTTCTCAGCATTCTCTCTGAGTGATGGTGATTGAGAAAGGAGAATGACAAACAAATAGAGAAATAAATGAAAAATGTAAACAAATGCAAAAAATGAAATAATCAGAGAATCTAATCAGTTGAGCAAGGCCTTACTACATCTTTAGTTAGCTCAGTAATTAGTCTGGTGGGTAAGTAAGTAGTTAGTTCTGCAGGTAGATAGATTGGTCTGCCGGTAAGGAGTCGGTCGGTAGGTAGTTTAGCACTTAAGTAGTTGCTTCCACTGCAACTAATTACCTGCCAAATTTACTACCCATAGGACTTAGTTTGGTATGTAACTTGGTTGGTCGATAGGTAGGGTTGTTGGTTGTTCAATTGGCAGGTAGTTAGTTTAGTTGATTGGTAGGTAGTTTGAACTGTCGGTCAGTAGGCAAGTAATTTACTGATCTAATACGGGAAATTGAATTGCATTACAAGCCAGACATTAATACTACAGCACACTGAACATACATTTTGCCCTCTTGACTGTCATGCATTACTTGACGTGTCTTACGGTAGAGGGTATTTCTTCCACAGCAGTTTGGGTGTGAGAGTCTGATAGACCGTCTTCTGTTTGCCCTCAGAGCTGCTGCTTCCTCGGCTACTCTGCACGATCTTGGCGCTCTCCATCTTATCGTCCCATGTGCCTGACAGGATGTAGTGGGCCTGGCCGTCGCTGTCCATCACCACCCCTGTGACCTTACAGTGGGAGAACAAGGAGAACAAGGGTAACAAGCTCTGGGGTTGAACTACAGAAGCTTGAAGAGATTGAGAGAGTAGGATAGAAAAGCAGGATAGAAAGATGATTTAGCTAAATTCAAACTGGTTCTTATCAGTTCTCAGTAAAACTCAAATATTAATCACAGGGAGAAGGACAGGGTAGACCATGGGTGTCCAAACTTGGTCCTAGAGACTGTCCTGTAGAGTTTAGCTCCAACTTGCTTGAAAGTTTCTAGTATGCCTAGTAAGTTCTTGAAGATCTGGTACAGGTGTGTTTAACTGGGATTGGAGCTGAACTCTGCAGGACAGTGGCTCTTCAGGAGCAGGGTTGGGACACCCCTGGGGTAGACAATTTAAGTCCAAAACGTACCTTTCGTGGGACTTCCCTTGAAAAGTAACTGTAGGGAGAGAACTTGAGCTGACAGGTCTCTTTGGTCGTGTGGTTGACTATATCAATATCTCCTGACTAAAAGAAAAAATGAGATTAAAAGTGAGAAAGACTTCCCAGTTGTCCTCAAAATATGGGGGTCATGGAGGTATGTGTTATCCTCAATAAAGTTTTTTGTAATTAAACAGAAAAAGTGTCTTAAAGCCCCCCCAAAATGTTTTACAATCAAAAACTTCATTGGCTGCATTGTTCAATTGCCAAATGGTTTTCAGAAGAGGACATCACAAAAAATTGAGAACCACTTTATTAGAAAAATACAAAAAAGTAAAACTAAAGTTCTCCTTGACATTGCTAGGTTTTGAACATTTGAAATAAACAACATAAACATCAGTTATCCAAAATGTGATTGCTTAATAATGTCAGAAGGTCAACCTGATCAATCCACAGTTTGCCCACGATGATGTTGTGGACGGTGGAGGTGACTTTACGCCACACGTAGTGGTTTCCACTCGCATGAAAGTGCAGGTGGATCGCACCTGATTAGACAGAGAGAAAGTATGTATGTCAATGTATGTGTGTGTGTCTGCTAATCCAAATAAGAATGACAAGGATACAACTCAGAGCAGATTGGACAATAAGTTCATAATTCATCATTCTAACAATATGACATAAAAGTCAAATGAGAGAGAAATCTAGAAGTAATACTCTGTGTGACATTAAATTAAATCAACAAACAATGTGTGTGAATTTTGGGTTACTATTGTGAAAGAACCTTGTACATGTGTAGATTTGTTTGTATGAAGAATAGTGAAATAAGACGTACCCAGAGGCATGATGGAGAGGTATTTGCCACGGAACTTGCTAGCGATGGTGATTTCCTGCCACAGGGTCCAGCCTCGCTGTGACATCACATGATGAGCGGCTGCCGGCGGATGATGACTGACCTAAGAGATTATAGGTAAATATCAGCCCAGCTGTATATAAAATACACCATTAGGGGGCGCTGTCTCTTTATTCATTCAGACATTTGTGGACTTTGGGTGATTCTGGTATTCTCACAGCCATTATTACTCTCCACACGCTAAACCTTGCAGGAGAAGCATCTCCAGTGATGGTTGACGGTGACTGAAAATCACTGCTGTGACACTGCTTACACATTGGCTACTTAAGGATAAATTGCTTCATTCCTCATTTCTTCTCTCATTGCTAAATTCCTCATTTATAGGCTGCTCTGAATGAAAGTGTCAGCTAAATAAATAAACGCAATGAAATGTAAATGTAATTTTCATGATACCATGATTGACTTTGATGTTGCTTTTCGCATTTATCAACTGAAGACAGCATTCAAACTAAGTTTGGGGTAGGATTTTTTTTCTATTGGAAAGAAATGAATACTTTTATTCAGCAAGGATGCATTAGATGAATCAAATCTAACAGTAAAGACTTTTGTAACAAAAAATTATATTCTAAATAATTTCTGTTCTTTAAAACTTTCAATTCATCAAGAATCCTGGATAATTTTTTTTTATCACGGTTCCCACAAAAATATTAATCAGCACAACTGTTTTCAAAATGGATAAGCATATTAGAAGGATTCTGAAGGATCATGTGACAATGAAGACTGGAGTAATGGCTGCTGAAAATTCAGCTTTGCCATCACAGGAATAGATTATATTTTAAAATACAATAAAATAGACAGTTATTTTAAATTGTAATAATATTTCACAATACTACTGTTTTTACAAATAAATGCAGCCTTGGTGAGCAGAAAAGACTTCTTTCAAAAACATTCAAAAATCTTACAAACCCCAAACTTTAGAACTGTAGTGCACGGATGTCCTGTACAAGCCAAATAACTGAGACTGAGATTAATGTTAATGCTAACAAATAGTTTCCCCCGTATATTACAGACCCTTTGACTCAAACACTGACCTGTTCACAGATGGAACGGTAGCCGAATTCTTCTAGGCGGTCCAGTTCGTAGGTCTCTCCCAGAAGAGGGTTGAAGGGCTTGGCCGTCCGATGCACTGTGGTGGAGTATGAGGAGACAGAGAAGGCTGCGACCAGACACATCTGTTCCAGAGAGTTCTCACAGCGCGCCGCCTTATCCAGCAGCTCGTAGTACTCCAGGTCCTCCGTCAAGCGCTGCAGCATCGACAGGGGCTCGTTGAAGTTCACCTGGACACAGAGAGAGACAGAAAGAGACCATGGCTGTGTCCCAATTCACATTCTTCAAGCCAGGGAGATGCTACTGTCATAAAATTGTGTCTTAATACCACAGATCCCTTTGACACATGTTTGTATCTACCTATATTTGATACCTTTAAAATGAATCACTTTCCCTAAACATTTTTATATTTAAAGTTGTGGTAGCTTTAGCTTTGTATTTGTATTCCATAGTGCAAGGGGTTGTAGGCAATATTAGCTTAAAAAACCCACTAACTTTTAAAAGTTTGGGGCTGTTAAGATTTTTAAATGCTTTTAAAAGAAGTCTCGTATGCTGAGATATTGCAATTTAAAATAACGGTTTTCTATATTTCTATATATTTGATATATTTTGAAATGTACTTGATTCATATGATGCCAAAGCTGAATTTTTAGCAGCCATTACAACCAATTCTTATTATTATCAATGTTGAAAACAGTTGAGCTGCTAAACCTTTTTTTTTTTTGTGGAAATGTGTTTATAATATAATTTTCCCCCAATTTTTTTATGAATAGAAAGTTCAAAATAACATTTATTTGAATTAGAAATCTTTACTGTCACTTTTTATTAATAAAAGCATTTATTAATTTATTTTTCAACTTTTGAATGGTAATGTTCATGTAAAAAGTATGTCATCTGGACACTTCTTACTGTTCTCAATGATCTGCAATGCACTGATTCTAATCTTGCACTTAGGAACATTTCACATAGGAAAGTAACTGATTCAGATGTGTATGCAACTTACAGGCATTGGGATCTTAGAGAGCTCTTTGCCAATGCAATTCTTCATGATGCTCCACAGATTGAGCGAATAGTTGGGCTTCTCTGGGATCTGGGTCCGCCTCTTCCTGTGAGGCTGCAACTCTTTCCCTGAAAAGTCATTACTGCACACAGAACACTACAAAAAAAAAAGAAGACAGAGAGACAAGAGTGTTTGTATTAAAACACATCAGAAATGTGTAATGTGTTTGTGCTGAAAGACATTATTTGAAGGGCTGCATTGCCCTTGAGGAACATAAACACTGACTGATGCTCCATCTGTCTCAGAAAGTGAGTCACCAAGAGAGAGAAGAAAAGAGTGGAGCAGATATCAGTTAATTAAGAATCGGTTAATTGAGACGAACAACAGCTGTGAGAGCCCATGATGAACACAGACCCCCTGAGGAAATACTCAGTCACACTGAGGGACTGTTTACACGACACCGTTTTCAACTAAAAACATAAAACGTTTTATGCGTTTTGGCCGTTCATTTACACAACAATAGCGTTTTGGGAGCCTGAAAATGCAAACTTTTGAAAACTGGACTTTAAAGTGCACGTTTTCGAAAACGATACCGTTATTGTCTCCATGTAAACTACAAAAGAATTTGTGAAAACGTTGACGACATGCACATGCGTATTACGTGTTCAGTCTAAAGGCGCATAGTATTTCTTTACAAAGTGCCATCGCCAACTACTGGCCTAGCAGCATAATACAGCATTTGAGTCATTTTTGTGGATCCGTGTAAACAGGGATCATTTTGACAATGTCATCTGTACACACACACACTCACAAAGGAAAAAACGTATCCCCGAGTCTACTGAATCCCTACTCCACATAAAATAATGTGTCTGAGGCCAATAATGAAAATGATTCTACTTAACATTAGCTTAATAAAAACTTTTCATTACAAAATATAAGCATGACAACTTGAGTTACCAGGGCCTGAATTTTCTCTCTCTCTCTCTCTCTCTCTTAGTATGACAAATCAAATAGGACTTAATTTTTCCAGTTTCATTAAATTTTTTTGTTAAAATAAATAAATTCAATTAAAAAAAATCAAATCAAACTTCCTTGTGCTGTGTTTATTGGAATGTTTGTAAGGCACTCTTCTTTGTCACCCCCATTTTCCAAAACAAATTTCAGGCCCTGGTGAATGTCTTACTATTTGGTTTTAAATTAGATTTGTAGTCTGAGATTTTCATTGTAGTCTTTAGATCCCAGAGTATATGACCTTTGTTTTGGGCTCTTTTTTCATGTCATACTTACATTGTCTTCCTGGTTGCAGTCACTGGGCTGTCCTCCGCTAGCACCACTGAGATTACTCTGAGAACGCCTGCACGGACAAGAAAGAGAGAGACATTGTGTTTGATTGATGGAATAAAGGTATCTGGAGTTGCTAACACATCATGCAGTCAGCAAAGAGCCCTTTACAAGGACCAGATCAGTTTTTTGCTCCCATCCATTCCATAATTTAGGTACCATTTTCTATCATTTGATTTCCCATTCCCTAATGAGCAAAAATTTAAGAAATACATACATCACAGGTGTTCACAATACTTTAAATATACTAAAAAAAGACCTGTTGGGTTATTGTATTACTACACATTGTCAGCTCACTGAGCAGAGAACTTAAGCCACTATCTCCGAAATTCGTGTACGATTTTTGCATTTCGACTCTTTGTGGCAGTCGCACAGATCCTCCAAATTGCTCATGAAGCAGAAGTTATCCTCTGCTTAGTGAATGTATGAATATATCCACACAAAACAAATGACCGGCAATACGTTTGAAAGAAAAGCATTGTAGGTTTTCTACTCCGCGCATCTCGAGACTTCCAGCCTGTAGTTTGTCGAAGACAGTAGGAAGGTGGATTAAGAAATGTATTTGAATTCATTATTAATAAAAAATCAATTTTTAACTACTATTTTTCAAATGCTCCATTTTCTCACAGACTGCCTCTGCCTCTCTCTAACCCACGACTTAAATGAATGCCGCCTGTACCCGCTTAGACATTTAGTCTAGGCTCCCATGGGAATCCTGTGGGAGTGCAGACCTCTAGATCAGTGTCATCATCCTTTAGTCACGTGTTTAAAACCACCTGGCAGAACAACACTTATAGTGATAGTTCACCCAAACAATACAAATCCCTCATGATGTGGAAAAGCCTGTATGATTTTCTTTTTTCTTTCATTTTTGGATTGAGTGGGATGAAGCTGACCTGTGTTGAGAGGGGTCCGTGGCAGTCACTGTTATAAAGGCAGGTGAGTCCTCCATGGCATCAAAAAACTCTGTATCCTCATCTTCATCACTCGCTTCCTCTTTCCGGGACCTTTCACTCACTCCTGCACAAGCAAATAAACACAGCTAGTACCACTACAGCAGTCATGGTGGTTTATCATGTTATCAACACAGGTCATGTCTCATAACTGAGCTCATTCCGTTCTGAATGATCGCGGGCTCCAGCGTCTCACCCGTGTCAGTGGTGGGCGTATCGGGCGTGTTGACGGCGTGTGTGGGGGCTTCTCTCCAGGCTCGTTCCAGGCTGTTGTGCTGCTTGGCTAGCTGCTCGATGGTCTCCTCTAGGTGGGTGCGTTGCTCTCGCTCATGCTGAAGTATTCGCTGCCATCTGCGGCTGTGGCTCTCTGCCAGGTCCAAGAAATCTCGGCACGCCTGCACGGGAAGATATGAGACACGGGTTAAACATCAGCACAAATACAGAAGATTTAGGAATAAAATAAGTGCAATGTAAACCAGAGGGGATTGATTCTGCTGCTAAAGATCTGCCTCCATGATCAACCTCGTTTTGACCCAAACATAGAGCTGAAACAGTAGAGCATTACCCGGAAAAGCATGAACCTGTTGAACTTTTTTGCTCACCAGACACTGTGGCTTGTGGTTTTCCAAAGTTGCTAGCCATTCAGCATTTTCACAGGCCACAATTTTGACATCGATACCATAGATTTTTAACATCATCTCATAATTTGGCAACCGGTATATTAGGCTGCCGTCGCTTTAAGACACCGACCCTGCGGAGGGGTTTCAGATATTTCAGTATAGATATGTATTGAAAAATCTATATTTTTGACAACACTAGATTGCACTTGATTTATTTCAGATGCCTTTTTAAAAGACTGCAATTGAAAAATGTATATTATATAAAATTCAACACGCTGTGTCTGTGTTAAAAAGTGTCTGTGTTACACGCCACTGCTGAAATCCACCCGCATTTGGTGGGTGTTAATGTAAAAGATTTTATGCTATGATTTTATTTTCATGCTGCCGCTGTACAAGCATACATGAATGACCCCCGTAGAAGATCTATACAGGTGGAGCTGGGGAAGGTGGAGGTTTTCTGAAAGAGCACTGCAAACTGCTACAGCAAACAATAGTTCAAAATTGTAATGTTGAGCAGCAAGTTCATTGGCTACAAATACAGCACACATATTGTTAAGAGCCTGCGCCATCTACAGTTTTATAACAGAACTTTGTATAATGGTCTATATTCCACATTTTTAATTTTAAAATATATTATCATAAGCCCAAATCATTGATTCCAGAGGTGTGGAGCAAATTCTGCCTCCACATCCTCATTGTCTTTTTTTCCCCTCACTATCTCCATCACGATAATCCCGGTTCCTAAATTCTCTAGGGATCTTATCTGTCCTCCTGCCACAGGCACCACACATGAATTCACCTGTTTCCTCATTACTGCTCTGGTCTCCCTCATAAAAATGATCCCCACAGGAAGAGATCATGGAAATACCTTCCTCTCTCCATCTTCCCCTTTCTCTGCATTTCTTCTATTTTTCTCTCCTGACTGACTTTTGTTTATTGTTCTTATTGAATTGTCTGTGAAATGTCTCACAACAAATGAAGTGTCTTACAACATATAATGAATTATATGTGACAGAAATGTCAAAGAGTTTTTGAAATTGATCATGGGCTGAAAGCAGAAGTGAAAGAATTCATCTGATGGCCAGTGCACGTTCAGAAACACGCAAACATACAGACTGTCTATGGGCTGAGTCATGGTTTTTTAAATTGAGTCTGACCAGCAGTATTGAGCAATGTAGAAGCATGTAAGAGAGGTTACTCTTGGTCAATAGCATGCATGGTCACATGCTTGTACCCAGAGGAAAATGCTATTTGTCAGAGGCTGCGCTTTCAAAGTTTAGCAGACAAGGCTTAAGCCTAGTCCCAGACTAAAATGCATGTTTGAGCCAATCCATGATTGCTTCAAGGCAGCTTTACAGAAATACACAGCAAAAAAACTGTCAATGTTGCAAAATTCTAAAGCATTTAAGTATAATTATATCTTTAAAGCTCTGAAGAAGACAATATTGTGTCATTCTTCATCTCAATTAAATGATTTTGTTCCGATAGTTTCATATAAGCACTGAAACATGACAACCTAGCAACTTTTTCCCCTACAAATAGTGCAATGTATGACAAATAGCATGTTTCTTCCTCATTATTAAGAAGAATAGCCCTCATCACACATAGGTTTCACTAAAAATACCTCTTGTAACCAAACTCAGAATCTGTGAGAGCATCTCTCTCATCACAGCTCATCAATCATGTTAATAACTGAGACTACAGTACAGCCACAAAATCATTAAGGCAGCTCGCAGTCACAACCAATCACGTCTTTAACAGTGCCACTGCCTCTGGGTGTCAGCGAAATCTCTCGACTGTACTCTTTTCTTCTTCTCTCCCTTGATCACTGTTTCTTTGTCCATCTCCCTTGTCTCCTGTGGAGGCACAATGACATGACTAAACTGACTGACCCTATTGTGCTGGATCAGAAACCACAGACACATAAGTGACTCAGTTTATAACAAATAGTAATGCAAAAGTCATGGGTTCAATTAACAACAAATGAAAATACATATAGCTTTATACGGTATAAGTTGCTTCGGACAGAAGTCTGAATCTCTCTCTATATATTTAAATACTTAATTAATAAATGATTACATAATAAAATTCATATTTAAATGCTAAATATTTTAACTGACCATGAAAATGTGTTTTGCATTATTTTATTATTTACATTTTTACAAAATTATAACATTTTATAAAAGACATTGGGATTTTAGATTCTTACATTTTAATTTTGGTGGCACTAATTTAAAGAATATTATATGTTACCACATGGATTCAAGGGGGGGATTTTTATTTTATTTTAGATAGATAGATAGATAGATAAAAAGTTGCTATATGCACAACATATGGTTTTTTTTTTTAATAGACTTCTGTTTGTATCTTTGTTTGCATTTTTGTAAACGTCTATAATCGCTCAAATCATTCATATCAGCGAATGTCAGAAAACTATTCTTACATTTCGACTTAAACTACTATGTTGTAGTCCGTAATAAAGTTTCCAGCCAACTCACAAGTTTAATTCACTTAACAAGCCAATTTTTACTCACATTTGGCGCTTTGCAAGTGTTAATTTTGGATGCTGTACAGAACATAGTTAAAGTACTCTTGCACTCTTGGCCACACACTCTGCTTCTTTAAATTCCACAAAGAAAGCGACAAACCCCTGCACTTACCTGACTCCTGTCGGCACTGAGCGTCCAGAGCTCTGCTGCGATAGAGGATCCTCTGTGCTACACTCAGCATGTGACTGCGGCTTGCTAACACGTTCATGAAACTACAGCTTCTCACCTTTAACTTAAGCAACACTTCCACTTTTTTTTGCTGAGTGAGGCCCTGGGCCCCAGACTGCTCGTGACTTCAGGAAGAGTTTAGAGGAAAGAGACGCATGTGTGTGTCGTACATCCTCATATCCAAGAAATGCCCTTTAAAATAGTTGAGGGGGAGGGAGAACCATGTGATTGAGTGTGTAAAATTGAAAGAGAATTCATTGAATTTAGAGAAATACCCAGTGAGATTCTCAATAATATTTCAACATAATTATGTCCAGAATCTAGATAGATTCTCAGAATGCCACTTGGTGTGATATTTTGCTGTATAATGCAAAGAGATTCTGAGATTTTTTAAATGTGATACAAGTGTCCAATTAGTTTTTAGGGCCACTGCACCAACAGATTCACACAGCTGCTTTCTCTCAGTTTCAGTAGAGGTGAATACAAGTTAAGCAAGACAAGGTTTTTGTAATTAAAATGTCTTTCATTTAGGATCAGAAAGTGTCCCATTTTTCCTGTATTCACCCTAATCGCACTGGACTTCACACAATCCTGATATACTACCGTTCAAAAGTTTGGGGTCAGTATTTTTTATACATTAAATTGAACAAAAGTGACAGTAAAGACATAATTATATTAACATTACAAAAGATTTCCATTTTAAATAAATGCTGCTCTTTATTCAAAGAATCCTGAAAAAGTCTACCAAGTAGACTTTATACAAAAATATAAAGCAGCAGAACTGTTTTCAACACTGATGATAATAATGTTTCTTGAGCACCAAATCAGACTGGAGTAATCACAGCTAAAAATTCAGCTGTGCCATCACAGAAATAAGTTACACTTTACAATATATTCAAATAGAAAACAGTTATTTTAAATAGTAAAATATTTCTCAAAATCACTGTTTTTACTGTATTTTGATCAAATAAATGCAGCCTTGTTGAGCATAAAAAAGGCTTGTTTCAAAAACATGAAAAATCTTACCAACCCCAAATTTTTGAGGAGTAGTGTATAACCTGTGATGTTCAAAAAGTGTCATTCAAAGAGTGACAAAAAGAAAAAAGTCCCTTTATTCTCTCTCCTTGTTTCAAATAGATGTAATATGTATATTATTAAATATAAGATCATCTGTTAATCCTTCACACCACACACACTGAAAAGAATGGTTTCCCTCTGCCTCTCATTAAAACTGCTGTGGCTCGGCCTGTCCAAGTGCTTTAATGAGCTGGATCCACAATGCTGTTCAGCACTTTTCATTATGCATGTGTAGTTCTGTTCAGCTGGCAATTAATCATTTCAAAGATGAACAAAAGAAGAGTCTACACAGCTGATTAAACAGAGATCTCACTAATGAATGTTTGTCTGTTACATCACCTCAAACACTCAGGTCTTGACTGCTGTCTGCAAGGCTAATGGTTGATACTAAAACCAAGAAGTGAGGAAATGGAACTATTAGATTCTTATAATGGTTCTTACAAAACAATGCATCAAGAATTGTATAGAAATCATCATTGAACACAAATCTAAAGACTGTTGAATTGGTGCATCTGTTCAAATAGTTTGCTCTATATCAGTTTTCCGACGGTGTCGCTACTTCTTACCTATGGCTTTTGTGAAGCAAACGTTTTTTTTAACAAACTAATGAGCATGGAAATTACCAAACTCACTTTTTCAGAAAATGTTGATGCTGATACACAAAAGTCTGGCTGTGAAGACTAAAGTGGTATACCAACAATCACAATTATGATTATGAATTATTTGTTCAAAATCCTTTTGCGAAACCCACAGAATCAAAATAAATAGCATGAAATTTCATTCACCTATACTACCTTTTCAAAGGTTTGGGGCCAGTAATATTTATAAATAATATTTTTATTCAGCAAGGATGAATTAAATCGATCAAAAGGGACTGTAAAGACATTTATAATGCTAAAAAATATTTATTTCAAATAAATTCTGTTATCTTGATCTTTATAGTAAAAAAAAAAAAAAATCCAAATTTTTTTTGTCAGTTTTCACAAAAATATTAAGCAGCACAACCATTTTCAAAATCAATCAGCATATTATAATGAATTCTGAAGGATCATGTGACACTACAGTAATGGCTGCTGAAAATTCTGCTTTGCCATTACAGGAATAAATGACATTTTAAAATATATTCAAATAGAAAACAGCTATTTTAAATCCTAATAATATTTCACAATATTACTGTTTTTACTGTATTACTGATCAAATAAATGTAGCCATGGTGAGCATAAGAGACATTTTCAAGTGTAAGCTTGGCACAGACTGATGAGTTCAGTAAAGTTCATCAAAGTTAAAATGGGAAGACACAAGACGAAATCACCTTCAATATTGATTTCCATAACTGAGAGTAGTGATACCTATCCAAAACTTGATTTAGGAAATCAAAGACACAAAGGACATCCATAAAAGTGAGAGCTATTCCTAGACTTGTATTGATCGCAGCAGTGGAGGCCAGTTCTGCCTTCATTGATTACACAAAAAAAAGAAAAACAATCTTCGATCCAGGTATTTGCAACTACGTTTGACTTTAGAGCCACACTGAACATGAAATTTGAGCACAGATTAGGATTTTCTCTGGAAAGGATTCAAAGTTAAACTGCTGTTCTGGAGCTAGTTTCACACCTGGGTCTGTATGTTTGGGTAAGAGAGCTAATACTGGATTAGGTTTCAATTTGTACATTTTGATAAATGAACCACAATCTTCCATCCCACTCTTTCTGAACATTGCTCAGTCATACTGACCATGGCAATAGGGACCGAGGAAAACACTGTCCAGATGATTGAACACACTAAACACAACCAGTCCTAAATATAAATTAGGTAGTTCATGAAAAGGGAGACACATTTCTCAAGCTCCAAAAATAATATTCTCAGTATACACATTTGCTTATACAAAGCAACATATAGTACAGTTTAAAAGTTTGGGCTGGTTAAATATTTTGAAAAAAGTCTCTTCTGTTCACCAAGGCTGCATTTTTTTAAATAAAAAATTACAATAAAAATAGTATTGTGAAATATTGTTACGGTTTAAAATAACTGTTTACTTTTTTCAATTATTTTAAAATGTAATTTATTCCTGTGATGGCAAAGCTGAATTTTCAGCATCATTACTCCAGTCTTCAGTCACATGATCCTTCAGAAATCATTTCTAATGTGATTTGGTGCTCAAGAAACATTTCTTATTATTATCAATGTGGAAACCAGTTGTGCTGCTTAATATTTTTGCGGAAAATGTGATAAAAAATATTCAGGATTCTTTTGGTGAACAGAAAGTTCAAAAGAAAGGCATTTATTAATAATATAAATATTTTGTGACAATATAAAAAGTATTTTCTGCCATTTGTGATCAATTTAATGTGTTATTTCTGGGCCAAAACCTTTGAACAGTTGAATTAAGATTAATTTAAAACATAAATGAACAAAATAGCAGTAATTAAAACTTGACCCAACTGATATTCTGTGGTAACAGAAAGTTAGTTCAGTACTTACATTGATCATAGCATTGGAGGTGATGCGAAAGAGAGTGGCTCTCTCATTGACAGCCTTGATTTTCTCTCCTCCCTCCAGAGGCACACGTAAGGTCTCGAGCTCACTCAGAGAACGCTGCAGTGCCGCTCCGTGCTTGGCTATCAGGTCATTGCATGTGCTCAAGTCATCCAACTTACTGGCCAGAGTCTTGAGAGTGCCCTGGATCTCACTGTGGTCTGACTGAGACGTGGGTTCCTCGTCCGCTGAGTCATCTACACAGACAAAAACACACACAGAGAGAGAGTCAGAATAGAAGTAAATTTCATTATTTCCTTACTCTAAACCTTTTAAAAACAGAAACAAATCCCCAGAGCGCAATGTATTTTCCAGCTGTTCTCATTAATGAGTCGAGGGCACAGCTCCTCCTAATTTCCCTCATTAATTAATGCTGATTTTACAGGTGGCTGAGGCCCAAATGGTCGATATTACCATAGTCACTTATGCAAACAAAGCACCGCCATTCTAAATCAAAACACACACACACACACTAGATGGTGGACAGATAGTGACTACACAAAAAATATTATCTTTTAAGAAACCTGAAATTATCAGATACAAATATGTTTCGTAATCAAGTCAAACTAGAGAACAGAAGTTCATGAGTTGACACTTACAAAAAGTCAGATAGAATAAAAGTGTATTTGGCGTGCTGTACGAGGAGAGGGCTCCGGGCTCGGTATTCGGCCCAAACCCAGAGTACTCCCTCCGTATTCCTGGCTGTAAAAGAAAGAGCCAAGAGTGAGGAGTCGGGGTGGTGGAGGGATGCAAAAAATGTCAAGGAATGTTAGGTGAGTTGACAGAGTGAATATATATATGCTTCTTTCTCATGCTGATAGAGTAGACATAGTAATTGTTTGATGACAAGTAGACTGGATTGATTACTTGAACGTGCTCCTCCCGAACTTTGTTTATAAAACATAATTTCTGAACTGGCAAAACTCATCTGTGGATAAGATGTAGGGTTAGGATTGTAGAAACACAAACACACAACTTTAATTTAAAGTCTTTAAGTAATGCTTACACAACAACAAAAAAACTAGTACTTTTGACAAATAAAGTGCTCTGAAAAGTATAGCTCATGAAAAGATTAGTCTGTTTTCAACATACAGTATGTGGGAATATTGATACTGAAATTGTATCTGCACAAAACTGATTGGTTATATAAATGATACAAATAAACAATGAATTTAACTTTAAAATCTTTTTTTCAACAAAAATCTTTAGCTTTCCTAAAAACCCTAAACAAGTTCAAGATATTTTCATGTTTTAATCTACAATAGCCCACTCGTGACTTTTTAAGCTTTTATATCTGGCTTCAAGAAAGGGCTTTCAACCGAGACTGCATTACTGTCGGTCACAGAAGCCCTACGGACCGCAAAAGCTGCTTCCAAATCTTCAGTTCTAATTCTCCTGGATCTGTCTGCTGCCATCGGTACTGTGAATCAACAGATCCTTCTGTCCACCCTCTCATCACTGGGCATCACAGGTACTCCTCTCCACTGGTTTGAGTCCTATCTCACAGATAGATCCTTCAAGGTCGCATGGAGAGGCGAGGTATCCAAAGCACATCAACTTACCACAGGGGTTCCTCAGGGTTCAGTTCTTGGACCCCTCCTCTTCTTCATTTACACCACATCACTGGGACACATCATACAGGCACATGGTTTCTCTTACCATTACTATGCTGATGACACACAGCTCTTCCTCTCATTTCAACCAGATGATCCCACAGTAGCTGCACGGTTCTCAAGCTGTCTGGCGGACATCTCGGCATGGATGAAGGAACATCACCTAGAGCTCAACCTGGCAAAGACTGAGCTTCTCTGCCTCCCTGCCAATCCATCTCTACAGCATGACTTCACTATCCAGCTAGATTCATCATCAATCACCCCATCAAGGTCGGTCAGAAATCTTGGAGTAATATTTGATGACCAGTTGACCTTCACAGACCAAATTACAAAGACCACTCGATCATGCCGGTTTGCCTTGCACAACATCAGGAAGATCAGGCCTTTCCTAACTGAGCATGCAACACAACTTCTCGTCCAGGCCCTGGTCATATCTAGGCTTGACTACTGCAATGCTCTTCTGGCTGGACTTCCATCATGTGCAACTAAACCTCTACAAATGATTCAGAATGCTGCAGCTCGTCTTGTCTTCAACGAGCCAAAAAGGGCCCACGTCACTCCTCTGTTCATCTCTCTGCACTGGCTACCACTCGCTGCTCGCATCAAGTTCAAGGCATTGACGCTTGCTTACAGATCTATCACAGGCTCAGCTCCCTCCTACTTTCACTCGCTCCTACGAGTCTACATCCCTACCAGAAGCCTACGATCGGTCAACGAGCGACGACTCGTGGTACCATCACAGAGAGCCAAAAAATCACTCTCCAGAACATTCTCATTCACGGTTCCATGCTGGTGGAATGCTCTCCCCACCCTCATCCGGAATGCAGAATCCCTGACAACATTCAAAAGACAACTGAAAACTCATCTCTTCCGTGAGCACTTAATCTCATAAAAATCCTTTTCCTTTTCCCTTAAATCCTCCCTTATCTGGCTTATGCTACTCTGAGCAATGCCTGCACTTTGAATTTTGAGCACTTATTGTGTTGTTTTTGCCTCTTCACGATGACTCGCTTAATTTGGTTTAAGTCGCTTTGGACAAAAGCATCTGCTAAATGACTAAATGTAAATGTATATGTTTTAAGGCAGTGGTTGACAAGTGTCTAAATGGAACTACAGAGGTTATCAGGGACATTAAACGGCATCACGCAGAACAAGTGAACTCATCTGCACACTGGTCCATTTTTACGGCTTTGTTGTATTTATACTCGTTCTCTGGCAAACTCTTAACTCAAACAGTCCAACTTGTCGATTTTGAATAAAGATTGCAAGAGTCGTTGGAAGCTTAGCAGTGGTGACGTTGAAGTTGGGTCGATGGGTTAGTTTGTTTATAGCCTTAATTTGGCTTGTTACTCTTGGTGGTTGTATTTAGGCTTCAAAATTCCTAGGTTGTGTTCATTTGTGAAGATAAACCAAATGCGTAAGAATCACAAACGCTTGTTGGAATAGTAGAGGGTTCCCCCCCCAAAAATATTTCAATTGAATTGAGATCTGGACATTGACATGGCTCTTCCAAGACCCTCCATTTCCTTCTTCCAAGTCATTCCTTTGTTAACTGAAAACTTTAGCTTTCATCTGATCCTGACCTGCATCTATTTCCATAGCTAGAGTCTAAGACCACCATTATGGTTATTTAAGTAAAAAAATAAGCAATGCTAACATAAAATGACTTAGTGTGCCTGATAACTAGGCTATAAACATTTGCTAGTGGAAAGGACGTGCTAAAAATAAATGATAAATAATTTGGATTCCCAAGTGTTCACTCTGCATGATTTCACAGCTGCCATCATTAATGTTCATTGGCATGTGTGGACACGTTCCCACACACACACACGTGCATTACACATTTTCACACACACAATGGCTCCCTTCCAGTGACAGAAGTCACATAAATCTGGAGAAATTGCATC
Organism: Leuciscus leuciscus; assembly: GCF_965113295.1. NCBI lineage: Eukaryota > Metazoa > Chordata > Actinopteri > Cypriniformes > Leuciscidae > Leuciscus > Leuciscus leuciscus. The sequence continues at coordinate 38,313,548 of NC_138729.1, read as the reverse complement.
AGAGCAGAGTTGCTGATGCTGAGCAGAGGCCATGACAGAATCATGCAACACTGATGCAATAAGACAGCTACTCACAGTCCCATTTCATACAAATAACAAGATGAATTTAGAAAATGCATGTTTATAAGGTAAAGACACTGCAGCTTAATGTCTGACACAAGAAAGAACGTTTGGGAGGAAAAGACGTGGCATAGTGCGTGTGAGAGACGAGGACATGGCAACCTCGTTCAGAGCAGCGGAGCAGGGCAAGGGTGAGATTGATTTGACTGTGTTTGTTCCTCCTCAGCAGAGAGCAGAGCAGCCGTCAGCAAACTGTTCAGAGACTGAACACATTAACCTTCTCATGACTCAACAATAACATACGTAGATAGAAAACATCGTGTGTGGAGGCAAAGGGGTCACTTTAGGCTAACTAAACGAGTGTCTTCTATTACCTAATTCCAGATTTAAACAGTAATTATTATGCATTAAAAAGGTCTCTCCTGCTTCTCTGTTCATTGTTGTGCTGGGTGCCAGATTAACCACTGGCCTTGAGACAGTTATTGACTGTTTTAATCTAAACAGCAACAGAATGACATCTCAAGGGTCTAAACGCTGGAATGGCGAGTGTGTTCAATTAAATAGTCCATTTCTAGAGCTTCTTCTTTTCTCTCTTTCCATTAGCCACAACAGACACACATGCGCACACACACTGGCTGATCCTGCGCATACATCATGTATTTGTGAGCCGTGTGTCGTGTGACTGCTGACAGAGGAATCTGTGGGAATGTTTCGAACAGCATTTTACCATACCAAGTACTTTTTGTGCAGTATGTAGTCCTATATTGTGCACAATATGCAAATTTGGTTGTGTGCGCATGGAACACCAGAATCAATTACATATGGCAAAATGTGCAGTATACAACCAGAGCACTCTGTATGTCTGTCCCACAATGCAACTTGGACAATGGACTTAAAATGAAATAGTAACTGATTTGTATTGTTCATATATATATATATATTACAATTATAAACCATAAAAAAAAAACATATAAAATATGGTTACTTTTCATTTTTAATTATTTAAAAAAAATGAAAATAAAATGCAGTGTAAAATGGCATGCTGAAATATATTTTACATTTACATTTATTCATTTAGCAGACGATTTTATCCAAAGCGACTTACAAATGAGAACAATAGAAGCAGTTAAATTAACAATAGGACAACAATATGCAAGTGCTATGACCCTTCCCAGTTGAATCTAATGCAGTATGTGTATTTTTTTAAGTTTTTTTGAAGATAATAGATATAGAATAGAAGATAAAGGGCCCTATCTTGCACCCAGCGAAAGTGACTTTGTACACCGACGCATGTATCATTCCTATTTTGCACCCGCGCAAAGCGGACTTTTCCCTCCACAGAAGCACGTCGGTAAGTTAGGAAATACACTTGCGCTCCCGGGGGCGGTTCAGCGCAAAGAGGAGGCGTGTTCCGGCGCAAACGTTCCTTCATGCTATTTTGCAGGTTTAGAAAACAATTGCGCCACTAACCAGGAAAAAATAGTTTAAAGTCAGTGGCGCGTTGCGCATGTTATTCATATGCTATTTTAAGGGCGCATGCTTGGCCATAATCAATGTAGCGTGTGCACAACGCGCATACACTTTGATTCTCTCATCTACACAGAAGCAGCAGTTTTCATTTTTGCAAATCATACATTATTACGATAGATAGATAGATAGATAGATAGATAGATAGATAGATAGACAATTTATTATAAAAGCATACATCTAGCTTACACATTTACCCAAATTATCATACGCCTGTTTAACCGAAGTTAATTTGGGTGGGTTTCTCCATTCAATGTAACTTCTCTCTTTTACGGCCGTGACGAGAGCGTTGCTCTCCTCGGCTGTGAACCGCTCCTGGCGCGCGCCTGGCAAATCCGCCGTTACAATAGCAATCCGCTATGGAAAAAGTGCGTCTTCTCTTAAAGGGAATGTGAGATGTCGTTCTGATTGGTTTATTTCACGTTACTCCCAAACCACACCTATGAATAATGAAGCTACTTCAGACCAACCCATTTTAGATTTGCGCCTGGCGCAAGAGTCATTTATCCCGCCGGGAAAATAGCAACAGCGCCGAGATCCGCCCACAAAGTTACTTGCGCTTTGCGCTTGACACTTGCGTTTCAGATCGTTAAAATAGGGCCCAAAGTGTTAGTATTAATGGATCAACTGTTGCAGAAAAAGACGCATCTTCAGCCGTTTCTTGAAAATGGTCACGGACTCAGCAGCTCTGGTTGAGTTGGTCAGATCATTCCACAACAGTCAAGGTAAAGGTCAGAGAAAGAGATTTAGTGCCTCTTTGAGATGGCACCACAAGACGGTGTTCACCTGCAGAGAGCGCAAGTTTCTGTATGTAAGTCTGAAGTAATGAGCTTAGGTAAAAGGGAGCAGAGCCAGTGGTTGTCCTGTAGGCAAAAGTCATTGACTTGAATTTGATGCGAGCGGCAACTGGCAACCAAATATATATAAACTATGTCAAATATTTAAAATGTGTACAAAAGCAAATTGCCATTTTACCTTACATTATATATATAACTAAAAATAATAAATAACCATATTTACAATAGAATACACCATTAATGTTTTTGGGGTATTGTTGTTGCATATTGTTTCAATCGTTACAAACTTTATACATTATATACTGCACAGTATGCAGTATAAAAGTATTTAATCTCTTTCCCTTACTCTGAGGTTTAATCATGAACGCACACACATACAGTACAGCCAGAAAACACACACACACAGAATTCAGAAACAGCTTTACATTAGAGTGGTTTTCACCCTGTCACCCTTTAGCTTTAGAAGAGCTGCTGATGAAGGTCTGAGGGTAATGTGCAGCTGGCACAGGGTAAATCTGCTGTATGCTGGAGATTACAGCTCATTTCCACAGCAGCTTCTCTGTCTGGAAACCATTCGGCAGAAGGACAAGGTGGCTTGCTATTTTATAATACTTACAGGCCTTATCCAGCTGCAAGACACCAGTCATCATAGAGGTCTGTTCCTAGATATGTCACAGTTTTCAAGCACAACACACAAATATCTGTTTACAAAGAGTGACATTGCAGAAAAAGTGCAACATCAGATTAAAGAATTAACTCCCACATTAAATGGTACTTTAGTAACATTATCTTTGAGTACAACTAACCTTTTGACCATTACAAATTTCCCTAGTTCATGTATGCATGAAATATGAGCATTAAACTATACTAAAGTATGATGTACAACCTACCAGCCTGTAATGATTTGGTAATAAATCTGAGAAAGGAATTACTTCAGAATTAATAAATGTATAAGCTGGTTAACATGCTTATAAATGTACTGATGCCACTGCCAACAATTCACATTCACATTGGATTTAAAACGGTTTTCAAGTTTTCTATTACAGAACTCAAAAGATTAAAAAGGATTTTAAGAACCCATGTAAGAAGTTGGGATAAACTCTGCCAGCTTTCACTGTAAGGTTACAAACAGAAGATGGTCAAACTGAGCAGTGTCCTAGTGAAGCTGAACTTCTTGCAATGCCAAACAATTGTACTTTTTTGTGTGTGCCATTTTTGTCTTTATTGCATAGGACTGTCAAGGCTTCAGGGAGTAATGTGGGAGATATAATACAGACTATAATTTCAATTTAGAAAATGCAAGAATCTATATATATACATGTCTATATCTCCCTCCAATCTATATACATTTCTATAGTACACATGCCAAATAATTGCCCAGTCCTTTAAGAAAGCACATCATGTTTCAGCTTGTATTTGCATTTATTTAAAATGATTTAAATTGGATCTAAGGATGCAATCTCTTTTGCTTTTTGTCAATTTGAGTGATAAAAGCATGGCCAGCTCAGGTGGATGTGCTGCAGATGAAACATGATAATGCAGATATTATGTAGCACTGCAATGAGCAGAAGGCAGCGTTCAACCTTCTCCAGCCACTCCTGAGTCTATTAAAAATACACAATTATGTAAATCACCTCCACAATAATCTATAGAGGCAGTGACATAATGGTTAGAGACTTGTAACCCGAAGGTCGCGGGTTCAAGTCTCGGCAGTAAATGTAGGTGGGGGGAGTGATTGAAGAAAGAGCACTCTTTTCCACTCATTACCCACTACAGAGGTGTCCTTGAGCAAGGCACTTAACCCCCAATCGCTCCCCGGGCGCTGCAAAAAAAAAAAAAAAAAAAAAAAAACTGTGTGTGTTAACTTAAGGTTATTAATACAGTTGGACAGTATAGAAAAAAAACTGTCATACATGAACACTCAAAAGTGAGTTTTTGGAAAGATTCTTGCTGTAATTAAATTATAGCAGTGAGGTTGAATTCTTCTTGCCTGTGGGTAAAAGCTATGCCTGGGCACTTCTGTTCTGTTTCTCAGATGTTAAAGGAGAAAACAGACAATGACTGGAATGGCTGGGGTCTTTAAGAATAATCCAGCCTTCTTAAGTCATTTATCTGAATATATGTCATGGATGCTGGGTGCTCACGGTCAGTGCTGCATAATCTATGCAAGTGTCTTTCAATAAAAGTGTCTACTAAATGCATAAATGTCAGTGTACTGAGAAAAAAAAAGGGTGCTGGTGTGGATTCTTTCTTGCTGTTGTTCCACGAGCAAGACTCAACATACCTCAAGTGGGATCAGATCCACTAATGATAATGAGAGAGTTCCACTACTAGACAGTCTCTGTCATATCATGACTGACAAAAAGCAAAAGTGTTTCCAAGACTTACTAGTCTTTCAATTAGGCTACTGGCTAGTGTTGCTGTGTATAACAAACGTCACTATAAGTTTACTTAGAGCCAAGATTTTAGACACAGGCTACACAAAATGAACAATAGTGTGTGTCTCTAAATAAAGGTTACTAATTCACTTGTTTATTTCTGTGTAGTTCATACTGTAAAACTGTCTCATCATACTGTATGCCACCATAATAATTCATTTTCACCCTCATATGCAACTTACAATAGACTGACTCAATAGCAAAACTCAGCCTCCCTCAAGGGGAATCAGATCCATTAATGATAATGAGAAAGTGACACTAGACACATAATGATTGACACATTGGTAAACCTGAATAATGACTGTAATTTCAACTTTTAGTCATCAAACAATATTATTTACAGATCAGGTCCTGTTAGGATAGAAATCAAGGGCCAGGCCACAACTAATGTGCTTAGTAGAACTGTACTTTTCCAAAAATAAAATGATATATATAAAAGGTGTCACAACAAACTCTGTTAGGAGCTCAATTTACATCTGAGAACAGCAGCACATATGGAGCTAGAGAGATCTTTGTAAAAGACAAAGACAAACAATGGTTATACTGTCACTCAAAGGTGAGAAGGTGGTAAAAATCCTTTTAAAAGTGCCGCCGCTCCTTTCTGTGAAAGCTCTCAGGTCCTTGATATGCCACTTAGAATGAACGACAATAGAGCTGATTTATTGACAACAAAGCTTGGTATTGACTCCCATGGATTAATCGATGCAGGAACTGCTATGGATCACCTTTACTTACTGCCGGAAACAGTAGTTTCCCAATGAGAACAAACAGTGGTATAATCCTGACAAGACAATTAACTAAATCACAGTCATTCTCTCTATAAATTACTACTTTTGACTCTAAGCTGAGTATTAAAGTGTTAATGGTCACAAATAACCCTACAATTAACGGTTTAACGGCACAACAATGACAAAGACATAACATTGTTTCTGATGGAATTGTACAACCTGTATGGGCCAGATTCAATTCCTGAAAAGAATGTCCTTAAAAATCATTGTAGGATTACCTCAAACTTGTCTTAAATCCCCAAAGCTAAGATGTTACCGTTACTGAATTTATTGGGTTGTTTCATATATTAAGTGGTACAACATAACACAGCTATATTATTACTACTACTACGAGAAGTGTACAGAAGTTATCTGAATGACACCAATGATTGATCATGATTTATGCATGACATGATTTTGAACAACAAAATTGAACAATACAAAAACAAGACCTCGTTTTTAATTTTATAATTATGACAATTTTCAGGCAGCATTCAGCACATACAGTATTATTATTATTATTTTAGGGCGTTCTCCCCAGGTTCTTTTCAACGGACTGTTTGCACAAATCTGAAGAGTAAAATGATTTGATTAAATGAACTAAATGCACTGAATCCCTTGCTGAAACGATCATCTTACATGCCAAAACATCCAAACAACCCTTTGTTAATGCTGTCTAATGAAGTGAAAAAAATGGTTATTATTTAAATTGCAAAACAGAAGCCAAATATAACACATATACACTATTTTTGTTACAGTGTAGCTTAAGTTATTCTCTTTTAAACCAAAAATGTTTGTCAAACTTACTAGTCTTTTAATAAGGCAACTGGCTAGTGGTTGCTGTGTGTATAACAAAGGTCACTATACAGTAAGTTTACTTATAGAGCCAACAGTAAGAATATCATATATATAAAAATAAAAGCTGGTAAGTGGTGTTGTTTTCTAAAAACAAAGGTTATTGACTAAATAAACTGGCTGCTGTATAACAGCATTATTGATTTTTGTGTGGAGGACATACAGGAGAAAAGGGCTTCATGTTCAGTTCAAAATTAGAGCAAAGACTGTGACAACTGTCAGTGAGGAACGGATCACACATCCACAGAACCGTATATGTACAGTCAGAGATTACCATCTGCATACTTGTTTGGTACACATCAGTACAATAGTCACAGATGGACAGAGAGCTTTTGGGTCATCATGTCAAAACATATACAGAATGCCTACAAAATAACCATACACAGAGAGGGGGGACAAAAAGTAAATTACTATTTTAAACAGCATCATTTGAGAACTAAAATCAGGAAATATGGCCCAGCCTCACTAAAAGGACTGTCCAGTTAATGCAAAAGTTAAAAGCCCAGTAATGAAAACTCTGTTATCTTTCTTTCTTCTGCAAAAGACAAAACTTTTAAAGAAACATTTGTAACCAAACAACATTGGTGCCCACTGACTTTCATTGAATGGACACTTTAAAAATATTTGTTGTCCTCTGCATAAGAAAATCCTACAGGATGGAACGTTTCTATTAACTGATGTTATGCGACTAAAATGTAATTTTTCCTCTCGCGATAAGTCAAAATAAAAGAAAATGCTGTATTACTGTTATTACACATAAAGCTCTTTCTGATTATGCTATGTTAACCACTTGACAAAATAGTGTTGTCCAGTTTACTTTTTGGGTACAAACATGTTACTTGCGGTAAATCAAGAAAAAAAGAGATTTATACAGTAAGACTAACCGTATTGAGCTATATAACAATGATTGGTTTTCTGTGAATAAAGTTATCCAAACAGCTGCTCACCTGTCTAATAAAACACACATTAAAGCGTCTTTGGTGTGTGTTCCATGGGGTTTGTCTCAATCAGCTCCCTAGTTCAGAAGTCAGGGCACTGATCATGGAGTCTGCCATTTTAAGGGCTGTCTCAACCGCAGAATCCTTCCAGTGCACGGAAACGTTCGCTCCCTAAAGGTCCCACAATGCACCGTGAAAACCAGGGAGCATGGACGCTCACTATGTTCACTTAACGGAAGATCTGAAGCACGAAACTTTAAATCACATGAGCAGAATCACTACACATAATGACACGCGATAGATGTTTTTAAAAATACAAACCATTATTTTATTATATTTCAGAATAAACATACCTTGTTAGACAGGAAATTAACATAATCTAGATAACATTTATAATTTATTTACGGCTGAAATGTTGCACGTATGCGTATCAAAGCAAAGTATTTATCATAATGTACTTTAAAAAAACATTACAAGTAATTACAGAAAGATATCCGCTCTGCTGTTGTTCATAAACACCAGCTGTGATATTGTACGAGGACAATGTCACATCACCGGAAATAGAGTCATCAGTGCCACAATGTGTAGTGAGACAGTGTCCTTTACTGTCCTTACCAGTGGCGAATTGAGCTCGGGAGCTGATTGAGACGCACCCTTGGTCATACAGAAGGAAATCGAGGGTAACGCAGATATGATGTCATTGACAGGCGAAGCAATAACATGGGACGACACACTGGTTAAAATAGCTGATTTCTCTGGATTTAACATTGTTGGAAACATTTAGTATAATGTAAGTACGCAAGTTAACAAAATATATAACATAGTTGCTAGTGTTTTGGGGTATTTTAATGCAAAAAACTTACATATTGTGCATTTAAGCAGACAGCTAACATGTTAACATGTTTACCACTTGTGCTTGTAATGATTACAATATAAGGATAATGTTACAATTTAAGGAAAATATTTTGAAGTTTTGCATTTCAATCCAGACAAGATCCCTTGACTTTGTTACCCCATGGTTTATGCTGTATCGTATCACAGTCTGTCTCCAGCACTAAGATCATACAGATGTCTAAATCTCTGGCATCTTAAATTAGACTTGAATTGACTGTTCATTTCCTCAAGCTCAAACTTGAGCTCCCTGTCAGCCAAAACCTGTCTGTGAATCTCAGTTCAGTACTGCTGAAGGTCTCACAGCTGCTGCACAAAGAGCTCAGGAATGATCCAAGACAACGACTGACTTTCACTGATCACACTGATGCAATTGATGCAATTGAAGGATCATGAAACATCATGCCCTGTATAACATAAGACCATAATCACTCATAATGTATCACGTTCTATGTACACCTTGTGCAGTACTATCTATTATGCACCAAGAATTTGATACAGATCGCATTCAGATAGGTAAAAATCACGTACAGTAATGGCAGTGTATGTGTAACAACTTGTTAGCAACTTACGTAAAAAAATCCATGTTTGAGGTATGAGAGCATGTCATTTTTTATAGGACAAAATGTGCAAGTCTCTTCCAGTAATATTAACCACAAACCTTATTTTATTCATAAATCAAAAACAAATATTTAAAAAACTTTTTCAAATTGACGTCAAGACTGAACAGCTGTGCTGTACTAAAGAAGAGCTCATTCACAATCCACAATACTGAAAGCAATATTTAAATCTACGCACAAACACAATTCAGAGACAGAGAGAGAGAGAAAGTAAAGCTCCACATGAAGTCAGGAGCATCATGCGCACACGTTACAGTGTGTTTGGACACGTCACTCAAACACTGGACATGAAAATGAGGCGGGGGGAGGAAGTGCTGACCCCACACTCCCTTGCAAGAAGACCAGGAGAACGAAACAGAGATTGATTACAGCAGAACACAGTTAAGAGTCGGTTTGCTCATATCCTACCTCTGAGGCAGGTGAGGTTCAGGAGATGACAGAACGAAGAGGAACGAGTCGGTGCCCGTACGAGAGCGAGAGGAGCAGGAGCATGCGATATAGATGAGGAAGTGTCATCTCTTCCTCCGGTGTGAGTGCACCGACCACGGCTGAAGCGGCTCAGACAGCCCGAGCTGCAGAAGGAGCGCACCGTTCCCGGCCCCCAGCATGCTCCACTCTTCATTCCACCACACTACAGGCCTGCCGCTCCTCTTTCCCTCCTCTCCGCTCCTCACACACTCACATACACTTGCTCAACCAACCGCTGCACAGGAAGTATGCCGGACTACTATATCAGCTGGTGAGTGCAGGGGGAAGCGGAGTCTTCTCATCCGGCATCACAGACGTGTACGCATACACACACGCTCGCTGTCATGCTGCAAAGGAGCAAACACTTCTCTCTAGAGCCAGCACAATTATAGACCTCACCGGCCTTGATTTCACATCCTCGCTATCCCACTTCACCTTCAGAACGCGCACACACACACTCCGGGAGCGCAGCATATTGGCATTCCTCTCCTCGTGCACAGCTTAATGCAGTGTAGAGTAGGACAGAGTGAGGGGGAGGGAGGGATACTGTACTCTGCAGTACACTGCTGTCTTGAACACACCTTCTGTCCTTGCTTTCGCATTCACACACCTCCTGCAATGACTATCCTGAGTTTAGTGACGAGAATAAGTAGATGTTTCTTCAACTACAGGCACATTTATGTCCTACGGGTTGATTTTTGTTTGAGTAAAACTGAACAAATTTTAGGTTTATCAGTTTTGAAATGTAATAATATTCATAATATTATTGTTTTTACTGTATTATTGATCAAATAAATGCAGCCTTGATGAGCATAAGAGACTTCTTTCAAAAACATAACAAAATCTTACTGCCCCCAAACTTAGTTGAAGAAACACCTAAGTTATAATCAAAGCAACATTGCTAATGTAACCGGTCCTACTTAAACCAGTGTTTCCAATGTGGTAAAGAGATGAGTCCCACGGTAGAGATGAGATCCACCTTAGGACCCCAGTAGTATGCCTGATCTAAAGCTGTTCTCGCAATAACTTGTTGTAGCTAACGTGAGCTGTTTTAGCTTGATGTGGTAGCTTTATGTAGAATGCTAAATCCCACTGCTATGTAGCCCTACAGCTAAATCCCACTGCTATGTAGCCCTACAGCTAAATCCCGCTGCTATGTACAAGATAAGATAAAATCAGTTTGTAAAAACATTTTAAGCAGGTAGTCTAGCAGTTTTCTGCCATCAAGTATATTTGTATAGCGCTTTTCACAGTACACACAGCTTTACAGAAAGACAGACAGCTATTGTATAGTAATTTAATTGTATATGTAAGCTAACTATAAATAACACAATCTATTTAATTTCAAACACAATTTAATTTCACAATCTATAGCTTTGCTTACATATTAGTACTGTATATGAAATGTATAAGTTAAAAGACATTAATGGTCGTTATATCGTTGTAATAATAAAAGGGATTTTGTCTGATTTGTAACCAAGCACTACAGCGATTACCCGTAAAAACGTGCTTTGAACCAATTGGATTGCTTGGGTCCTAAGGTGGGACTCATCTCTTCACCACACCGGAATGGGAGGGCGTGCTAACAAGGACGCTAAAGACGGCAGTCTCTAGCGTCAGTCTCTAGGGTAAGTCACTAGTGCACCTCTTGAGGCCAGGGGAGTGAGGTTTACATGCACAGTTACATGCACAGACCAGTTACATTAGCAATGTTGCTTTGATTATAACTGACTACTAGCTTACTAGCTTACACCAACACTGCTGTGATTAAATACAAATTTTACAAAACATATTTTTTTAACAATATTTATTATAACAAGTGCTTAACACAACTAACATTACTTTGTGTAAAAGCAAAAAAAAAAAAAAAAAGTTTAAATTAGAAACCTCAAATTCTCATTACAAACTCCTGAGAGGACGTCACTCTGTTCAGCCTCAGCAGGGCTCTGTGTCCACTGCAGTGCTCTGACCGTTTAAAGCAGGGCAAGGTCACTGATGTGTTGAAACAACCACACACACACACACACACCAGAAGAGTCGTGTGCCACTGTGCAATACACAATTACTTCTGCTGAAACACAAAGTCACCTTCAGTAATGTGTGTGTGAACACGTATGGAATCCATCAGGCTCAATTCAAATGATCTACACTGACAAATACAACACAACATGGATGCCAGTGCACACGCCAAAAACATGCTCTCTCTCTCTCTCACACACACACACACACACACACACACACACACACACACACACACACACACACACACACACACACACACACACACACACACACACACACACACACGCACACGCACAAGCACACACACACACACACGCACACAGCACACACACACAATATAATATATATATATATCCTAACCATAATCCATTATAATTGAAGACTTCTGACATGTAAAAGTGTTTGTGCATGCTCATAGCAATTTAAAAACCCCAAAAACCCAAGATAGATTTTATTTCATGCTGAAAACGAGGAGACTTTTTCACCTTCCCCCTACGCAGCCGTTTCAGACCAGCACTTACCAGCACTGAGTTCCTGTGCTGAAGGCCATCAGCGACAATGACTCAGTCTGGTAATTGGCAACAGAAATAAAGAGTGTACTAGAAAAGATCACTGATTCTCAAAGTGTGGCTCCCTCTAGTGGTACGCAGAGGAATCACTGAATTTCGCATGTACGATCAAACCGGTGTGATCAGTCTTGGCTGGTCCTTGGAGTGTGCGATCACACTGGTGTGATCAGTCTTGGCTGGTCCCTGGAGTGATCGTGTGATCAGTCTTGGCTGGTCCCTGGAGTGTACGATCACACCGGTGTGAGTAGAATGATCAGTGCATCACGTGATCATCAACTGTTAAATTCAAATGTACTTTCGCAGTTGACTAGCGCTGAGCCAGAGACTGACGCGCTCAGCGCTGTCATATATCACTGTTCAATGTTTTCAACCTGATAATGTTTATTATAGGTTTCAGACATTTAAGTTCACATAAGTACTAAAAAATCAATACATTTAGAGTTTGTAAAATACACACTACTGTATGGAAGCGGCAATAATAATCCTTTCCATTATAATTAGACGACACGTTTTATTCATGTCAGATACAAATTGTGTAAGTAACTTTAAAGTTTACTCTATTCTTCTCCCAGTTCACCGGCCACTTTCATGTATTTCGGGAGAAGTGGATAAATTCACATGTTGTGAATCCAACAGATTCGATTCTCTGAACTGCGTCTGCGGCACAAACGTACTCGGTTACCTAACGTAACCTCGGTTCTCTCTAGAAGAGGGAACGAGTATTGCGTAAGTTGCTTACGCTACGGGTAAGGTTGTCTTTTCTCGAGATCTGAAGCCAAAAATTATCCTTAATTTTGTATTTATTGTCAACGCAGTGCGGCAGCCAACAGACCATAGCAGGCTGTATAAGCGTGCTCAATGGCTGTCCTGCGGCAACTGCAGCAGCCTACCAGTGAGCCCTGCGTGACGTCGCGCCCTCCACGCGCCTCAGCCCGCCAGAATGGGTGTGGCTAGCGTGTATATAAGGAGGGCTCACAGGCTGAAATTCTGGTTTTCATAGACTGAAGCGTATAAGCTCGTGGCGCGACACGGCAGGTTACGCAATACTTGTTCCCTCTTCTAGAGAGAACCGAGGTTACGTTAGGTAACCGAGTACGTTCTCTTACGAGAGGTTCTCTCGTATTGCGTAAGTTGCTTACGCTACGGGAACCCCTTGTCAACGCCGTGCGCGCCGAGCATCCACTGCATGAGCCCCAGGGAGCCCGGGGAACATAATATGCGGGAACAGGCGGCCAGCAACGTGGGCCAACACATGTTATAAGCACTTCATAGGAATACAGAGCGGCTCTGCCGGTCTACGTATAAGCATGTGGAGAATGCGGCCAGCAGCGCGGGCCAGCGCAGTACATAAGCACATCATAGGGAGAATATAGAGCGGCTTCGCCGGTCTATGTATAGAGGGTAAAACCCCTAACGCAGCTGAGTGGCCAGCAACGCGGGCCAGCACCAGTGCACAAGCGCGTGATGGGGAAAATACAGAGCAGCTCTGCCGGTCTGAATATAGAGAATCTCATCCCTTAGTGCAACTCACCAGAAAAGCTCATACTAAACGACAGTAGTCTGCACATGAACGACTGGGCAGAACATACATATCACTTAAACTGATAACAGTTTAGCCTGCAAGGCGGGAACTTCCAGGTTATAAAATCTCTCGAATGTAGAGTGGGAGGCCCAGCCTGCCGCCATACAAATGTCGTGAATAGAAATCCCGCTGGACCAAGCCCACGATGAGGCCATGCCTGTAGTGGAGTGGGCTCTGATACTCATAGGGCACTGCAGGTGTTTGGACGCATAAGCTGCTGCAATCGCGTCCACTATCCATCTGGACAGGCTCTGTTTCGAGGCGGCGAGACCCTTGGTGCGCCCACCAAACGAAATAAAGAGCTGCTCAGAACGCCTGAAGGCGGCGGAGCGTGTGATGTAAACTCTCAGCGCCCTGACGGGGCATTAGCGGTTATCACTGTCCTCGCTATCGGATGCTGGCAGAACCGACAGGGAGATGATCTGCGCCCTAAAGGGAGTGCCAATCGCTTTGGGGACGTAACCCTGTCTCGGTTTGAGGATGACTTTACAGTCATTTGGTCCGAACTCGAGACATGCGGGGCTAACAGGATCCCCCACGCATTTTACTGACGACAGAGCTGTCAGAAAAACGGTTTTGAGCGAAAGGTATTTCAGATCCACGGATTCTAACGGTTCAAAGGGAAACGCTTTCAGGGCCTCTAGGACCAGGGAAAGATCCCAGATAGGAACCGAGGGGGGCCGTGGGAGATTCATCCTCCTGGCTCCTCTAAGGAAGCGGATGATAAGCTCGTTTCTTCCTATTGCACGGCTGCGCGTCGTCTCTGCGAACGCTGCAATTGCCGCAACGTACACTTTGAGCGTGGAGGGGGACCTGCCCTTGTCCAACAGCTCTTGTAGGAAGGAGAGCACCCGTGAAACCCCACACGTGTGTGGATCCAAGCTCTCAGTAGCGCACCATTTAGAGAACACTGACCATTTTGACGCATAGAGCCTTCTCGTGGAAGGAGCTCTAGACTGCGTGATCGTGTTTACGACCCCTTCTGGCAGATCAACGGGTATCCATTGATTATCCACGCATGCAGAGACCAGCGCTCTGGATGGGGATGCCAGATCGATCCACCGGCTTGAGAGAGAAGATCTTTCTTCACCGGGATCGGCCATGGGGCTGAGTGCGACAGCCTCACCAGCTCTGGGTACCAGATTTGGTTCTCCCATCGCGGGGCTATGAGGAGCACTGAGTGGCGCATTTCCCTGATCCTCTTGATTACCTGCGGTAACAGCGAGATCGGAGGGAAAGCATACAGCGGGCGGCTGGGCCAGGTTTGGGCCAGCACGTCCTCGCTCTTTGAGAAAAACGTTGGGCAATGAGCGTTGTCTTTTGACGCAAAAAGGTCGACTTCCGCCCTGCCGAACAGGCGCCACAGTAGCTGGACTGTCTGGGGGTGCAGGGACCATTCTCCCGGGGGAATGTTGTCTCTGGACAGTCTGTCTGGGCCGAAATTCAAGTGGCCCGGCACGTGCGCGGCTCTCAGCGAGCGCAGCGAGTGATGAGCCCAGACGAGAAGGCGTTCTGTCAGATTGCAGAGATTCCTGGATCTGACACCACCCTGTCGGTTCACATAGGACACCACGGACATGTTGTCCGAGCGGACTAGTACATGGTGGTCCCGTATATGTGGGAGGAAGCGCTTGAGCGAGTTCTCGACCGCTATCATCTCCAAACAATTTATATGGAGGCATTTCTCCTGGTCTGACCACAGGCCAAAGACCGGTTTGCCCTCGAAAAGAGCGCCCCAACCTAAGTTGGATGCGTCCGTCGAGATAACTTTTCGGTGCGAGACGGCTCCCATTGTCACTCCCCGCTGGTACCAGTCGGCCGCTAACCAGGGTCTCAGTGCTGAAACGCAGCTCTGAGTCACTCTGATTCGTATGCCGCCGGACGCCCAGGCTCATTGAGGCACACGAGCGTTCAACCAGCGTTGTAGCGGGCACATACGTAGCAGACCCAGCTGAAGCACTGCTGCAGCTGATGCCATACAACCCAGCATCCTCTGAAATGTTTTTAGAGGTGCGGCGCTGCCCATCTGGAAATACGCAGCCAGGCGTTGGACAAGGCGCGCGCGCTGCGTTGACAGCCGGGCCGTCATTGCCACAGAGTCCAGTTCCAAACCCAGAAAAGAGGTTGACTGACTGGGCAGTAATGAGCTCTTGGTCCAGTTGACCGTGAGACCCAGGCTTTCCAGGTGGCTGAGAAGCACTGTTCTGTGAGAGATAAGTTCTTCCTCTGACTGTGCTAGAATCAGCCAATCGTCCAAATAGTTCAAAATTCGCATGCCCTGACCTCTCAGGGGAGCGAGAGCCGTGTCCATGCACTTCGTGAATGTACGGGGTGCTAAAGACAGGCCGAACGGCAGGACGGTGTACTGATATACCCGACCGTCAGAGGCGAATCTCAAGAATGGCCTGTGACGGGGTATTATCTGGATCTGAAAGTAAGCGTCTTTCAGATCTGAAAGTAAGCGTCTTTCAGATCGAGGGAAATAAACCAGTCCCTCGGGCGAATCTGCGCGAGGATCTGTCTGGTTGTGAGCATTTTGTACGGTCTTTTCATAAGAGCCTTGTTCAAATATCTCAGATCTAAAATCGGTCTGAGAGCTCCATCCTTCTTGGGCATGAGGAAGTAACGGCTGTAAAAGCCTGACTCGCTCAGAGACGGGGGTACCGGTTCTATAGCCCCTTTGCACAGAAGTTTCGCTATTTCTGCACGAAGTAGGTGTGCTACTTCCCCATTCACTTCCGTCTCGGTTCGCATTCGAAAGAGCGGGGGGCTGCGAGCGAACTGCAATGAATAGCCCTCTCTTACTGTGCTCAGCACCCATTCTGACGCGCCTGGAATAGCTTCCCACGCTTTCGCATGTACGGCTAGAGGCAGAATGGCCTCCGGGCTCTGATTGCCGCATTCCGCGGACTCGAGAACCTGATTCGGGGCGGCTCGCATACAACGATGGCTGGCCGTTTTACACACGATGTCCCGGTGGCATTGGACGGGGAACATATCGTGCGAGGAACGGCATGCGAAAGCGGCGCCGGGGGCGAAGTGTTCGTCAGTATGTGTGAGCGCTCGAGAGCGGGCACAGGATTTACATTTGGGATATGACCGGTAGTGAGAGGCCGTGTAACAGAGCGGGCAGTAAGTAGGTGTGGGCACGGGGATGTGGACACGTGACCTACATCTAACACTCGAGCGGCTTTTATCCGCTTTATGAGAGTGGGCTCTGTGAGAGACACGGGGTTTATAGTGCTTGTGTGTAGGGGTGAACACAGAAACGTGGGCACATTTTCTACACTTGAAACATGCGGCGTGAGCTGCGTCGCTGCGAAGGCGGAGGTTGAGCTAGACGCTGGGCGGAGCTTTGCGCAGGCTGGTAGCGAGGACGGCGTGCGGCTGAGCTCGAGCGTCGAGGCAGGAAAAGGTTCATAGCCTGCGTGGTTTTCTGTACCTCCGAGAAGTGGTCCACGATCCCGTTAACCGCTGGGCCAAAGAGGCCGGTGGGAGAGAGCGGGGTTTTAAGAAAGACAGCCTGCTCGGACTCCCTCATTTCGGCGAGCGTCAACCAGAGGTGCCTCTCTGTGACGGTCAGCGAGGACATGCACCTTCCAAGAGTCTGGGCAGCAGATTTTGTGGCGCGAAGGGAGAGATCCCTGCATGCTTCTGTCACAGGCGGAGTGACAGCTTCGTTGAAAGCTTCAAGTCGAGCCCGCAGGGTCGACATTGAGAGCTCTTCGCACTCGGGGCAGCCGCCCGTAGAGAGTGCGGTGGCGGCGTGCTCGCGGCCCAGGCAGAGAGCGCAGATGAGGTGACGGTCTCCGTTGCTGAGCGGGGCTCGGCACGAGCCGCAGGAAGAACGAGGCATTTTGATAAAAACGCCTCGTGCTCTTTTAGAGAGAGAAAGTGTGTGTCGCAGCGGCGAACACACACAGCAAAAAAAGGATATATCGCCGGATGGCGTAGCAGGCACGGTTGGCTGAAGGAGGCGAAGGCGGCCGGATTCCTCAGACGCTTCCTAAGCTTGCTGGTCGCTGAATTCAACGGCGGCGGCTCTCAAGATCCAGCGATGCGAAGAGCTTCGCTGAAGACATGAAAATCAGAATTTCAGCCTGTCAGCCCTCCTTATATACACGCTAGCCACACCCATTCTGGCGGGCTGAGGCGCGTGGAGGGCGCGAAGCGCCCTCATTGGGCGTGACGTCACGCAGGGCTCACTGGTAGGCTGCTGCACTTGCCGCAGGACAGCCATTGAGCACGCTTAAACAGCCTGTTATGGTCTGTTGGCTGCCGCACTGCGTTGACAATAAATACAAAATTAAGGATAATTTTGGGCTTCAGATCTCGAGAAAAGACAACTTTACCCGTAGCGTAAGCAACTTAAGCAATACGAGAGAACCTCTCGTAAGAGAACTAACATGGCGCCGCCCATTGCGCATATAGCTCAACTAATGCGATCGTTATAAAGGTGTTAAACAACAAAACACTTCCACTTGCACATATTTGACAATCGGAATATCAGATATATCATGCTATAGCTAACAAATTTGTGAATATTTTGAATAAAAAAGGAAATAAAAGCAGATCATCAGTAATTCAGCGCTATTGTGGCTGCGGTGTGTCACGTGACAAGCAATGACGCTTCACCATGGAAACAATAAAGTGATAAGTTCTAAATAACGGTCACCTTGAAAAACTTATGGGGGTCAGCCAGAATATTTTAAATGTACATGTAAAAAGGTTAAATATGATTACACAGCCTGTGTTAATTTTTTTTAAATTAATTACAGTAATTTTTTATTTTAATATTAATATTAATATAACTTAATATTTTAAGTACAGTACAGTTTTTATTTAACTTTTAAGTACAATACATTTTCATAATATAATCTTTAAGTAGGCTACAGTTTTTATTTCACTTTTAGGTGCAATACATTTTAATTTAATCGTTAAGTTTTTTATTTACCTGTATGTAAGCAGCACAGTGCAGTATTAATATTCAAACTTTTTACAATGTTTAAGGTGGCTGGCAATAATAAATAGTCTTATTAGAAATAAAACTGCCTCATTTTTGAGCTGTGCATAACTGTAGCTGAATAGTAGGCCCACTATGCTACTGTATTTTCATATTGGTTGTTATGGTGGTACTTGGAGAGCCACATATTTTCTGAGGTGGTACTTGGTGTAAAAAGTTTGAGAACCACTTATTACATGATCTCCTGACCCCAATCATTACACTCAACTTTAGATTCCATCATTAGATATTTCCATCCAAATAAGCAAATCCACCAAACTCGAGGACCAATACAAGTATTGTATTTTAAGCTATGGCCTACATAACATATGAAAATGACCATATAAATGTATTTACATACTTTGTTACCATGCAAAACCAAATAATCACTGAAATAATCTATGTAAAGTTGTATATTTTATATATATTTTAAAAAGTGTATTTACAGCCCCAAATCCAGAAAAGTTGGGACATTTTGTAAAATGCAATAAAGTCAAGAATCTGTGATTTGTTAATTCTCTTTAACCTTTATTTAACTGACAAAAGTACAAAGAAAAGTTTTTAAAAGTTTTCACTGACCAACTTAAGTGTATTTTGTAAATATAGCCTAAACAAATTTTGATCTGCAATACACTCCAAAAAATTGGGGAAAGAGGCGTGTTTACCACGGTGTCATCACATTTCCTTTAAATTACACTTTTTAATCATTTGGGGATTGAGGATACCAATTGTTGCAGTTTTGCAAGTGCAATTTTTATGCAATCTCGCCTGATATAAGACATCTGCTCAACAGTCTGCGGTTGTCGTTTTCTGATTCTCCTTTTCATAATGAGCCATACATTTTCAATAAGAGACAGATCTGGACTGCAGGCACATCCCTTCTACAGTATAGTAGATGAATGAGGCCTGACATTGTCTTGCTTTCCAGCAAAGCTGTCATCTTGATGGCAGTATATGTCTCTGTACAATCCCAATATAAGTCTCCACGTCAGTGGTACCTTCACACACATACATCTGCCGTTTGCACTGATGCACCCCTATACCATGACAGATGTTTGCTTTTGCACCTGTCGCTGATGAAAGTCTGGATGGTCCCTTTCATCTTTGGGACTGAGAATTCAATGTCCATTTTTTCCAAAAAAACAAGCTGAAACATGGACTCATCAGACGACCACAGCACACATCTGCACAGTCTTCTAGACCAGTGGTTCCCAAACTTTTTGAAAGCATGGCACCCCTTTGTAGTGTTTTTTTTTCCACGGCACCCTAACCCAATTAAACTAAACGAACATATGTGCATACATATATACAATTATATCCAGATGAGCAAACAACCAATGAAGCATAAACAGCAGCATGAATTTATTATGAATGCATTACAACAGACATAATATGAGGCGAAACAACCCCTTCAGATGAATCATCAGTCCATTAATAACTGGACACACGTCAACAGACTGATTTTAACCAATAAGGCTACTGTATGTGAGAATCATTGGAATAAAACAGATTTAAAGATACTTAACTCTTTAAATAATAATAAACAACTCCAAATATTTTTGCATATGTTGGTGTTTTGATATGATTTTAAAATATGCTGTAAACAGGGTTAGCCTATTATAGTTTTGCATTTTTTCATTAGTTTTTATTTTTATTTCGTTTTGACTTTTTGTTTTGTTTTCAAATTCAGTTTAGTTTTAATTAGTTTTTAAAGTGGGTTTGCTAGTTTGGTTTATTTTTTGAAAATGCTTAGTTTTCGTTTAGTTTTTATTAGTTTTAGTGTTAGTTTTAGTCTTTTTTTTTGTAATTTGGGTTATTTGTCAGGGGCAAGATTCAAAAAGACCTAATTTTCTGAGGTGGTACTTGGTGTAAAAAGTTTGAGAACCACTGTACTAGATGAAAAGAATGAAGGGCAGACGCCAAACCACAGTCGTTTGCTGTTGCAAAGAATCATTTATGAATGCACTTTTAAGAAAGTTGTGGAAATAAAATAATATTTACATTTTATCAGTTGTTATTGAAACTCATCATTGCCTGGAACACACAAAATATGGCATTTACTGCAGAGGCGTGTGTGGGTTAGGGCAGGCGGACAGGATTTTGGGGAAGGGGGGGGCTCGGCTGTCCTTACCTACTCTAAGGTGAGGCTCACATTCGAAACCCCCTGTTCTAGACCATCTGAGATGAGCTCGGGCGCAGAGAACTCGCTGGCATCTCTGCATAGAGCTGATATATAGATTTCTCCTCGCGTAACAGAGATTCAAGTTGCATTTCTTGATGAGCAGACTGTGTTAAGTGAAATTGGTTTTCCCAAGAACTCCAGTGGCTATATTTAACAGAGTAGCATGACAGTTTCTCATGCAGTGCCATCCGAGGGCTTGAAGGTGACGCACATTCAACAGAGGTCTCCTTGCCCTACACAGAATGAGATTTCTTTGGATTCCCAGAATCGTTTCACAATATTATGCATGGTAGAAGGTGAAAGACCTAAATTCTCTGCAATCTTGCATTTTTGAAATGTAATTTTTGAATTGTTGCAGCCATCAAAATCAAAATTTGTTTATTTTTACATAATACACTTAAGTTGGTCAATGAAAACTTTGAAAATACTTTGTTTGCACTTCTGTTAAATAAAGGTTAAAGAGAATGAACAAGCATAGATTCTAGATTCTACTAAAAACAGAAAAGTTTTTCACAAAAACATACGTCATCATTTTCACAAATTTGTGTTTTTGTAGTTTACATGGAGATGATAACGATATTGTTTTCAAAAACTTGCACTTTGAAACCCATTTTCAAAAGTAAAAAAAAACAATTCAGGCCCCCAAAACGCCATTGTCATTGAATACATAAAAAGTTGACAGTTTTTAGTTAAATGGTGTCGTGTAAACAGCACCCCAGTAAGAAAGCGTTTTAATTCACTGCAGTATTAACATCGTACGATCTAGTGAAAAGCATTAGGAGAAACATTGTGCCATGAACGAACAAGTTATTGAAGGATTTTCAATCCTCAAATCACCAACATTCACAATTGAATATGTAGGCCTAATAACACTAACTGTAACCATGGTATTGTGGCAGAAATAGTTACATTATTCATTTCAGGGTTTGTTCAACCTTTTGAGAGTAAAATTCAAGCACTGTTCAAGGACTTTCAAGTGCTTCAAAGCTCTAAATAGTATCCTCTTTAAATGTCATGTAATGCCAAAAAACATTAATTGTTCATTCTTCAGAGATTGTCCCCATTTTTAAAACTAAAAGTTTCAAGAAGCAGGAAACCTAACATTTAAAATAACAAAAAAATAAAAAAGACATGAAATTTGCACTATAACCTGTAGATGACAGAAGAGAAGCACTTATCAGCTTATTAGCAATTTCCTCTCCCTAATCTTTTTTTTTCACACGTTTTGCTTCAGATTTTATATTTAGACATTATGATATCACTATTATAAAATAGCAAATCATAAAGAAATAATTTTTTTATTAAGTATGTACTATTCAAAGTATGAAGGAGAAAAAAAATCACAAAGTCTCATAATGATCCTTTTAAAATCACTGAAGCCAGTTCAGTATTATACTATAGAAGAACAATGGTACATTTAATGACAGTGGAATATTTAAAGATTTTGCACGTTATTGTTGCTCAGTGGCACCGGTGCTACTGCTCCCAAATCCCCAACCTTTACAACTAGGTGAAGTCTTCTACTCAAGTACAGCATACATGGGATCAAGCTCAAATTATGACCATATATGAGCTGAACAATTCTGTAAATTATCTCACAACAGACTGTATTTTAGCAAAAAGATACCAGAGCAGCACACTGGCTCCAAATGATCAGTAAAGCAGCTAAATACGTCCTGCATAACTACAGATAACAGCTTTAACACAAAGACTGATGCAGTCAAACTTAAACAGTCACAATGAAATTGCTTTAAAAATGAACAAAAACACAATTAAATTAAAATGATTCGGTTTAATAGTTAACAGCTAGATCATATTCTGGTAGAAATGAGATACAGGAAGTGAGAGAGGTGGATGAGTTCCAGAGGAAATGCAGATAATTATGAAAGATGCTAAAAGAGGAGAGTCTATATTTAAAACTCAGCAGAAGGAAGAATCCACTGGAGGACAAAATCCTGAAGCACTCTCAAATAGTACCACACTGATAAATGATAAGAGACTCATAAGTGATGAGTTGTGTGATCTTGAGCTGAATGAATGGAGCTCTGAAATATGACTCAAAAAGAACAAATAAAAATCAAAGCTCGTTTCCACCACTGAATAAAAATGTAAAAAAGTAATTGGGACTTTTTATCTGAGAAAAAATGTCAGAATTGTGAGATGTAATTCCGTGGTGGAAACAATCTTCCATAAACAAATGTTATGACTACTACCATAATAAGACGATTTCAAAAGAGAGTTCAGGACACTGCATAAAAAAGCACTGTCAAGCACAGATCTGTGGGTGGAAGTGTGTGTGTGTGTGTGTGTGTGTGTGTGTGTGTGTGTGTGTGTGTGTGTGTGTGTGTGTGTGTGTGTGTGTGTGTGTGTGTGTGTGTGTGTGTGTGTTGTGTGCTAAATATCTGCCAGAGATACACTTCAAATACACTCTCAGAACTATACAGTGATGTGAAAAGTCTAAAAGTGGAAAGTCAAAAATCACAGGAACATAATCACAGGTTTAATAACACATTCTGAAGGGGTGTTTATAGGACCCATCTTTAGAGAGAGGATAAGACTTCACAGCCCTATACTCTTCAAATCAAGATCATTGTGAGCAGAGACATGAAATCACATCCTGCAGGTTTTTTATACACTAGTCAAAACTCAAAACTTTGAAGAAACCTGACTGAATGAATATTTCTTTAGACCTTCTAATCAAAACATTTATGCCTAAATAATTAATATTTAAAATTAGATTTACGTAAATAATATTTAAATACAGACCCTTTCCAAAAAATTCGAATATCATGGAAAAGTTTATTTATTTCCATAATTCCATTCAAAACGTTAAACTTCCATAGATTATAGATTCAGGGCCCACAACTTAAACAATTTCAAGTATTTAGTTGTTTATTTGTACATAATTTGGGCTTCCAGCTCATAAAACCCACGAAAACAGGATTTCAAAAAATTGGCTTTATTAAATCCAGAGTCAACGCAGCCGTCTACCAGGACATTTTCAGAGCACTTCATGCTTCCTTCATTTTCCAGCAGGATTTGCACCTGCCCACACTGCCAAAAGAACCAAAACCTGGTTCAATGACCCATGGTATTACTGTGTAATTACTGTGTGATTTCATGTAATATTAAACATTTTTGAAATCCTGTTTTCGTGGGTTTTATGAGCTGGAAGCCCAAATTATGTACAAATAAACAACTAAATACTTGAAATCGTTTAAGTTGTGGGCCCTGAATCTATAATATATGAAAGTTTAACGTTTTGAATGGAATTATGGAAATAAATAAACTTTTCCATGATATTCAAATTTTTTGGAAAGGGTCTGTAAAAGAAAATATATTAAATAAAATTATCAAATCAAAAATTATTTCTACATTTTCACTTCAGCCTGAGTATTTAACTGAATATTTCTTACGATCTTTAAAACTTGCTGATTTAAAAGCTCATGCCAGAATACTTAATTACTCAATACTTTGAATTAGACATACATAGATACGTTAATATTTAAATAAAAGTTATATCTAATTAATTTAAAAAAAATCTTAAGGAGTCAATAGCTCAGCACCTTCTTGAGTGAATGCTCTTTCACTTAAGCCAGAGACACAAGTCCATCAGTGAGTCAGAGAGCCAATCAGATGCAGGCTTAAAATATGCTGATTGGCCCCTGCTTACAGAGGAATGACACACACACACACATGCACGCACGCACGCACACACACTATGATTCCTCAATTACAGGCTGATACAACATCTCAGACCTAATCCAAAAACGCACCCATGCAATAACAGCAGCCCGCCGAAACACAAACAAATAATGACTCATACAGACGCGCACACACACAGACATCTTAAATCCCTGTGAATGCCATAGGAGCCAATATTAATAGAGGAAATAAACCAAGTATTAATCAGCAAGTTCATAGAGAGATACACAGACCACCTGCTACCAGAACACATCATTAGTGAGAAAGCAGGTCTCAGATCACACAGGCACTATAAAGGACTCCTCTTTAGGGGATGGAGTCGTCTCTCCCCTCAGTTCCTTTTACCCTTTTGCCCTGGAGACCCTGGCTGTGATCCAGCTGGCTGTTAGTGGAGCGCCACTGACCTCGCTGGTACACGCAGCGCCAAATGATCCAGAATGCATTAGAACGCATTAGTGGCACAAAAACACTCAGATGCCTCTTATGTGCTGTATTATTATGATGATAGTTAAACCAAATGACTGGAAAACAGTGTGAGCCTAAAAATAAGGAGATGAGTTACAGCGGTCCAGAGACGATAAGCAGATGCAGATGACATCTCATCTAAAAGAGCCACGAGACACCAATCCAATTACTAAAGCCCAGAACAGACCTGACTGATTATTTACAACCTCAAGTACAAATAAACATGCAGCTTACACACATTCAGCTGAGGTTTTACTGCTTCAGAAGTCCATGTCTTCTTTGAGGCCATCTATTACAATACGTTTAAAATTATTTGAAAAAGAAAATTCTGTCACTGAAACTCCCCATGATGTTGTTTCAAATCTGCATGACTTTCTTTCATTGAACATAAAAGTGGGGTTTAAAATAAAGAAAAAAAAAGAATATCACGGTTGCTTTTTTTCAGAATAATGAACGTGAAATAGAAATGGGTCTGTCAACTTCAAAAAGTATAATTCGAGTCGTGCATTATATACAGTATATATTGCAGTCCATTTCAGACCCTTTGCACTCACTAACAACTTTAATTTCGGTCTGTTCCTCACACTAATCTATCATGTGACTTGAGAAGACTTGGAATATGATGCACGACTCGAATGATACTTTTGATATATATATATATATATATATAAAGTATTTTAGTATTGAAATACAGCTCAAATAAATAAAAATAAAAATATTAGATGAATTTTTTTTTATTAAAATGATAAATGTTAAGCTGAAATTATTACAATTACTAAAGCTAAAACTGAAACAAAAATTAATTTGAGCTAAATAAAAATATTAAAAAAATAAAAAAGACAACAACACAATCTTAAACTATAAAATTAAATAAAAAAGGTTCCTTTAGGTGAACTATTCCTTTACCTCTCCATGAATAATGAAGCATTTGAAATATGAACATATAAAACTGTATTTAGTCAAAATATACTACACATTTTGAAGGCTAGTCAATAGAGAAAAATGTTTTTGGGTCCAGACGGTGCAGTTACAGCATCTGCTAACGGGCCATGCCAACCAGCCAAAACTTGCCCATTTGGGTTTAACAGCAGACCAGCCAGAGAATATTCATTAGTGTGTGAAGTAGCATCTTCACTGAAGAGAGAAATACTATAAACAAAACCACCAGGGCAAAGAGAGATTTATTTTATTTTATTTAGAAATACCACTGTTTTTGATCAGATATAGAGACAACTATTCAAGTCGTTGTCTGCGGCGTGAGACAGAAACCACAGGAGCACAGGTTTGAGCGTGGCTGGATCCTGCTGTAATGAAGAGTGGATACGGCTCAAGACGGCCCACCGCAGAGACACAATTTCATATCGCAGCCTTTTCCTTCTGCCAACATTTAATACGCCATATGCTCTGCTCCTCTCTCTCTCTTCTTACACATATTCCACTCGTCATCCACATCCAAACGCGGTGTTTGCATAAGGAAAGGGTGAGATTTCACTGCTCACTCTTGTTAATTGGGCAAAACAGATCGTTTATTGGTTTACGCGAGGCCAGCGGGCATAAGCGATCACTGGATTGAGTGTTTGCTGTTCGGGTTGAGAATGGTCCTGTGGGGAGAGGCGGCTAGACACTGTTCCTGTGGGCCGTGATGTTACAGAACTGTCCATCTGCTCCATACACTTCTCCCCCCGCAACTCGGTTTGTCACTTTACCCCACCACTCTTGCTATACTTCAAGCTTCTATAAATAGAGTCAAATAGTTGGCGGAAGTCGCCCCGGGTTATATGTGCATTTGTGTGCAATTGTAAATATGAGAGAAACCGTGTGGGCAGGGATTTCTGGGTGATTCTAAATGTCTAGACTAGACTATTCTACATGTAGGAGGACTCTAGTGCTTTTAGGATAGTCTGAAAAGGGCAGAGGCAACAACATGAAGAGAGGAAAGATCACAGAGGACATCTGTGCCAACTGCTCGACCATGTGGAGAGTGGAGGAAGAATTACACCAAACCAGCATTAACTAAATAGCAAGGGAGTAGAACAGATCTGCAGTAAAATAATGTCACGGACCATACGATAAAGAAATGCATTGCTAAGAGAGATATTGATGGGAGAGATCAGGGGAACATAAGTGAAGACATCATGGTGGTGTTTTCCTTCAATTTTCCTTCAGGATTTTTAAAAATACACTACAATTCAAAAGGATAAGTAAGATTTGACAAACACTGACAAAATGGAAATAATGCTATTGTTTGCCCATATGTTTCTTCTCACGCAGATCAATCAAACACAGCATCTGTTTGTCAGTAGATAATAGTGCAGGTTTTGCTTGCATTTTACATTGTAATTTTTCTGGAACAGAAAATGGTCAGAGATGAAGTTGAGTGGGCGATCATGTTGAATATTGCCACCCTGTCTCACCTAAGACCAGAGAGAAGAATACTACTTAATATAATAACCTTTAATGTTTTTAATAACAAGTAAGGGGATGATTCAGAGTGTAAAAAATCTCTAATGGCTTACTGCAAACATATCTTCAGCAAACTGGAAAAGGAATCGCAAGATGAAAGGCTGAGATGAAAGCAGTGTTATTTTAGTTCTGTCAGGACCACTATCGCCAAATACGATTGACTATTAGCTTATATTAGCTTTGGATTGGTGGAATGGTTCTGTTCTGGACAAGAACTCCCTGCGCATCCATGCAGCCTAACATGGATAAGAGCAGGGAGAGCAGCAATAACCCCCCTTAGGGTAAACAGAACAGAACCAACAAGAATGTATACAGATAACATTAATGTCAATATTTTAATATACAACATAATTCGAGAATTTAGTCTAATTCAAGGGGAATCAGAATGCCAAATCCTGACTGGGTGAGAGGAGGAGCTGGGGATGGAGGAGGGTAATTTGCTCATGAGAAAAGCGATAGCTGCTGATAATGCTGAAGGATATATATATGAATACAGTGACCGGCGTCGTATTCCTATAGGTTAGACGTGGATCAGCTGAGAGCAATTTTTTTACCAATAGAGTTTTACCTTTAAGTACTTCAACTTAAAGATTCATTTAAATGAACGAACACTACAGTAGTTATGACTGACACAAACAGACTTATACAAGACACAATGGATAGATTTGCCACCTCAACCTCACAAGAGAGTTCACAAGAGAAAGGGAGAGAAAGGAGAAAAAAGAGGATGAGGAAGAAAAATGGTAACCAAGGAAGAGAAAGAGCAGGCAGAAAATGAGACAGACGAGGAGAGACAGAGTGACAAAAAGCGAGAGAAAGAAAGGAAGTCCACAAGAGAAAGCGTGCTAATCCCATCTGAGACTGTAGTCTGGGAGTGAATGACCGGACGGCTGGACAAAAAAACAGCAAGAGGATTTACGTCTCACACTGTAACATCACCAAAGCATGTCTCTCCTTCCTTCTCCCTTCTTTTTCCTTGTTTCCAGCCAGTTTCATAATCAATTACGACTGTTGTAGAAACCAGGCTGAGTGTGTATCCAAGCATACAGAGTCTCTCAACTGTACAGTGAGTCTCCCTGTGGGCTAAAACACATACAAACACACACACACACACACACACACACACAAATGCACAAACGAAGCAATAGGCAAAGACTAATAAACAGCCACAACGCAGTTAAAATCCTAAACATGAAAAAAAATGGAGATTAGGACCCATATACATGGTTTTCATCTCTCTCTCATACGCATACAAACCACATGCAAATCACACTGTAATGCCCAACGGACAGACAATAAAAAAGGAAGGAGCGATGGATAGCGCAAGGAGAGATGGATGGAGGTATGAGGAAGAGAGAGAGATACACCATCTGTCAGCGTGTAGTAAATCAGGTCAGGCTGGATTGTGTGAGATTATAAAATCATAGCACAGCGGTGAGACATATAACACACACCACACAAATAACACACACGCACCCAACCGCCATTTACAAACAACACGCACACAACAGAAACTTATCCATATATGAATAAACTTGCCGTTAATAACACAATAAGCAATCACACTTAACAAAAACTACTAAATCACAGGAGGCAAATTCTTCACATATCTTGAAATATATTTAATTAAATATATAAATATTTTAATTAATGTCATATAGATATATCCAATGCAAAGTGGATCTGACAATCTAACTAGACACAACCAACTCAAGCAATCCGAAAAACAATCCTGAGCTTTTATCAGCTGGACTGGACACATGCTATGATATTACTTACAGGAGAGAGCCCTTCCCCTCCTTCTCTCTGCTGGAGAAGAGATTCACTCCTCAGTTAAGAATCCAGTTGAAGCTAAAGGAAAGAAATAAGAGCGTGCAAGAGAGAGAGAGAGAGAGAGAGAGAGAGAGAGAGTGAGAGAGAGTGAGAGAGAGAGGGGGAAGAGAGAGAGAGAGAGAGAGAGAGAGAGAGAGAGAGAGAACTAGCTTGTCTATGAGCTCATCTTCATAAAAAAAGAAGAGGTCACTTCTGTCGGATCTCTGCTCTGGTCTATACTCCGAGAAAATGAATGAGCTTACTGAGAAAAAGGAGGGGTAGAACGACTGGGAGGGGAAGAGCAGCCAGTAAGATAGGTGGGAAAATAAGAGCAAGGAGAAAGAGAAGAGAGAGAGAGAGAGAGAGAGAGAGAGAGAGAGAGAGAGAGAGAGAGAGAGAGAGAGAGAGAGAGAGAGAGAGAGAGAGAGAGAGAGAGAGAGAGAATACCTCTCCACAAAATAAAGTCTGATTATAAATTGGCACCATACCCGACCAATATTAGTAATTATGGTCAGAGAAAGCTCATGACAAGGTATCGCATTAGTGACCACAATCTCTGTGTGGAGACGGGCCGACACAAGCAGAGCTGGAGAGCCAGAGAGCTCAGACTGTGTTCACACTGCTCTGATGGAGTCGTAGAGGACGAGGTGCACTTCCTCAACCACAATAAAATAAAACATTAGAGACACTTATTGCACACAAATAGCATAGATTTTACCTCAATTCCAACAATTGAGCCTCATAAACAAACTGTCTTATATTTCAAAAGAGAAAGAAGAATGTATGCACCTGGCAGCGCAGTATGTGTCTTCCTGCCATCATATGAGGGACAAGGGCTGAACCCTCTTTTCCCTTTAAACTACTCTCTGTACTTATTTCTTTTTATTGTGATATATTTATGTATAATATGGATAGTTTTTTTCCCCTTTTATTTATCTATATGTTTGTATATGTCTATTGCTTTGGCAATATTGTGCTATTTTACACAGTCATGCCAGTAAAGCTCATTTGAAATTGAAAACCAGGGAAACCAGGGAAACCATCACCAATTAATCACTGACACTTTGCTCAAAGAACATTCTTCAGCACCACGGACAGAGGAACGGAGAGCGATAATGAGAGAGCGAGAGTGAAATATGAAAGGCTAAATGAGAACGTGATGTCCACATGTCGGGCGTGTTGCGATGAGTTTGAAATGATGACAGGGACACAAGACGCTGCTTTCTTGCCTTGTGATGTGCCCGCTGAGGAATGCTGGGTAATGAGTGCACATACCAGAACTGATCATTCAGCTACACTCTCTCTGAGTGTGACAGACAGGAAGCTGAAAAACCACATGCATGTCTGCATACCTTCATTAGACTCTAAACAAGCCCAATGTCATGCGGTGAAACAGCTCAAACTGAAAACAGAAGGAGAGCACAAGGAAGAAACGAAAACAGATGCTGACTAAAAACAGAAGTGGATTAAAGGCCAATAAGCATTTTGTAGTGTCAGAAGTCACAATGCTTACGTGAGAACTGACTAAATTTAAAGCTACACTGTGTAGGATTTTCTCCCATCTAGCAGTGAAATTGTTTATGACTACCAACTGAATATTACTTTCTAACCCCTCCCATTCTGAGGGCGTTTTAACTCCTACGGTGGCCGTATTATTTCAAATCTGCCGGCAGTCGCGAGTAATCTCCCCCTCGCATTCGTCACGGTGCCACTGAGTGTAAAAACGCGAAAGGCGAAGCTTGAATTTCCAGGTATGTCCCTCTTTGGCTGATGTATTTTCAAGATGGAGGAGCAACATGGCTGCCGCCATTCGAGCGACTCGCTCGTATGTATTCTGAATGGCAGATTCTACGCTTACGAGAATACTTTATTAGTTGGTAGAAGTAATTACACATTAATGAGCACATATCATTTTGAAAGAACAAAGTGTTTTTTCCTAAGAATCAACTTAAAAAAATTACGCAGTGTAGCTTTAATCAGTTTACCTGAACAAATCCACACAAAAGTACAGTCTGTTCCCAGAGTATTAGTGAAAATAACTTTTTTTGACTTCTCACATTTTATAACTGTGCTAAACTCACCACAATGCCAGGGTGTTGCCATGTGGTTGCTAAGGTGTTCTATATGGTTGCAAGGTGTTTTTTTACTGGCCCAAGTCAAAAGAGACCAATCCCGGGCTGCACTGAAAATCGCAAACTATCTTGAGTAGGTACTTACTTTGCGACCGCTGAAAAGTACGTTCTATATACAGTAGAATGAGTGTGTGTTGTATGACTCTAATCTGGACGTACTACATTTGCCATGTTGACCTTATCACGTGATCACCAAATCCTCTCCTGTGGCCTCATGGGATAGTAAAGTGTCCAATGAATGCACACTTCAGAAACTCACCGGATGTAGTCAGTCATCCGGGTACTTTTTGCCTACTCTTTTATGAGTACTTTGAATACGGCCACACTTCTTTTGTCACATACTATTTTTCGACAATATAGTAGGGAAGTATGTGATTGGATGCAGCCCAAGTCTTGATTTCTATTCTTTAGGTATGGGTAAGTGTTCGAAAAGTAACACACATCTCCTTAAGTCACACAATCTGATGGCATCGTTCATATCAGTAGCAGGGTGGAGGAGCTGTGCGCCACATTTCTAACATGCTATGTGAGCAATAATAATAGGGATGCTTGCCCACTAAAGACCCACTAACTAAAATATCGAATACAGGGATGGGCAATTCAAATACCAGAGGATTCAAGTAAGCTTGTTTAAGGATAAAGCTACTCTGCAGGACTGGAATTGCCCACCCCTGGTCTAATAACTATGCTGTCAGTAGTGGTCAGGGTGGTCACTGCCACCTGCTGGTTTTATGATTAAATTACACTATAAACTGCATGTGTTTACATGAACCAGGTGATGAACAGGTTTAGTGGGTGATCATTTATTAATCTGGCAGATGCTTGTATCTGGATAAACCTAGTGCCTTCAAGCTACACGTTATACGTGTTCTATGGGGATTAAACACATGACCTTGGTGTTGGCGAATCTGTATTTCAGTCTATGCAGGATCTCACCATGACACCCACTCCCACCATCCTGACAACCAGACACTGGAGCACAGGGATCAGCCGCTGTCAGAGTGACTCAGACTATGTGTGAAAACAAACAGGGTGAGGTGGGTCTGCTGGGACACTGAGGCAGAAAAAGCGTGACAGACAGGTGGGGGTCGCAGACAAAAATACCGGTTCAAAAATAGATACTGTTATGAGCGGGCTTTTAGAGCTCATGGTGCTGATCTAAAAGCTTGAGATCAATGATGTGTGAGTCTGACCCACTTCTCTGTCTCTCACTTCCTTCAGGAAATCACTCTCTAACATCATCGTCTTTCAACACAGCTCAGGCTGACAAAGACAACCAGATTTTTCAAACCTTGTCTAGACCAAATCACGCTTCGTCGCTGATAAATAAAGCCAAAATGGAGAAGCCATATGTGACAAACTAAGTACACCCTATGATTTAATTGCTTGTAGAACCACCTTTAGCAGCAATACATTGAAGTAATTGTTTTCTTATGACTTCATCAGTTTCTCACATCATTGTGGGGGAATTTTGGCACACTATCTTAACAACATTGCTTCAGTTCATTGAAGTTTGTGGGCATCTGTTTATACACAGCTCTCTTAAAGGTGAGGTAAGCGGTATTTCAAAAACGGTGTTGGACAATGTTGATATTTGAAATCAACCCAAACAAACACATCCATCTCTTCATTGCTCCACCTCCAATCCTAACCGCCCTGATCCGAGTCGGTCTCGAACTCCGAAAACCGGCAAGCGAGGCGAATGCACGATCAATGACGCTAAGAACCCGTTCTCAATGACACTCAAACCCAGTGTTACTCACGTGTGGAGCGAATCAAAGCAACCTCCGCGTCTGTTTTCAGGCCTCAAGCTTTTCTTAAAGGGGTCATATAATGCCATTTTTGTACAAGCTAATATGATTCTTTAGGGTCTAAATTAAAAGTTTGTAATATACTTTAATTAAAAATTCTCATTAGTATTGTAAGAAAACACTCATTTTACCTGGTCAAAAACAGCTCTGTTTTCAGCACGCCGTTCAAGCGCATGTGTCTTTAAATGATAATGAGCTTTGCTCACCCCGCCCCTCTGTTCTGTGCGTACACCGTTTGTGACACAATAACACAATAACCATAACGCGTTGTTCATTATAAACGTGGGATTATGAATTATATTGAGAACGTCGTACATAGAAAACATGCCGCAATGTACCCTGAGTGTAAAAATAGCCGCATTCGTGAAGCGTGCAAGCGATTTGCAAAGATTAATATAAATATTAATATAAAGGTTAATAAAATGTTACACTCACTTCAGTTCTCCTGGAGGTGCACCAGGAACACGAATAGTTGGTACCGATCCTTTTTTCAGGAGCAGCTTCTTAGCAAAAACAGCTTTATACTGATCCTCGTTTATAAAGCAGTCTGGTGTGTGAAATGATTCACGCTCGCAAACATGAAAGCATGGACGTTGATCGTGAGTAATATTCCCTTCGAAAAAAAACTCAGCCACTGCGTCATCAGCGGTTCGGATTTAGGAACATCAATATGAATGCTGTATTCGTTATTGCACAGAAGAACAGAACACCGCCATTCTGCTCATAGACAGACAGTGCTCCAGCTATCAACAATGACCGCGCCGGTCCGCGCGGGCTATGATTGACAGCTCGCTCACGAGCAAGGGCGGGTCTGTGTTGAAACGCTCCTGTCAATCAGCAATTGTGGGAGGGGCGTCGATTTTGTGACATCACAATATCGAACAGCTTGATTTGAGATGGGGGGAAACGTATAAGAAGATTTTTAAAAAACCACTGGATGAATTTCTATCATTTTATGATGGTTGTGTACAGGCACTGCCAACACACATTTCAGTACAATCAACTTGTTAAAGTGCATGTACCATTATATGACCCCTTTAAAGCACAGTCATAACCCTACATTTTCCAGTGATTTCTTATGAGTTTTTCTCTTTTGAACTGTCTCATCTCTATTTCTGCAGTCTTTCTTCAAATCTCCCTCTTGCTCGTTCTCCTCCTCCTCCTAATGCTGATTGGCTACACACATTTGTTGTTGTTTGTTTGTGAATCAGTCCGACTAACTTCCAAACAGCGTTTTTCAAATACCGCTTACCC
Organism: Leuciscus leuciscus; assembly: GCF_965113295.1. Classification (NCBI taxonomy): domain Eukaryota; kingdom Metazoa; phylum Chordata; class Actinopteri; order Cypriniformes; family Leuciscidae; genus Leuciscus; species Leuciscus leuciscus. The sequence continues at coordinate 38,279,188 of NC_138729.1, read as the reverse complement.
CGCCTTTAAGTTCCTGCCATTGCATTTTATTCGGGTAGAGGTCTGGACTTTGACTGGGCCATTGCAACACCTTGATTCTTTTCTTTTTCAGCCATTCTGTTGTTGATTTGCTGGTGTTCTTGTGATCATTGTCTTGTTGCATGAACCAATTTTGGCCAAGCTTTAGGTGTCGGACAGATGGCTTCACATCTGACTCTAGAATACTTTGATATTCATTGGAGTTCATGGTCGACTCAGTGACTGCAAGGTGCCCTGGGGTCCTGTGGCTGCAAAACAAGCCCAAATCATCACCCCTTCACCACCGTGCTTGACAGTTGGTATGAGGTGTTTGTGCTAATATGCCGTGTTTGATTTACACAAAAGTTGCGCTGTGCATTATGACCAAATCTCTCCACTTTGTTCTCGTCTGTCCAAAGGACATTGTTCCAGAGTTCTTGTGGTTTGTTCAGATGCAACAAACCTAAGCCATGCTGCCATTTTCTTTTTAGAGAGAAGAAGCTTTCTCCTGGTAACCTAACAAACAGTACTTGTCCGGTCTTTTTCTAATTGTACTGTAATGAACTTTAACATTTAACATGCTAACTGAGGCCTGTAGAGTCTGAGATGTAGTTCTCAGGTTTTTTGCAGTTGGGACGTCCACTCTTGGGAAGATAGGCAACTGTCTTGATGTTATCCACTTGTGAATAATCTTCCTCACTGTAGAATGATGGACTTCAAATTGTTTGGAAATGGACTTGTAACCCTTCCTAGATTGATGAGCAGCAACAATTTCTTCTCTGAGATCATTGCTGATGTCTTGATGATGTCTTGATCATTGCTGAGCACTTGACTGCTACTTAGCCTCTTAATTCCTGGAAGCAGTAAAGGTGTACTTTGTTTGCCACTTCTCCATTTTGGCCTATTTCGTGTTAAAAAAAAACATGACACAGTGTAATATTTCAAGTTTTGTTGATCATTTGAGGTTGTATTTACCTTAAATTAAGACCTGCCAAGGACCACATGATTTTGTATTATGTCCTCATACGTAAAACCATATAATTCAAAAGGGTGTACTTTCTTTTTCACATGACTGTATATGACTGTATATAAAGTAGTCAACATCTAAAGTGGATTAAAATCTTTCATCAAATTTATACATGAATTTTGAACAACACCGTTATTGTCTTAGGAGAACTTAAATTAACTTTTTTGATCCACTTCAAATGTTGACTACTGTATATATATATATATATATATATATAGCGCGGTAAAGTGATGTCCCACCTGGGAAAAAGTACATATTAAACACATTACATATTATAAAGAGACACTTTATTTAAATATTATTAAAATAATTTTGTAAAAATATAATGTACACTCTAAAAACTCCTGGGTCAAAAATAACCCATAATGGGTTATTTTTGACCCAACTCCTGGGTTAAAAAGGGACCAACTAATTTATGGGTTATTTCAACTCAGAAAATTGGGTTATGCTTTTTGACCCAAATTATGGGTTAAATACCTGACCCAAATGTTGGGTTTAAAAAACCCAACATCTGGGTAGAAATAACCCAAAAATTAGTTGATCATTTTTTAACCCAGGAGTTGGGTCAAAAATAACCTAACTTGGGTCACTATCCCAGTATGCCTTATTTCAGAAAATAAAACTTTGTTTTACATTATATTACACACTTCAAGCACTTTTACATTTTTATTGCATTAAATAAAAATCTATAAGAAAAAACACACACTTGGACATGTTTATTTTCATATTTATTTTAGGTCACACTGTAATAACAATATTAGAAATAAAAAATAGAAAAATAAACAACAATTCTCAGAAGAGCCTCAGGAATTTAAGCCTGGGGCCAACTTTGGGGACAAGATTTTTGATAGTGTCCTCATCAAAGAGAAGAAATGCCTCCTCATCTATCTGAAAGACAGAAAACAAGACAACATGAGTATTGTTAATAAGATGAGACAATTGTGAACCACTCACCAGACACTCTTTCATTATCAAGCTAACAAATAATCACTTTTAAGGTAATGCAGTGGCTTTTTTTCTTTCTTTTTTTTTTACATGGCCCAAATTGCTAGTTAACTAATGTGGTTCTTTTGCAGCATTAACATTACCCATTTTGTGTGAATGACATATTTTCTTTCATTCAAAAGTGTAATGACAGCCCATTCTTATGCATAACAGCTTAAAGACAAGGCACAATAATATTTTAGGGTTGTACATACCCCACTGTCGAAGAAGTTGTGACTTTCACAAAATCTTGCACTGACACATTTAAGTCTTATTAAAAAAAAAAAAATGTAGGTATAGAGAGATGATATAAGGGCAATAAGAGTAAAATGCTCACCTCTAAAATTCTCTGTCAGCTCAGACAGCTGCCACTCAGTTAGCTTATCAGCGACAAAACTGTGGAGAAAACATAGCAATATAGAGGTTAGCAACAATTTGAAGACTTGACCCGCTTCTTTAACTCTCACTACTTCAGCCAGTAGAGCACTGTATAATATGATAAGCACGGCACAGCTGGTAAACATAACTCAACTATTGTGTTGCCTCGTCGCTCTGTAGCCGCGGCTATGGGGCTCGCACACCGGACGAGAAGCGCCGCGTCGCGTCTAGGACAACTCGAGGTATCGCTCACCGGACGTGCACTCTCTCAAGGGGCTCGCACACCGGACGCGAAGCGCAGCGCCGCGTCTTTAAAATTCGAACACATTATTCTCTATGAGTGTAACGGACACACACACACACACACACACACACACACACACACACCGGCGGTCTGTCCGCGGCACCCAGCAACGGCTCAGGACCGTGTTCAAAATCGCGTCCGGTGTGCGATAACGTTGTCCTAGACCTAGATGTTGTCGTGATAGCCGCGGCTACATGCCAACCACAGAATTACCACGGCTAACGCTAGTCTCAACGTAGCAACGTATTTTTTTTTTTTTTTTTTTTTTTAGCAAATGGTGCTAAACTAGCAACAGGGACATGGACACAGAAAAGTTAACATTACATCAACACTGAAAATACTCTCTTACCTTGAATATAGATGAAGTTGCACCGATGAAGCACAGGCCAAAACGGATCGAGCGCGAAGCGACGGTTATTTCAAACGACTGTTGTGAGAAAATTCCAGAACAACTGCGAGAGAGAGAGAGAGAGAAAGCCAACCCTATAACCCAGAACATGGGTTACTCTTTGAAAAATAACCCAGAAACCCAAACAACCCATAAATTGGGTCAACATATTAGCCCTATAACCCAGAAAATGGTTACTCTCTGAAAAAATAACCCATAATTTTAACCCAACACAAATAACCCAGAAAATGGGTTGAAGAAATAACCCAGAAGTTTTTAGAGTGTAGTTGTGCATTTAAATGTAAATTGTAAATTGTGCAAATCAATTAAACATGCCAAATTGTGCAAATCAATTAAACATGCCAAATTGTGCAGACATAATTTTGGGGCAGGCTGTTTAGTTTTTGGGGTCTTTGGGGTCAGTATTAATACTTTTATTCAGCAGCGATGCATTACATTGATCAAAAGTGATAGTAAAGATATTTATAGTTACAATGATTCTACTTCAAATAAACGTGGTTCTTTTGAACTTTCTGTTTCAATTATTTAAAATTGCTTCCACACAATTTCTGAAACCATGGCTTCTTTTCTCACACATCTCTTGCAAAAGCAAACACTTCATTCAAAACTATTTTACTAACTTTTAAATTTGTGTTTTTGCATAGTAACTCTACATACAAACAATTAGCCATATACACACCAAACAACACACGGATATGACAAATGTGAAACACTACTATCTTGTGTCTTCAGTGTGCACAGCAGTTTGTCATAGTACTCACACTAACATGTACTGTATGTGCACAAATACACTCAGATATAAAGTATGTATGCACAATTGTAGCGCAATTGATGAACTACAGTCATTGAACTGAATCGAATCAACACTGAACTGACTTGAGCTGAATAATGACACTATTGGCTGTTAAAACTGCTTTAGAGCAGAATTTGAATTGGTTACTAGTGAAGCTGCTTTGAAGCAATCGGTATTGTATAAAGCACTATAGAAATAAAAGTGACTTCACTTGTATGCATATTCGGTATATATTATATAACAAATTATTATTTTATTACTTTATTATTTTACAAATATACAAAATAAACTGAAATGCAATTTGTTTCTCAAAATTCGATTTAGGTATATTTACACTAAAAACAGAAATGCAAGGGAGTATTTTTTTTTTTTACTGTTTTCACACATGATCACTGGTAAATGAGTGTGGCATTTAAATGGCAGTGTTTTCCAATTGAAACACAAGAGCTGTTAGTTTTGAATGATGGGTCTAATGTAGTGAACTGTGCAGTTTTCAGACTTGGTCTGAATATTAGGTAGCCTATATGAGTGAATGGTTTCACTGAGTAGGCCTCAAGTAGGACCACTTTTAGTGTGCAAGCGATTTTAAAAAACTGTAATCAAAAAATCTTGACAAAAACAGTTTCCACAAAATATTTAGCAGCACAACTGTTTTCAACATTGATATTCAATAAGAAATGTTTCTTGCAAGAAATATGGGAAATATGGAAAAAAGAAATATGCAAGAAAAAATACTAGTCAGACAAATACTAGTCAAATGCAAGAAATATGCCCATGGGCACTAAAGCAGCATATTAGAATGTTTTCTAAAGGATCATGTCACACTGAATACTGGAATAACTGGACTTTCCATCAGATTATTGCGAGTACTTCTCCAAATGTAAATGGAGTAAGTGGAACCTGGGGAGGTTTCAGGGTGATTTTACTGACCTTGACAATTTGTTATTTTGAACATGATTTATTACAGACCAACCGTTCATGCTAATACATGGCACACAGAAAATGGGCATGAATCATTATTGTTTGAGATTTTTGGACTGACAACAAACACAAAAGACACCATCAGCATTCAGTCTGTCATTCTTACTGACACACATAATGCTCACATAGACAGAATACACAGAATGCCAGAGCACCGCAAAAATAGAAAGCTTGAGTTTCTTTGTGTGTGAGAGGAAAGAGTGGGCAGCGTCTGGAATGGAATGAAGAGAAGGGGCTGGAGCAAAGCCAGTGTTTCATATGGACGAGAGTCTGACATACAAGGGAGATTAGAGAGAAAAATAAAAAAAAGAGCTCTGTTGTCATGTGAGCGCTGGCTAGGTTCTCATGAGAACTGAAATCACGTGCCAAAATGAGCACTCCTGTCCCCTTGTGGTGAACCTGTTAAAAGCAGAAGACTTATTTTCCCCGTTTTATCCAGTAGCACCTCAATGCAGAACACGAGATCCGGGGGGCGGAGTTGGATCCAGATATAAGGGGTGGAGATTGGTAGGTTTAGGGGTGGGTTTAGAGATCAGGGGGTGGAGATGGGTAGGTTTAGGTATATGTAAGGTGGGAGGAGTTGGATCTAGATCCGACTCCTCCCCGTGGATTTCATGTTCTGCAGTGAGGACCATCTCGTTTTATCCCACTTATAGCAAAATATCTTAACGTAAAAAAATATATATGAATATGAAAAATAATAAATATGTTTTATAAAAATATTTGTATTTTATTTGATGTCAGATATAAATTAAGCATATGTATAGTTAACATCTGCAGCGGCGAGATCATAAAACACACGTTCTAATCAAAAGCAGAAGCCATCTGCTTCAGGAGCTCAATGACAGCTGTGTATGTCACAGGAGATGAGCGTATCAGGTCTCAAATATAGGACAGCGCTGTAACATGGCGAACGTGCTGACCTGCTCTGACCCCAGAGTACTGCCAAAAAACTAACACAACACACTGACTGATTCCTACTATCTTGTATGATAACATTTAGAGCTTGTATTTATCTGCAAACACATGCAGCAAATCTTTACTACAGGAAATAACGGCTAAATAATGACTTTGTGTGAAAATGAAAATCATGCTCCATGCAGTACCATCTCATCTAGCCTGGTTCAGCACTCGGTTAATGAGAAGTATGAACAGATCTAATTTTTTCAGATCTTGTGATTCAAGCCAGAGACTATTACCACCCATTCGACAGCTCAATTTTCAGGTCAAATACATCTTTAGGGAAAAGAGAGATTTGACCTATCTGAGGCAAAGCAGTGACCCACATAAGATACCACAAACTAAACAATCCACGAAAACAACTTCTTTGACCCACTCCAGTCCAAATGCAATCATTTCAGGTCTCAACAATAAGGATTGCCTGAACAGCATGATCATTTCACACCAGCTGACAGAGCTGTCTATTGTCTCATCAGGCCAGTGCTGGAATCTCACTAAGAATAATATTCAAATTTAAATATTTGTTTTTCTATGATATATTGACCATTGTAACTCAATTCTAATGTTATCCAGTTATCCATTTTTTTATTGTCAGTACTTTAGTTTATTATTCTTTTACTTCTCACGACTTATATTTAAACATGGCAATTTAATATGTTTTTTTTTTTTTTACATGAGCTAAAATGTACTTTATTGTTGATGTTATTTGTATTATTTTTTTAACTGTTGTTGTCATATTATTATTGCATTTATTGTTTGGCAAGGCTTTTTTTTTTGAAAATCAATCAATAAATAAAATCATGCGTCATTGTTTTTTTGTTTTTTTTCAGAAATAGTGTGTTATAGCTTGTAATTACCAGTTCTTATTACTTAAAATGAAATCATTTAATTACATTTATTTCCTTACATCTTATATTATTAATTCAAAGATTGATTATATAATTACATTGACTTAAAAACGCCTCGGTTACGACTGTAACCTCGGTTCCCTGAAGAGGGAACGAGCGTTGCGTCGAAAACTGACGCTATGGGAACGCTTTGCGTGATGACGTCTTGAAGCACATGTAAAATCAGTCCAATGGTGTGGCGGAACGTCAGAGGCGGGTGACGTCACGTACCAGGAAGCTATAAAAGCCGGCCCGAAACAGAAAACGAAAGCTTCGTAAAGTCTGAAGTCGCGCTGACAGGCATGAAGGAGATATGGCAAGGCGACGCAACGCTCGTTCCCTCTTCAGGGAACCGAGGTTACAGTCGTAACCGAGGCGTTCCCTTTCAAGGGAACTCCCGTTGCGTCGAAAACTGACGCTATGGGAACGTCTATACCAACGCCTCCATAGCTACAAATGTCTGTCCTGTGTGTAATCATGTGAGCAGCACTAAGAAGACAAAACATGAGACCCTGGAGTAGAGTCTAAATCCAGAGAGTAGAACCTGACGAAGGTGTGCGGTGAGGACCAGCCTGCCGCATCACAGACGTCCTGTAACGATACTCCTGATATAAGGGCCTTAGAGGCCGCCATACTCCTAGTAGAGAGCGACCGGACAGCCAAAGGAGAAGGCTGTCCAGCCGCCTCATAAGCCAGTGAGATAGTCTCAACCACCCACTTGCTCATCCTTTGCTTAGACACTGGACCTCCCTTGTTAGGGGAGCAAAAGTCACTTTTACGCCACAGGGCAGCTCTGTGGACATACGCGTCTAACGCCCGAACAGGGCAAAGCAAATTATTCGCCTCCTGGTCCGATTTCGAAAGGGAGGAGGACCTCCAAGTGCCACGAGGGAAACGAGATACCAAAGGGTCTTTCCCCACAGACATTCCACCCAAAGGACTGTGGTAAGCACCTATGGCCGCCACATAGACCTTTAAAGTGGACGGGGTCAGACCTGCAGTGAACCGTTCCTGCAGGAACTCCAGCACTGTACCAATTGGGCAGTGGACTGGGTCCAACCGACGGTCACTACACCAAGAAGTGAATACTCTCCACTTCAGGGCATAAAGTTTCCTCGTGGAGGGAGCTCTGGACTGTAGAACGGTCTCAACAACCTCGGTTGAGAGACCTGACTCTATGAGCTGGGCCCCCTCAGAGGCCAAGCCCACAGGTTCCACAAATCTGGCCGAGGGTGAAATATCGAGCCCTCTGCCTGGGACAGAAGGTCCCTCCTGACGGGTAACTCCAGAGGATGCCCGTCGAGGAGGGACACAATATCGGGAAACCATACTCTGCCCGGCCAGCGCGGGGCTATAAGAAGTAGATGGACCCGGTCCCTGCGAACTCTTTCCAGAACTCCCGGGAGCAGAGCAACTGGGGGAAAGGCGTACAGACGTAGCCTCGGCCACGTCTGTACCATAGCATCCAGTCCCAGAGGAGCTGGATGCGTGAGGGAGAACCAAAGTGGACAGTGAGACGTCTCTCGAGACGCAAACAGATCCACTTATAATTTCCATATCAGCTCCACCACCTCGGGGGTGAAGCCACCATTCCCCGGGCCTCGGCCCCTGTCTCGACAGAGTGTCTGCTCCTATATTCTGGACCCCGGGGATGTAGGCTGCCTTGAGTGACAGCAACTTCCCCTGGGACCACAAGAGGATATGGCATACCAGCGCAAACCCCCTTGATATAGGCGACTACCGACGTGTTGTCCGTATGTACTACACATGGTGTCCCCTGAGACCTGTGATAAAGCTCCTCAGAGCCCGGAAGACAGCTAACATCACTAGGCTATAGAATGCCAGGAACGATGATGGTCTTCCCACAGACCTTGAGATGAGCGACCCTCAGGATCGCTCCCCAACCCGTGAGGGAAGCATCCGTCGTTAGCAGTTTGCGACGACAAGGAGCTCCCAGCACTGGGCCCTGGGACAGGAACCAAGGTTTCTTCCACATAACCAAGGCACGTAGGCCTCACCGCGTGACCTTGATTGTGCGAAATGGGTTGCCCCTCGGGGAAAAACCCTCTGGTCCTGAGCCACCACTGCAGGGGCCTCATGTGCAGCAGTCCAAAAGGTATCCCGTTGGAAGCTGCTGCCATGAGACCCAACAGTCTCTGGAACTGTTTGACAGTGAGTAGCTGGCCTAGCTTTACACTTCTCACAGCTGCCAGGATGGAATCGAAGCGTGGCGATGACAGGCGCGCCTGCATCGACACTGAATCCCAAACCACGCCTAAAAAAGTGGTCCTCTAAAATGGAGAAAGCACACTCTTCTTGGTGTTCAGCCGTAACCCCAACTCTTTCATATGGGCGAGAACAACATCTCGATGTTGAACCGCCATCTAATGCGACTGAGCTAAAATCAACCAATCGTCGATGTAGTTCGTGATGCGAATACCCCGGAGGCGCAGAGGCGCCAGAGCTGCATCCACGCATTTGGTGAAAGTGCGGGGTGATAAAGCCAGGCCGAATGGAAGAACTCGATATTGGTATGCTTTGCCCCCGAAAGCAAACCTCAGGAACTTCCAATGACACGGACGGATGGAAATATGCGTCCTTGAGGTCTATCGTGACAAACCAGTCCTCGGACCTGATCTGTGGCACGATTTGTCTCAAGGTTAACATTTTGAACTTGAGCTGCATGTACTCGTACAGAACTCGAAGATCTAAAATGGGACGCAATCCCCCGTCCTTTTTTGGAACTATGAAGTACCGGTTGTAAAACCCGGTTTCCCTGTTGGAGGGGGGTACATATTCTATGGCCCCTTTCTCTAACAGAGTGTTTACTTCCTGTTCCATAACCAGAACCTGCTCGGGGCCCACCACTGTGGGCAGGACCCCCATAAACCGCGGTGGGCGTTAATAGAATTGTATCTAATACCCTTTTTCCACGGTCTGCAGGACCCAACGAGAAACATTTGACAGTAGCTTCCACGCTGTCAAAGATTCTACTAGAGGTACCAGTCTCTCGAGACTGGTTTCTGGATTTTGTTGCTGTTGAGTAGTCGGTTCGTCGCCCTGTAACGGCGCACCGGCAGGGAACGACCAAACAGACTGCTCCAGCACCCTCCTCAGAGGGGGCGGGCATCCCGAGGCCACTACGTTTCCGGGTGGACCTTGAGATATGTGCTCGCCGGAGACCGCTGCGCCCTGTAACACCGGAGGCGGCAGGGTTGGCAGAACGGTCCCCTGAGGGCACCGAAGAGAGACGGCACCGTATTTTTCTCCTGCTGTTGAGTAGTCGGTTCGTCGCCCTGTAACGGCGCACCGGCAGGGAACGACCAAACAGACTGCTCTAGCACCCTCCTCAGAGGGGGCGGGCATCCCGAGGCCACTACGTTTCCGGGTGGACCTTGAGATATGTGCTCGCCGGAGACCGCTGCGCCCTGTAACACCAGAGGTGGCAGGGTTGGCAGAACGGTCCCCTGAGGGCACCGAAGAGAGACGGGCACCGTGAAAAGAGGTGTTAAACGCTCTGCTTCGGGGGGACTACCCTCATTTGTCCTGAGCCCTCAGACATCAGGACTTTTTCCCAGCAGCCTTCTTGGCGGTAATAACGGTCCGCAGATCCGTTTTACCCCTCGAAGACTGCTGGGTTTGAGAGCGCCCTCCGTGTCCCCGAGATTTTTGTGGGGGAGCACGAGAGGACACACTCTGTTTTTGAGTGGCACGATGTTCAGCGCTCTTTTTAGAGGAGTGAGGCTGCTCCCGCTCAGCAGCCTCAATGAAAGAACGGCGGGGGAGAAGTTTTTGTAATGCAGCTGCCTGTTTAGCAGCTTCCTGAGATTTAGCTACCGCACTGTTTACTGCATCACCAAATAAACCAACAGTGGAAACCGGAGCATCTAAGAGAACGTGCTTTTCTTTCTCTTTTATATCGCTCAAATTGAGCCACAGATGCCTCTCAGTGGCCACCAGGGCTGCCATAGACCGCCCGATTGATTTAGCGGTCTCCTTGGTGGCCCTGAGAGACAGATCTGTGGCTCTGCGTAGTTCAGCCACTGTGTCAGGACCAATTCCCCCGCCCTCCTCTAAATCCCCCAATAATTCTGCCTGATAGGCTTGCATAATAGACATCGTATGCAGACACGCTGCAGCTTGACCAGCGGCTGCATACGATTTATGAACCAGAGATGATGTGAATTTTACTGGCTTAGAGGGAAGTGAAGGAGCTTTCAGGGAAGATGCCGTTGCTGGAGAGAGATAGCTCGCAAGCGTCTCCTCCACCTTCGGCATCTCCCCATAACCATATTCTTTATATTTGTGAATGGAAGAATAGTGGGATGTTTGTGGTGCATACACTCTGTATGAAACCGGTTTTCCCCACGATTTCGACACCTCGGTGTGGAGATCGGGGAAAAACGGAAGGCTTCTTCGCTGAGGCTGTGTACGAGATGGCAGGAAGCGTTCGTCGAGCTTACTTTTCGAACGAACGTCCTGCCTATCCTCTGGCCACTCAATAGATAATCTGTGAACTGCTCTCGTGACAACATCGAGCAATTCCTCAAAAGCGTGAGACTGAGGTGGCGAATCCTCAGACTCAGCTTCAATACTAACAACGTCCAACTCCTCAGAGCTGGACAATTGCAGTATTGGTGCCTCCATCGGGGGGGAAGAAACCGCAGCGCGTGCTTCCACACCCTGATGAGAGGCACTGGATCTATCAGAAGGATGTTGAGATAAGGCAGAGCCTGTCTCAACATCCACTGATAGATCCATTTGCGAACCCCAGGTCTGTGATTGCCGCCGTGCCTCGGCAGCGGCGGGACCCGAGCCCTGGGGAACGCGATCGGGATTGAACCGAGCCAAGCGGGATCGGAGCGTGCGCAATGGAAGCGCGTCGCAATGCACACAGTCACCACCCTCGAGTGCTGACTGGGCATGCTCCTCACCCAAACAAACAACACAAAGAGCGTGAGTATCACCTCCCGTTAAATAACGCGGGCAGGGATGGACACACACTCTAAACTGCTGCTTGCTCGCCATACTGAATATATATATATAATATAGACAGACAACACCAAATAACAAGGACAGATTCAACACAGAGCGCAACTGAAGACTCAGAAAGCTTTCGTTTTCTGTTTCGGGCCGGCTTTTATAGCTTCCTGGTACGTGACGTCACCCGCCTCTGACGTTCCGCCACACCATTGGACTGATTTTACATGTGCTTCAAGACGTCATCACGCAAAGCGTTCCCATAGCGTCAGTTTTCGACGCAACGGGAGTTCCCTTGAAAGGGAACTACCGTACTTGTAAACAAAACTTAATTTTGCTTTTAGTTAATTAAATAATTAAAAATTAAAAATTAAATAAAAAAGATTGTGGTGGGGCCAGTGAAAATCCATTGGCAGGACAAGTACAAATTTGATCTACTGACCCAGATGGGCCAATAGAAGAAAAGAAAATCCTTGTTGTTGAGCCCTACACATTTATTCTGCAAGCAAACACCCTTTTTTTACTCTGAACTACACACCAACCCTGTAAACATGATGCAAAGCCTCTGTAAGAAGCCCGTTCACCTTACCAGACTGATAACAGTGTGTTAGCGAAGTTTTGCCATTGTCTAAAAGCACAAACATTTTCCACTCAAACCCTTTATACAGCAACTCAATTAGCATATTTAGTGGTCATTTCAGAGCAGATAGAAGCTTACTGCCTAAAAACATGGAACCAAAAGAACATTTCTGTACTGTTTCAGTTACACAGTAACACACTTTCAACCACATGACAAGATGCCATGTTGTTAATATGGTCAGTGAGAGTCCTGATTTGCTACTTTAGCAACTGTAATATGACCTGTTGATGCTAGGAACCTTTATGTGATATGTTGATTATAGCTGAATCATTAAATCATATAGCATGTCCCACTTTATTTAAGGGATAATAATCATTTAAAAGCCTAACACAATTACACAGTTACAACGATCCATTTCAGCTGAAAAATATGAACTCAAAAAACTCAAACTGTGTTGATAAGAGTCTTGTTACCGGACTGATCGTTCATCATTCGGATGGCTTTGGCCTTAGCCAGCTCCAGTGCTGTGACCCATCTCTGCCTCTCCACCTCTGTGCTGGCTTTCAGATGATAAGTGCGCCCTCCGCTGCTCAGAACAATGTTGCAGGCGTCTTCTGTGTCGATGTGCGCCGTGGCCAAGTTGATGGTGCCGCGACACGTATGGGCCATCTCCGCCTGCGTCCTACCATGGAGCGACCAAAACGTGGAGGGGAGACAGGAAATCAGAGGAAGGTGTTAGTACATGATGGGGGGAAAAAAGACATGCAAGAGGAAAAAAATAAAGGACAAAGGACAACAAGAAGAAGCACAACATTGTTAAATCATTAATACAAATTTCCAGTTTGGCTAAATGAAGCTGCATTACTTTTTAAGCATATACTGTACATGTGTAGGATAGCATACTGTGAATTAAATCACATGTACATTGAATGACGTAATGTAAATCAACATAGATCAGACGTGTGTAAGAGAGAGAAACGCTGAGCACCCATGAGCGTTACGTTACTACTGTATACACAGCTGCATACTGAGCGGGCAGAGAATGGAGGTTAACGGCTATTGTGTGTCAGCTGGCCAAACAACAACACTCAAACAATCCAGCCAGTGTCAAAGAGAGAGAGAGAGAGAGAGAGAGAGAGAGAGAGAGAGAGAGAGAGAACAGAGCGTGATGTAAACCCTGATTGAGAGATCAGGAAGAGAACTTACAGTCCCATTATCAAACCACAAAAAAACTACTGAGGCATATCCTTATGGAAACACAACATTCCTCAAACAAGCAAAAGAGGAAAGCAGCACAGTATGATAAATGCAGAACTAGCTTTGTTCACTCTGTTCTCTACAACATCCCTGACCTCAAAGGCTTCATAAAAATCTCCATTAGTGAGAGACTGATGCATCACTCAGGAAGATCAATCAACAACGTGCCATTCGAAGATTATTGGCAAATGCAAGCGTTTTGATTACAGAATTAATATTATTCTTGTTTTTAATTTATTAATAAACTTGAGTAAAATACTAGTAGACAAATAAGATTCAGTTCATTTAAACTGACAAATAGAAGTACAGTAAAATGAATCTCTCTATAAATATGAGAAAATGACATGTATAATAATTAACAAGAATGAAACAGAAACATTGAAAGACATCATATCAACAACCCTAACATTTTGGAATAAAGACAGAGAATGATAGATATAGAACTATAGAGTGGTAAAACAACTCAAAGATAGACAGAACGATAGAGTGAACGATAGGTAGTATAGATAGAACAATAGATAGAATGGTAGAACAATAGATAGAACGGTAGACTGAACGATAGGTAAAACAATAGATAGACAGATAGACAAAAAGACAGACAGACAGACAGACGGTGAAATGTCTGGTTAAGGGTGTCTGGTCTTAGTGAAATATCTCAGGCCTGAAAGGATCCTAAAGCCTCTTGTGAGTCTGTCATGCCTTTCTGAGGAACTCTAATTTAACCAAGCCTTAAAGGCCTAACAAAAGCTTACAGCCTCACAATACACAGTTAAAGAAAGACAGAGATTACGAAATACTGATCCAAACTCCACCACACCACTGACGCTTTTCTGACTCTCAGAAAGAATGGGACAGTAAAAGGCATGAAGTGACAAAGAGGAGAAGCAGAAAGGTGGGGAGACACACAGAGAGCAAGAAGAGCAAGTCTGTCTCTGTGTGTATGTGTGTGTGAGTGAGTGAGTGAGTGAGTGAGTGAGTGAGTGAGTGAGTGAGTGAGTGTGTGTATGTGTGAGTGAGTGTGAGTGTGAGTGTGTGTGTGTGTGTGTGTGTGTGTGTGTGTGTGTGTGTGTGTGTGTGTGTGTGTGTGTGTGTGTGTGTGTGTGTGTGTGTGTGTGTGTGTGTGTGTGTGTGTGTGTGTGTGTGTGTGTGTGTGTGTGTGTGTACTGCTCTGGTAACCCGGTATCTGTTGCACATCTCTAATGGAATGTCAAAGCTCTGACCTCTCAGAGATATTGTGAGAAGCACTCCACAGGTCAGAGCCATACATATTTTTCAACAAGATTTTGAACAAAAACTTTTTTTTTCTTTTTTTTTTCTCTCTTTATTTTATTCCAAAGACAAATGCTATTGTTTGTACAGAGATTTAATTTTTTACATTTTCAATCAGCCAGACATTTCTGACACAGATACACACTGCATTTGTGGAAATTATTGTGTCTGTAATTTTATGTTTATATTTTCCAGCAGAAGCGTATGTGCGCATGAGTGTGTTCTAAAGCAGTGGATCTCAACTAGTGGGATGCTAAATGTCAAAACATTTACAAATGCTAACCACTCTTTCGGTGTGCTTCTTTTAAGGAATTAAGCTACTTAAAAAGACTCACAAGTAACCATTTAGAGACAGTCAGACAAATCTTCCACTGAATAAACTAACTGAATCGTTTACTGAATCATCATCTGACTCACTAAAACTGCAAGTTTTCATTACTTTTAGTGACGGCAATCTTGAAATAAAGTTTTGTGTACTTAAGGTTCGTGAAACAAAAATTAGTATTATTACTGACTGGTTGTTTATGACTGCAAAAGCACAGTAGCACTGAATTATCGGCTGCCGAGTGCATGAACCATCAACATTCAAGAGTCATTTAGAAACCACATTTATACATGTTCTAATTCAGTCTATGTCATGTTCAAAATTAATACAGTATGGGGCCTATGCAGTTCATGGCAATACTACTACATTTTAATGTTTGATAAGAGAGGATAATAAAAAAAACATCCCTGCGTAAACCTAAACCAGGAAAAAAAGGCATTTTCTCTTTACAGATACGAGGCACTGTGGTCTCCCTACAGTGTGTGTGTGTGTGTGTGTGTGTGTGTGTGTGTGTGTGTGTGTGTGTGATGAAAGAGTCCAGCGTCTGCTGGCTACATTTACAGTTTCAGGCCTTGTGGGGGCTGATGGTCTGATAGTCAAGCAAACCAAGTAATTGGCTGAAACCAAACTCAGGTGACAGAGTCACTAGGGGGAGGGAGAGACACATTCAGCTCACAGACCAAACATCAATGACCATATTCATCCAACCTCTCTAGAGCGGAGAATTCATACTTAAACCCAACCCAAGCAGATCGGAGAAAGAGAGAGAAAGTCGGGGGGAGGAGGTATGGAGGGGTAAAAGCAGAGATCTTAAATTAGCTTCACCCACCCTGCAGGGGACAGACTGGACACAAATGGCTGTAAGTGGGTCAGAACTGAGAACATGAAGCCAGGGTGAGGAAGAGAGAGGAAAAGAAAGTGGCAAAAATAAGACTGAGAAAAGGGGATGGGAAAGTATGGAAGCTCGTTTCCGCCACAGAATAAAAAATAAAAAACTTTTTATCTCACGATTTTTTTTTTATCGCAATTGCAATTTTACAAAAAAAATGCAATAAGGAGATTCTCACATGTAAGAGACAAACACACACTCAGCAATGACTGACAATCACTCAAACTGGAAAATGTATTCAGTCCAAAAATAACTGAAGGAAGTGTGCAAGTGTCAGTGAACACATCGTGCAAAGAGTCTGAATGACATTCCAAAACACCCTGTTTTTCTCAGTTAACCTCCCATAAACCCTTGAGGGACACAACCTCCACTCAGATCATGTGACCACATTCTTCCCAGCAGAATAGATGTTATCACTCATTGCAAAAGAAGGTCAAGCATTGTCTGGGAGCGAACGAGTTAGAGATGCCCTAAAAACAGAAAATTTGCCTAATAGCAATTATTGTTTTAATGACCTGATTATTGTTTTACAAGTTTTGCCTAATACCAATTATTGTTCTCATCTGTCTTTACAATCTTCCAGTTAAATGACATACTTCTCTCTGGTGTGCCAGACTTCTCCAATCATTTAGTCCACTTAAATCTGCCTCCATCTAATCAACAACTGATGTTTACAATCAAATCCCGTTCTTTTTTCCTCATATGTAAGTCACAATGTGGATTTTTTTTTTTTTTTCAATAATCCATTAACTCAGAATTTCCATATGTCACAATATGGAAGACATTATCTGCTACTTCCATTACATCTCCCGTAAATTTCTGAACTGTGTGTGTACAGAACAGGATTAAAAGGTGAACTGACAACCGAATTTATCTGCGGTGTGTATGTGGCCCAGAGGCGGTTGCCTGGATGTTCTGAAAGGTTGCTAGGGTATTTCTAAGGTCTAAGCAAACAACAGTAACTCTAAGCAAACAACAGTAACTATCCGCTTCCAAAAACATCCTAATAAGACTGATTTCATTTAAAAATACAGATACCATCCGACACCTTGAATCAGATTCGGGCAGGCTCACTGACTAAAACAGTTTCCACTGCAATTGGTTACAATAAGAACATCAGAACATAATAAAGATGGGAGAAAAGTCTGTTAAGAAATCAAACATGCATAAAAGGAAGCAGTCAGCGTGTAAGAAGAAGAAAAAAACAGGAGGGGAAGATATGTGACTCATCACAAGGAGGTGGGGGTGCTGTGACCGAGTGCAATTTACGCAGACCATTACACTTTAACGTGTTTTAGCACTGCAGATGACAGAACTGTGTGTGGTGGAGGGTAAAACCAACACATCAGCAGAACACATCCAAGGCTTCCTATAGAAAGCCTCAGCATTTTCTTCAGTGTCTGCGTCAGTGTGACAGCACTACAGGGAGCTGAGTTCTTCAGAAGTGCACATTGATTAATGTGTCTCTTAGTAATGATCCACAAGTCTATATGACAGCAGGATCAGTTCGATCCAGCCCATTGAAATGAGCCCAGAGAGAGAAAGAGAAAGTGTGAATGTGAGCATGCAGAGATCAGCAGCATCCTCTCAACAACGCTCGCATGACTCACAGACACATGAGTTCAGAGAAGGATAGGCTAAATAGATTGAATGCATTATGATGCACACCACAATATCATGTGATTTCTGCTGTACTGTTAACAAGTTTAATTAATGGACAAATAGAATGAACTGGTCCATTACATGGCCCGATTAAGGGAAAAAAGCATGAGCTTCTTGTTACTGTGCTGTTAGAGGAGTCAGCAGGCTTTAACTCCCAGTACTTTCTCATCCCCCACTAAGATGCTTCTTCACTAACTGAACCATAGGAAATTATATGAAGACAAAATGAAAGTTCTTAGTCAAAATTAAAAAAATTATGAACATACTGGGCAGAAACCAAAAATGCAAGTGTAAAATTAGACTTTGGAAAATAAATAAAACAAATTTTTTTATTAATACTTTTATTCGGCAGGAACACATTAAATTGATCAAAAGTGACAGTAAAGACATTTAAAATGTTACAGCGATTTATATATTTTTTAAAAACTTTCTTTTGAACTTTCTATTCATCAAAGAATCCTGAAAAAATGTATCACAGTTTCCACAAAAACAAAGACAGTTCTAAACAATTAATAAGAAACGTGGTTTTTTGTTTTTTTTGCACCAAATTTGAACGATTTCTGAAGGATCATGTGACACTGAAAATGTTTTATTAAGTTTTAATTAATTCATCACAGGAATAAATGACCAAATAGAAAACAGTTGTTTTACCTTCATATTTACTGTCATATTTCAGGACATACCTTCATATTTCACAATATTACTATCCTTACTGTATTTCTGATCAAACTTTTGAGCATAAGAGACTTTTTTCAAAAAAATCTTACCAACCCCAAACTTTTGAACATACATTACAAAGATACAAATACTGATACAATGATCTGAAATACTTAATGAAATATAGTGAGAAATAAAATTGTGCTATATCAATAGAATATGGTATTGGCTCAGTTTCACAATGTTTAAATGTGGATTTCTTATCAAAATGACCATTTGGGGCCGGTTAGACTGAAGCTGAAAATAAGAGATTGCTGATACAGAGGCCACCCAGAGAGTCCGAGTCAGCAGATCTCTGCATTTAAGTGCTGTGATGTTATAATTGTGCATTTTTCGCATGCAGCATGAAGCAGATTTGCCTGAGTTGTACAAATCTTTCCATTCGCTTGACTTGCAATATATTGACCATTAATAGACTAATAAAAATGTAGGCATGACATACATCTCTTGTATTTGAGCAATGGTGCATTATGCAGTGCACATACTCAGGCCAGGGATACAGGTTCACATCTAAAGCATATCCTTTGCTTTATCATAAGCCCAGAAGTCTCCTCTACTAAATCTCTTTTTTCTTTTTCAACATATTTCCACAGAAGAAGTCATTCAATTTGGAACAACATGAAGGTGAGTAAATCATGACAGAAATGTAGGTTTCGGGCGAACAATCCCTTTAACTAGAACAGTTACTCTTCCAATCATTCCAAGGAATTATTAAGAAACCATTCATAATCTAATGACTGTTGTCATACACTGGCTCTAAAACATATTCGCACATTTACTGTTGCTCTCTCTGGCTCTGTAACGGCGTGTTTGGCAGGTTGATTTGGCAGACATTAGCGCAGCACGTTACCCAGACACTTCATTGTGTTGGCTACGTGCACAAGGTTGCCAGAGCTCTCCGATAACAGCAGATCTAGCTTTACACCACTGCAATCACCTTCCACCATAATAGACTATTAATAGAGGAGAGCAGCAAGAGAGACGCTTCTTCTCTTTCACAGTCAGCAGTGTCGCTTTCCCTTCAGACTCTCCAGAGAGGGTGGAAACCCGGTGGCCCACTGTGTGAAGAGTCAGTAGGCTCACAGGGGCTGCCCAGTAGAGATACGGAATGATGGGTATTGCTTCAGTGCTCTTACAAGAGCCTTTGCCCTCATTTCATTAGCCGCTTGACTACAGATCTGCTCCATGACGCTATCACGATGACCCTCATGACCATCTGATAACAATACAGTTCTGACAACAAAAAGGCTCTCAAACACTTCCTGGATGTCTTCAGCATGCCTTGCTGGATTGGTGTTTAAGCTGGTAGGTATAATTTGACTGAATGACATAGGATAATACCAAAGTCCTTTATGCTGCCTTCAAGTGCACCTGTGAAACTCGTACCTTTGGCCACGTTCACACAGCAACCGTTTTTGAGTCCTTAATATGGTTACGTTCACACACAGTTCAGTTAATTACGGGACTGACAAACGCATAATATAACCGAACTCACACCTGTACGTTTTCAGGACTCGCAACTGCATTCTCGGAAAGCGCGCTGTGTGAACGGAACAGGACGGGACCACTAGTCGTCTATAACATCACACAGTGCAAGAGAGCCGCTCAGCGCCGCACAAACGTGTGTCTTCTAGGTGTTGCGGATTGTCGTGTGTGGTTTCGCTTTCGTTAACTTACAGAGATAGATGAGCTGTGTGTCATCTGAAGGTTTTAGATCCCGTCACTGTTCTCCACCAGAGCTGCTCCACCAGTTTTGTGTTGATTTGAAAAATGATGGAAACACTGACCTATAATATAGATTATATCATATAATATATCTACATAGAGATCAGTGAGTGGAAAGCAAGTCTGTAGCGCATGATGTTAAAGTGATAGTTCACCCTAAAATGAAAATTAAGGAATTACTTGATCACGTTGATCCAAACATGAGTTGTCTTCTTCTGTGGAACACAAAAGAAGATATTATAATAATGTTAGTAATCAAACAATTGACGGTTGCCATTGACTTCAATGGTAGGAAAAAAAATACGATGGAAGTCAATGGCTACCTTCAACTGTCTTACCACTATTCTTCAAAATATCTTATTTTGTGTTCAACAAACTCATACAGGTTTGGAACAACATGAGGGTGAGGAAATGATGACAAAATTTCCATTTTTGGGTGAACTGTCCCTTTAATCACTCAATGTTAATCACTCACTTTGCTTCACATTTAGTGATACCATGTACAAAAAGGTGATAGAAACTAATAATTGTCATCATTTGGAATTCAAATGTAGATATATAGGTTTATTCTTCACAACATATTTCTTTAGTGTAGTTTAGACAACTTCCATGTTATGTTTCCGACATGAATGCATGACATGTCATAATGAAGAACGCCCGACCCTAAGGTATAAGTTTCCCAGGTGCACTTGAAGGTAGCATATGTTCTATGTATCAACCTGAAAAGGAAAATACCAAAATCTTCAAAACTATTTGTCAAAGGATGCTAAAACTGATATTTGAAATTATATTTGAAATAAACAACAATATCATACATTCTGTTTCTTTACCTTAAATCAGCCTAAAAAACTTCAGGCTGGTCCGGCTAACACAAACGCACATTCTACAATAAACAAACAGGTTCTTGTAAATGCAAGGACTTCAAGGTGAGACTTCTATTTACAGTAGTTGTGATAAGGAGCGGTACAGTTTATTTTTTATTTTTTTTCATGTACATCTTTCCAGGAGGTATATTTCCTAATATTTTCAACATGCTACAGGGCAATAAAGTCTGCTAAAAAGGTCAATAATCTCAAGGCCACTGTTATGCAATATTTCAGAAACTGCAGAATCACCACTAAAAGGACATTCTAAGACAATTATAATCATCATAGCTCAGGTAAGAGATATTGACATTGTCCTGTATGCATATCGTCATCCAAGATACATAATGAGCAATCACTTACACATTTCAGTGGGCAATATTTCTGCTCAACTAAATCATTAAATGCTTCTCTTATGGGACAGACCTAGCTGTGGTAATGAAGCAATTAAAAGTCCGTAGTAATTAGGTTCTGTGACAGTTAACTCATGTGATCCTCCTGTCTTCCTGACACACAGGGAGAGATGAAACATGATTACCACTGCTGGCTCAAGGGCCTCTTAAACAACAGGTGGAACTGCCCGACTTCACAGGTGACACATGTGAGGGAGGTTTAAATTTTAAAGAGAAACTGTATCACTGCATACATAGGCTTCACATCATCAGATATCTCAGCCCCTGTCATTCGAGATGATGTCACAAAAAACAAACAAAAAAACCCACAATGACCTAAATGTGATTGGCTTTTCAAGGAAAAACAGATATAGGTTCTATACATAATATATATATATATATATATATATCCGTTGATCCTCAAAAAACGACCTTTTAGATTCTTCCTTTCACTTTAATTAAGTCACTTTTGACTAAATTACAGTATTGTTGTTTTGTTGTATTTTAAGGGAAACTGGTTACCATGGTAATTTTTTGTAAGGATGTCCTGGATTGGTGTATGGTTGGCTAAAAGCTAACACTGGCTACCGCATCTGTAGCTGACCAGAAGCTGAATTCGGACCATAATAAATTACTGGTTTGCCAATTTCTCCATAAAAACAAGCCAGAAATATGATTAGACCGGAATTTGTAAGACACGCCCACATACACACGGAGAAGTCGGTTGTCAAATATTAAAGTGCAACGACTCTCATAACATAAGCGTCACAGAGGATCGCAGAATGAGAATATCCATTGACGTTAGCATGAGCGCTAGCTGACGCGCTAATAAAAACACAGCGTACTGTTGTCATTTATTTGACAGTAGTTTATCCGTTCATAATGACATTTGGGGAACTGGTTTAAAAGAAACACATGGTGGCAAAATGAGTCGAGAGTTTTGAGGGATGGACTAGCAGCGTCTGTATACACTAGAGACGCGCACATGAAGTGCGCTGATTGTCCTCATGTGTATTTGACAGCTCTCATGACCTGCCTTGACATGACAGATCCCCACACTGGTCGGCCAGTATAGCCCAATTATGTGCAAATATGCATTCTTGTAATAATGACACCAAGACAGGTGCATGATAAACAAGACCATGCGTGCATCTGAACGCGTATCATTACCTGTAATAGGACAGCAGTCCATTGCTGAGCACGAACCATCTGCGCTGGTAACCTTTAATGTAGTTAGTCCATTTAAAGAGCCAGCCTTTGTACGTGTCCGAGCCCGGGGCTGGTGTCCCGCTCGCTGGCGTGGACGAGCCACTCTTGCCCTGCTCGCTCATCCTCCTCCTGCCCCGGTCCACTGCCGCAGAGTGATGATGATGTCGCCGCCGCTGCTGCTGTTTGCAGGATAAACAAGAAGGAACTGCTGTGAGAAAGGACACGATCCTGCCGGGGCCGCTGTAGGGAGCGGCCACTCTCCCCATAAACTCTCCGCCGATGCGCTGAGATGGACGGGCTGCCGGAGGAGGAGGGTCTGGGTCTGGGGCAGGGAGAGAGAAACAGCGCACTCTCCCCGATGATAGACAGATGAAGAGCAGCGAGCGAGCGAGCGTGAGAGCAGGAGCGACGACCACTGGCGGCGCGAGAGGAGCGCGCGCTCTGAAATCACCCGCGCACTACACACATGCATACCTCCAGAGTTTCTTCATCATACAATTGGTCGCATTTTACTCTACACTGTTCATGTTAAACAAACATACGTACGTACTGAGTAATGCAAAGCAAGTGCTTAATAATAAAGTGTATTAAAAATGTTTTCTATCGTAGAATCTATAGGCTACATATAGAAAGAATATATTTTCTATATTTAATTTATTTAAGGTTATGTATTATGTACATGTAAATAATATCACGTTCTGCTGGACTATTAGCCCCGCTGTTAAATTAACTTAAATCTTTCCAGTAAGTTCTCGACAGGGAAAACAGTTCTACAAGAAGCCAAACGGACTAGAACCAATAAGTGGAGCGGGGTGACTCTTCTCAAAGCTTTCTGTTATCATTCAATCGCTCCAACTCCACTCCAGGATTTCTATTAGCCGTTCCACATAATTCACACTGGTGAGAAAACCTTGTGAATGTGTGAACAAAAATATTGGACAAATCATATTTCATATTGACTGAAGGAATGAGCGTTCCATCTTTCAATACGGGACGGTCACACGCTCACCTTTCATTCGCAAGAGAAAAACACTGCGAGTTGACTTAATAACCTCGAACTGCAAGCAAGCTTCGCATTCATTCACTCCGCACCGCTGAATTACTGTGTGTGTTTCAACAAGCGGAGAGATACACACGCTCTTGGAACACTGTTTAGCTTATCCAATCAGATTTGAGGAACGGAACTATTCTGCTTTATTTATTTTAGCATGTAGCACGTGTAACGTGGACACCTTATTTAAAGTGTTATATTAAATATTTGAATATGACACACAAAAAAAAAATTGACATCATGGAAATTCAGGACAGTGTCTGCCATTAATTCTCTGTAAGCAAGTAAATATGTATTATTTATGTCATTCACATATCTACTAGCGTGGGTGTTAAGTGTAAACTGTGTTCAAACTAATTTGGTAATTGTTATTTGATATTTTTTTATTTACAGTTTATTTTTTTATTATTAATAGAACATATTTATTAGTAGGCTACTATCATCGTTTTTTTTTTTTTTTTTAGTTTTTCTGTGTATTCATTTTTTGCTTTGAACTGGTTTAGAACTGAATAAGGTAAGTATAGAAAGGCCGTATTGTGCTAACTTATATTTTTATATAATATTTTATATTTTTGTATTATGTTTTATAGAATAGGTCCGGCAGACTTCAAACATATGATGTTTTGGGATCTCACCAGTTGATGTCGCCACAGAGCTTCAAATGAGGTACAAGCACTTAGATTGGGATATCAGACACAGGTGATGTATAAAATATTAAACATGCGAGGAGAATAGCTCAGACGTCGTTTGAAAGGGTTTATTAAATTTTCATTGATGAAACATTACAACTACTAAAAAGACAACATTTGTTTCCATCTTAGAAAAAGCAGGTAGCCCTTTAAAATCTAAAACAAATTGACATAAAAAAAATCAGACAGTCCTACCAAGAGAATCCATATTCAGCATGTCTGAAAGTTCAGTCTAAAGCCTTTAACATTACTAGCACAGGACACATTCCACAAGAACATGACATCTGCTACATGTTGTCTAGTCCTCAGTCCACAACCATAACACTGTGTGGCATGCAAATGTATGAGCCCCCCTCTCTGCTGTTTTACAACACTAACCTGACTGCATCTCCATCACTTACACTTAAACTACATGCTAAGCTTTACACTAACATTATACAAAAAAGACAAAAACGATGCTCAAGTTCTGTTACAAAGATCTCCTTGCACTCGCTCATGTAGGTGCATACAATATACCTCAGTGCAATTTACCCCTGAATGATTTAGGTTTTGCCAATTAAAGCATGCAGCTCCATTGAACAGAAAACAGATTCTTTATGATAAAAAAGTCTGAAGGATGACCAAAGTTACTAACTTATTTATGTTTCCATCTGCTGACAGAAGTTATCAGCTCTTTTAAGTCATGTAAGATGTGTACAAGTGCATAGATGGCTGTCAGAGTTGCATTTGCGAGGAACGAGGGATTTTTCTCCTGTGCACACTCTGTCTGGTATGAAAATATGTCTTAGGAAAATGAAAATAGGAAAGCATTCGGGGACCATCAATTTTCTCAGTCTAGCAGTGCGACAGCTCTAGCTCTGAATCAACACGTCCACACAGCCAACCAATCATTCGTGCCGACTATCAGTACATGTCCAGAAAAAACTAGCCCCCCCCCAAAAAAACCTGAATCTCATTGCAGACACTGAACGAACCACATTAACTTTAATGTGTTCTGCATTCAGAGATGCTCCTCCAGAGAGGATGTGGATTGTGCCATACAGACTGCAGTCCACTGCAGTAAAATACGTAAGCCTCCTCTGCATCTTGGTTCAGCAGAAATCTTCAGGTTTAGGGAAGCCCCAGAGGATCTGTTAGCTTTATCATCCCTTCTCACAGCTTTTCGAGTGCATGTGTACATGCTTGCTGAAATCTGTACATAACACCTCACTATCCTGCCAGAGGAAGACTTTATTTTGTGCCTCATTTCTTCAAATGATCTATATTTAGGAGGTAGGATGTTTGCCAT
The DNA here is from genome assembly GCF_965113295.1 of Leuciscus leuciscus. Taxonomy (NCBI): domain Eukaryota; kingdom Metazoa; phylum Chordata; class Actinopteri; order Cypriniformes; family Leuciscidae; genus Leuciscus; species Leuciscus leuciscus. Next base: position 38,253,572 of record NC_138729.1, on the reverse strand, counting down.
TGTTACTAGATTTGGCAGGGTGAGTAAATTACAATGCATGCAGTTAATATATAGTATGTTTTGGCATATACCTAATCAATGGGCTTCAGAGGAAGTGTTTTGATGTAAGGCTAAAAAGTGTTAAATTATTGACTACGGCCTTCACAAATCCACACTCAGGTAGATTGTTAACCCACAGAAGAACTTCATTGCCGTACATCTGTATGATTGAAATAGCTCAGCGTGATTTAAGGAAGTCCAGGATAGCAGACAAAGATCTGTAGGCATCTGTTCCCTGGTTCATATATCAACCATGGGACAAAACACTGAACTGGAGTGGTGTACATGGAAGGACAGCTCATCAGAAAGAATTAAAACCATTCATTTTGCCATAAAAAAGAAAGCTGTTCCAACAATAAAATGTCACCTCAACCACACTGTACGAATATTATACACACTTTTGCCGGGTCTTTGTAAGGTGGACCAGTGAATTACTGGGAGAATAGAAAGGTGTTTGTCTGTGAGGTGCAGCATATGGTTAGTCAGGTTTATGAAGTGAAATGTTGTGGCAGGATCTGAAGTGTGCAGCTCTTTCAATATTAATGTCCTGAAGCAGTTTTGCAAAAGAGAAATGAGCCAATGAGGAGTATGGCAGGGAATTTTTTGGTTGAAGTCATTGCTTCTGAATGTTAATCTAAAGATGACCATGATACATAAAAACTTTATAACATGTTTAAAAAGGTATATCATCTCATTTGTTGCTGTTTTTAAATGGCACTGTAACTACAGATAATTCCAAAAGGTTCTCAAACTTTCACTCATCATTATTCCCAAACCCTAATTATGTTCTATCCCTTCATAAACGCTGTTTCCAAGCAACAGTTAAAAACTGTCACTCTGGAACACACAGCATCTGAATCTAAATCAAAGGAAATAAATTATACTCTGTTTGAGACCAATGCAATATCTCACTCTCATCCTGACAGACTTTGGTAAGATGAAAAACCCCTTATCTGCTTCCATTTTTCTGTTTGTTAGAGAACGCTGGAGAAGAGTGAAATCAGTAGTATCTAAGGTATTCCATCAGATGAATGCATCAGTTACAGAGGCCCCTAGGTGGTAGTATTCCAGCCATTTCGATTGACAGTTTGTCACCAAAGCTCCATCCTCGTGGTTCAGCAAAGTTGACTTTAAGTATACTGACTTAGGACCAGTTTAAATCAGAAAACACGGAAAATCTGAAAACACAAACTGGTCCTAAATAAGCATAAATTCAAAAAAGGCTACATATCTGTCACATGACATTACAGCGGTTCCTCTGCAATGCCCCCTGGAGACGGATAGAGGTGTGGTTTGGGCGCAGTCCTCGCGCCACGGCTATTCCCAGGAGTTCTTTAAAGAGCAGAAGCACATGCCAGTTATACTTGGCGGAGCACTCGACATAACCGCACTTCCAGGTCTTCTTCACCAGTACAGACACAGCCCTGCGCTGGGTGAACCGCTGCCGCTGAAGGTCCCGCTTACTGCCAACCACCAGGATGGGCACCTCACTACTGTTGCCCACTCTTACGGAAAGACAAAAGAAGAGACAGAGAGGTGGGAAGAGCGATAGAAAAAAAGGTTTAAGAGGGAATTATCAAGTAAAACAAACCGACCACACGAGTATATTTATGTTGAACATAATATTTGTTCATGTTTGCAAACTATCTCCAGCAAACATGCACGGACACACGCACAAACATTAAAAGTCTCTCGCTTCTTGTCACTCTCTACAAAAAAAGGCACAGAGCTCATAATGTGTGCTGGAGAATGATGATGTGTGTCCTTTCTCGCATGACTGCTTGAAGGTCACACTCACACATAATGGAGAATGAAAGCGTTTCATGTTCAGGGGGCTTCAAACGCAAGCGTGTGCATTTTGTTCAATTGAAAAAAGTGTAATACATTTAATTGGCAATTCAATGGTGCACAAGGAGATCAAATGAAATTGAGAGATTGTACTTTCTCATTTGCTTAGAAAAAAATAATATATGAATAAATGTAGCTATTAAATAAATGTCTGGCCAATTAATATAGGCTTTGAGTATCTTTATATAATAACAAATTATGGGACCATGTGTACACAAATTGCGTATCATAAATATTTAATAGATTTAACTTAACACATTAAGTGTAATTGAGGACCTAAGGCCATTCCATCTTATTCATTTTAATATTAAAACGACTACTATTACTGTTATTATTCCGATTCTGCTAATTTTAGTTCCGTCAAATACTGAGGATTTATGCTGTTATATGTATTTCAATATTTGTGTAAAAATAGAGAGAAAGAAGAGAATCTGAGTGAGTAATATCAGCACAAAAGAAGTGAATAATCTGTCACAAACCAATTCCATTGTGCTTCATAAGTCTACACACCAATCCGTCATGTCCGTGTCTGGCTGCTTGTGTCATGTTTTTACACTGATTTATCCCCTTCATGTGGTTTATCTGTGCTTTCTCAGTATGACTCCCCTGTCTACACCCTCGCTATCTCTCAAACCTTTCAAGTCCATATTTAGTCAGAACACTTTTGAGAGATCTTCTACCTCAGCTGCATGTATATTGAGTATACATTCAACATACATCTCCATGCATTCTCTAGTTTATATATATATATATATATATGAGAACCAATAAGTGATCATTAAAAATAATTAAAAAAATTGTCCAAAGAACTTTTTTTTGCATTAAGAAATGTTTTCAAAGCAAATGCAGTGAGAACGTGAAGCATTTGTAAAACAGAGGTTTGATATTGTGGGTGAGGGAAAGTGTTAAGGGTTGAGATGCATTGTCTGTCATTCATTCAGTTCACATAAGGCCTTTATGCAAATATATGATGCTGCACACAATTTATGGGCACAAGACCTGCATATGTAAAAAGATTTTCTCACTGGCATCTATTATATTCTTATCAGCTGTAGTGAATGGTGACAGTGTCTATGCCCTGTAACTGTCACTCAACCATATTCTCAAATGTCACCTTATTATCTCAGCATCAGCTGGGGAAACAAGGGCCAACTGTTATTAAAAACATCAAAACCAATCAGTAGTTTGTCACTGCAGCTGAAACATTCACATTAATCTGTGCTGATGTGCTACTAAGCTGAGTAAAAAATGGTTTCAATGACCACAGTTGGTCCCACTCTAACAATAACAGAAGGAATGTCTTTTTATTGGATCTACTATAACATGATAATCATTCTCTATTATTCTTTGAGGTGGGTAATTTCAGTTTCCGAATGAGCTCTGTCATACCTGTTATCCACAATTTGCTGTCGGATCATCTTGACATACTCAAAGCTCTCCACGCAGCAGATGTCATAGACCAGAATGTAGGCGTTAGCGCTGCGGACTCCTCTACACCGCGCATCCAACCACTCCTGATGGAAACAAACAGATAGACAAAACACTTAATCAAACAGAGGATGACTGATTGACTGCTGAAAAAAAAAACAAAAAAAACAGTTAAATATGTTTATTTGCAATGTTAGGAGGCCAATGTACAAATATCTTCCAATCAAATATAATTTTTTTTTTTTACCACATTGCACAATGCTGCATTTTGGTTGCAGTTAGGTTACATAAAAGAAAAACATTTAAGGTCAAGAAACTGTAACTGTACAGCCTAGCAAGGTTGTGTCACATACCGCTCTGAGATACACGGGTTGAAACTCCAAACGTAGTAGTTTATCGAAAGGATAATCCACAATCATAGTCCAAAAGAGGTAAGAGGTCAAAAGCACAGGGTAAACAGTCCAAACAAGGCACAGGCAAACAGAGAAATCCAGGGCAACAGGCAAAAGATCAAAACTAGTGATGGCAATTTCAAAACACTGCTTCATGAATCTTTTGTTCTGAATCAATGGTTCGGAGCATGTATCAAACTGCCAGAGTCACGTAATTTCAGTAAACGGGGATTCATTATGTCATAACTGTTTCGGAACATTTCGAAACACTTTGACATTTCAATGGTTCACCGCTGGGGGCGATGATCTCTATAAACTAATTAATATGAGGAGTCACTGAGAACCAATGAACAAGTGTCTATGGGTTTTACCTGATCTCTGATCAGTTTTAGACATTTGTAGACATTTTATTTAGACATTAGTATAATTAAAATGAGTAATGGTAGTTAATAGTCTCTTATTGGCCTGTTTAGCTGAGCCAATCATAGAACAAACAAAATTTATTAAAAAAAAAATATATGTGTTGCATTTACACTGTTCTGACCACTAGGGGTCACCGTGGAGACGGTGGGTGTCGAAGCCTTGACACAATATAGCACATTTGTTTCAACTAAGGCCCTGTCCTAAATGGCACCCTAAGCACTTGTAGTCTTCCTACGAGTCCGCACTTTCGTGACGTAATGCCGCTTTGACTGTCGGGACGAAGTCTGCTGCGGAGTCCGCATCAGTGCGGGCTCGGCAAAAGTGCGCATCGAGGGCACATATCGACCGCAAAGGGGGCGCTCGCAAGCATCCTTCTGAGGCCTAAAATGACAAATGGGGCACCCTACGGTCTCACGGACTTAACGGACACGCGCACGCGGCAGCCATTGTAAGTCCACAAGACCGAAAGTGCATATGAAGTGTGCCATTTGGGACAGGGCCTAACCCTGTTCCACGAAGCCTCGATCTGCCCACCACTAATCAAAACCAAGACACGGACAACAAGGATACAAGGCTCAGAAATGTAGTACAGACATACACAAGACTTCGCAATGAATGACAGAATGAAGACATTTTAATGTAAGCTTAGTGATGCAAGCGTAGCAACAAATTAAAAGCAGGCTAAGATTGATTAGATGAGGATTAGTAAAAGTATTCAAATATCCACCAAAAGGAAGCAATCAAGCCTTTTGTACTCCTTAAAAATAAAAATAAAAGCTAAATTTTTTGTTTCATTTGAGCATAGAACCTGTCCCGTTTGAAGTTCCAGTAGTGTCAGTTACTTTTCAAACGTTCAAACACTTAATATGGGTTTGGTGCACAGTGCACACAGGGATAAAAAAGTACCCAATGTGTAAAATGAAATACTCTGCTGTATCTTTAATGCTGTGGGCCTAATTTTCTGCCAGAGGTCCGGGACATCTTGTTCAGATACATGGCATCATGGATTCGATCAAATTCCAACAGATAAAAAATCAAAACCTGACTGCCTGTGCTAGAAATCTTATAACGGGCCATGTTTGGATCTTCCAACAGGACAGTGATCCAAAAATAAACATCAAAATCAAAACAAAAATGGGTCACTGAGCACAAAACCAAGCATATGCAATGGCCATCCCAGTCCCCAGACCTGAACCCTATAGAAAATGAGTGGGCTGAACTGAAGAGAAGAAGCACCAACGTGGATCTGGGAATCTGAAGGATCTGGAGAGATTCTGTATGAAGGAATGGTCTCTGATTTCTTGTCAGGTGTTCTCCAAACTATCAGGCATTATAGGAGAAAACTCAGAGCTGTTATCTTGGAAAAAGGAGGTTGCAAAAAGAATTTAATAAAAGGAGGCAAATAATTGTTCCCAACGTGTTTCGGAGAAAAACATTTATTTCATAATGTGATTTTCCCCCCACTTTCAATTTTTTTACTTCAATGAAAGGTTAGATTTTTGCAATTTTTAAAAAATAAAATATCAAAAGGATTAACAATGCAGATGTTTTTTTTTTACAGCCATCTTTGATCATATTTACCAAGGCGGCAAATAATTCTGACCAGCACTGTAACTATAATATAATTGCAATAAATACATTTTATTTCTAGAAAAAGGCCAAAAAAGAGAGAAATAAAATACATAGCCCAAACAATATAAAATGTTGTTGAAATGTGTCCCCAAAAAAACCTAGGAAAATTTTTTGATTTAGGTTTTGAACAAACCTTTAATTAATGAAGCACAAGTTCTCTGCTGGTAATCATGAAAGAAGCCCATATAACTAAATGTGACTTTAATTACAGGAAAGGCATAAACAGGTAAAGAAAATAGCACACATTTATGTCAAATCACATTTCTTTGTACAACAGTTTTCTTTGTTCCTAATGGCAGCTATCTATACTCTGACCAAGGCATTGAGAGCACAACATGCACTCAGGTGTGTGTGTGTGTGTGTGTGTGTGTCTATTGTCGTTTGTATGCTGGTGTGTTATAGGGCCAATCTCATTAGTTCGATAGAGAGGGGGAGAACTGGTAAGGTTGCAGCCAATGAATAGTAATGATTTACCCACAGTAATTACATATCACCGCTGAATGAGGGACAGCTGAAAGAGGCAGCGAGCAAATTTCTTCAACCGTGACACAGTGACCTCAGCTCCATTCTCCCTCATTCCCCTCTCCTAAGGAAGGTCTTATGAAATGAACTGAATATCAATTCCACTATTCATTTACACCATCAGATATAGTACATCATGTCATAGCATGACATTAAACATTGTATTATTTGATATATGATATTGGAATGATTTTAACATGATCTGCATTGGCGTGAATTTTTTGTGAATATTGTACAACAATAAATGTGCAACATCTTTTGTTTGACATTGATTATTTGTTCGTACAGCAGCGCCTCAACTACTGTTAGACCCGGATTGTATGAGAGTCACACGTTATTAAAGTCCCTGTGAAATGGATTTTTTAAATGTATTACTCTAATTCTTCTTATTTTTTAATGGAATATTGCATTGTTTATTATAAATGATTTATCCATCATTTATAAAAAGTTCATGTGCCCATGTAATTATTCATCAAAAAATGTATTTCCCCTCCCCCTCACAACATCATCTCGAAACCTCTCACCCCCATTAACATGTCACATCAATCGGTAAACAAAAAAAATAAAATAAAATCCAATCAATGGACTAAATCAAGTCTCACCCTACTGTTTTTTTTCCGAGAAGCAGTTTCACTCGGATATATATCACAACAGGGAAGAAAAGATGATCGCAATTTCCATTTCACGCTGACTTTAAATACACTTGTCAATGCAAAACACTGTGATCATAACTTAAGCTTCAAAAGTACCAGACTTCATGCTGTCAAAAGTCACAAGACTATCCACACAACATCCCTATATGAACCAAACTCTAAAGAATCAGTGATTGTCCTGGATAGAGCTAGAATTTGGTGAAATTCCAGTAGATCCTTTAATTGCCCTATCGATTGTGATCTGCATTTGTGGGTGTGTGTGTGTTGGGGTTGAACAGAAGAAAAATCGAGTGAGAGGGGGAAGTCAAATTGAAGCCATTCGTCACAAGCTGATCTTGCTTGTAAAGAAAATCGATGCCAACTGTAGCAAAGACAGTGTTTGCGCATTCGTCTTGACAGGGGAATAATTACCTTCATCCTTTTACGATGTTAGAAAAGCAGAACACTGCTAATATTTTACACTCAGAGATGACCCCTCTGATGCTGCACTGAGATTCACACTCACTCATTAGTGTAATAATGTAAGCAACCAGGCGTGCAGATAAACACACTGGCAAATCATTATAGCATAAACCGACAAGGGAGGAGGGATATTTCAATTGAAAATGAAAATTCACCATCATTTTCATTCGCCCTCATGTTAATCCAAAAAGTATGACTTTCTTCTGCGGAACACAAATGAAGGTGTAGACAATGATGGGTCAAAAACAGCATTTGGACCTCACAGACTTTCAGAGACAATTTTTTTTCTTTCTCCAAAAACAGTAAATCATGACAGAATTTTCACTTTTTAGCAAACAATCACTTTCTGCATTCCTATCCCACGCTCCAGCTTATGACTGATCTTCTATAAATCCAAAATTATAGGAGGGGAGAGAATTTGTCTTTAGCTTTAGTCCTTGATGCTGAATATGAAGTCTCTCTCTTTCCCCCCTCATTTCTCATTTGCTCTTTCCATCTTTTTCAATTTCCTGCATATCAAAAGCATATGCCTTACCCTCCGTCTCCACTGGGAAATATGACAGTTCTCAGACCCTATTAAGCACAAACTCAACATTCTAAGAGATTTCATGGAGTTCTAGCTCAGTAATCATTGTTAGATTGAAGCAATTATCTACACAGGTTTTGGGCATTAACTTTGGATCTAGAGGGCAAGACCAATCCCTGTCAATTAAACATGAGCCTTAAAGCTTCCGGTCTTCGTGGAGCACTGTTCTGACATAAACGCTCCCTCAGTGTGCCTGTTAGATGTTTCAGATGCGCTGCCATCCCCGTGAAAGCTAAAAATAGAAGCTTGTCTCTCTCTCCTTGTCAAGCCACAGTGCCGTTCTCCCCTTTGAGTGTGAGTTAGAGAGAGGACACATTCAAATTCACTTTCATCATGATTCAGCATTCTCCTCTGGGCAAAGAAGGTATCCGCTTTAAGGAAAAAGATCTCTGGGACTTTGGAAGACGTCCACCAGAAATTGCTGAATGAGTAACTGTGCTGCTGAAAGCTGCCAAGTGAGTTCACGAAAACATGTGATCTGATCCGTGTGCGTGTTTGATGTTCTCCTGAATGGACAGCTCGGAGAGATACTATTGTTAGGCTAAATTGTAGACAGACAGTCACTGAGTGCCACAAACAAACAGCAGCAGCCTTTTACAGTTCCTCCTGATCCAAAACAACAAGCTAATGTCCTTTCACGCTAATGTCCTTTCACACCATGTCATAACAACCATAATAAAAAGATGGCAACCCGTGACGTAGGGCTGCACGATAATGGCTAAAATGATAATCACGATTATTTTGCTCAAAATTATAATCGCGATAATTAATCACGATTATTCTCATTTGAGAAACTACAGAGAAAGAGAAGAGACAGTTAACGGTTTTGCACGAGTATTTGCGCAAAATCCGAGCAGATTTGGTTTAAACGAATTTCCACAGCAAAGTGAGTAAACATAATAACATGCCAAATTGGCCAGTGATTTGACAGCGATACCCGCCAAAGTTCATTTTTAGCGCATTTGGCGGGTTGGCGGGTGTTAATTTCAAACCATCAGACTTCATTTAACCAACTACAACTTCCTCAGACAGCAAGTCAATAACGTTACAAATGGCATGATTTAACGTTAGATGAGCGCTTTGTGATGTGTCTTCACATTAGATCTTCTAAGCAACACATTTTGGTTGAAAATGAGACAAAGTACAGATCCAGATCGCTCAGCAAATTCGTACTGCAAAGAAAAATAGTCTAACTTACTTGTTGATAGCGTTAAAAACGGGCAGTGGCTGTCGTTTTCAACTGATTCACGACACATCATGAAAACTGGTAAAAACTTAAACTTAAAAAAATAGAACAGTGAAACTCATTTAGAAACAGTTTTAGTCACGCAAACGGCACAAGTGGCTTGTGAAGAAACAGACTGGCTGTATAACAATTTCATGTAAACAGAATATCGCTGTGGAGATCAGTGCTTTTACCACAGTGTAGAGCGCGCGCGCAGGGTTGCCAGATTGCACCGACTAAGTAAAACACGGAGCATAAAATGTAAGAGAAAAGCTCTGTTTGGGTAATTTGGGAGATTTAAGATATTCAGATCTGGCAACCACAAACATCAGTGCTAGTGGGGACTTGTTTACAATGCAAGAAAATGCAAATGTCTAATAAAAAAGCGTTTTCAGGATTAAAAACAAGCGAGCAAATATTAAAAATTAATCGAGAAAGGCAGATATCGTTATCGCGATTAAAATACGATTAATCGTGCAGCCCTACCGTGACGTTCTATGTCAACACTATCAACGCAGAAATGAATCTGCGTTATGTTGTGTGCTATGAGACATGAGGTAATTTAATGGCGTCTCTCTTGGCGCTTTGTAGAATCTTCTCTGGCTGTGTTATTGAGGAGACGTGGCTTTGGAGACGCTCTGAAGGGAGTGTGGGATCTTATGCTTTCAAAGCTAGCTTGCTATTGCTAGCCTCTCCAAAATTGCCTACCCTACCTTTAATACAGTTTAAATAAAGGAGTAGACTAAAATTATTTTTTTCTAACAGCATACCTAAGCATTGATTTTCTCACCTAATATTGAATATTTCTTTCTAAGCAAACTATTTATTCGTGACTGAAGGCAAAACAAATAGTTTCAGCACAGCATTCATTTATATATGAAACAGTCAGTTTATATATGGTGGTGCCAAATGTGGAAATAAAAATAATCCAGAAAAGCACTTAGACTAATAACTGTATGTCTCAGTTAAATCATTACATACCACATCATTACGCATCATCTTTATTTGTTATTCAGTCCCTGATAATTGATGCTATAATTACTGAATTATATTTCTTAATTTTATGCTGAGGTGTACAGCTAGATTTATTGTATTGGCTTCTTCTTTTTACTACTCGCTGACACTGTGACGTATGACTATGCATCCTAAATGAGAGATTACACTTTTCAGGCGTGACGAAAATAATGAGAACATCTGTCCTTGAGACAACCCAGTGCTGAACTGCATTTGTTTTAAAGCCATGAATTTAAAATTGACTCAAAATCTTGAGAAATCTCACTCTAGCAGGAATATTCCACGATAAAAATTCTATTTCTGTTGAAAGAGGGCTTAAAAAGTTGTTAAAGCTGTGGGTGAGAGGCTACTTGCATATATTTTGTATGAATCTAAACTGGTTAGACCATAATCACGTTTGCAGTTCAAACACCTATAAGAATGATTTATCAGATCATTGTTTAAGAAACTAAATTATCTTTCACATCACAAATCAGAAATCACCCTTATTAAAAGGATTGAAATAGACAGTTGAGAGAAAAAGCGAGAACCATAGAAAGGAAGAGAATGGGATGAAGAGTCAATGTCAATAAAAAGTATTCCCAAAATTAGAGTTGGCAGTGTCAATTTCAATGCCACTAAGTGACGACCCAGAGCTAAATGAAACAAGACCCTATGGCCATTGAGAATCAGTCGTGTCAGAGCACAGAGCAGGAAACACAAAATCCAAAGTTAATATTCTTAAACTCCACTCCACTAAAAGTGCAACCAAAATCCCCAAGGCACACAAACACATTATGTCCTCAGCTAGTTGAGAGTAACATAGTTCAGGAGGAAGTGCATGGCTCTGGGCAAAATTAATTCTATCACATTCTGAGGACCATTACATGATCAAGCAAGTGCTGCAGACATGGGGGAATGTGTCACTGAGCTCCCTGTTGTCATTATTCACAGAGAACTAGAGCATTAATAGGAAATCCTGAATCATGCTGGCTTTTGATCTGATCCATCTGCCATGGCATCATGTGAACAAACTGTGACATTCACTAACCAAAGTTGCCTAGCAGTCAAAAATTATTATTCACAGTTGTCTATACAATGAATCTCAGCAGATCTGTGTGAAACTATTGCACATTGCATTGGAGTACAGAGATTTAGAGTACAGGACATATTTCGCTGAGCCATGATGCATTATGGGGAGATGTGAGGATCTAGCATTTTTTTGAGTATTTTAGCATTGAATATGCCAGGGATAATCCACAGCTTGATGTGCATTACATGATTTTTGTGCACAATGTGGAGGTAAAGAACGTAAAGCAGAGGTTTCTGTTTCTTTGTGTCCACAACGCAATCTCCCATCTCTCTGTGTGATTGATGTGTGTGTGTGTGTGTGTGTGTGTGTGTGTGTGTGTGTGTGTGTGTGTGTGTGTGTGTGTGTGTGTGTGTGTGTGTGTGTGTGTGTGTGTGTGCTTCAATGAAAGCAGTGCAGTAATATAGAACTGTCATTAAACTGACTGGAACAATCTGTGCATTACACGGTTTGAATGCACACCTTCCAGCCAATCAGAATTGAGAATTGGTATTATGGTAAATGATTGTTACATAACTAAACAGGTCTGTCATATCTGGAGGAAAAAAAACGAATATAAATGAATGTGTGTGCGCCCTTCAATGAAAGCAGCGCTTTAATATTGAACATGCTTAAACTGACCGGAAACTACCTGTGCATTACACCTTCCAGTCCCATTACACATACCATTAAGTAATAGCAAAGACTATAGATATAGAAAGATGGTTCACTCCTATTACTTATGAATGGGAGAAACTGCAACACGCAATATGGTGTAATACATCCCACCTTCTTAATAAAAGAGCCAATCACTGATTGCTGAAGTAGTAGTAGCCTTTATTGTCACTTAGTCACAAGTACCAGCGAAATTAGGTTCCCATAGAAACCTGAGACTCAGTATGCAGTTTTCAACATTTTAGGATTCCCTCATTCAAATAGATATAGGACTTGGTCTTGGATGACCGAAATAGCTGCCCGGAGGCGTTGCAAATATGGCCGCCGAGGGAACAGACTTTCCCTTGAAAATTACTTTGATAATAACCATTTTTACCATAACTAAACAGGTCTGAAATATCTAAATGAAAAAAAAAATTTATATATATATATATATAAATGGTCAGTCATGCTTTATGTCTGCATAATGTTGTAGTAACAGTGAGTTAAGCTTTATAGTGCATCACTTTTAGGCTTGAAGCAAGCAGTTGCTTTTTATGTCAATTTTTAGGTGGCTAAAGAATTCAAAACTCTCTTAAAGTTTTTATTAGCATCTGGGTTTAAGCTATACTTCACTTTTTGTCTATGAATTTGCTAGTGGTTAGAAAAATTGAAACTGACCTTTTGGGGGGGGGGGGACCTTTCCATCATAAATGTCTGCAAACACTAGCACCTGTCACAAGAAGCCAGATGCATTTTAATAAAGATGTATCAACACACACACACCTTCTCCTTTATGTGCTGCAGCCCATCCGTGCCTTTAAGAGAGCTAAATGATGTTAAGCTGCAGTGTGCTCCAGCTCAATTAGATTGCAGTGTCTTAATGTGCTCTGAGAACTGAAAGCAATGCCCAACTCCCCAAAATCACCCCCCACCCCACCCCACCCCACCCCACCCCATCCCACTGCAGCGCGTTCATGATTTTTTAAATTCCATTTTGCTGGCATGACATCAAAACCACTTACACCGATTCTGATTCCCTGGCACCACGTATAAGGATCAATCCCTTGTTTAAAATAATATCTCCAGTCAATTATAATAATCTTTCTTCTTTTTCATTTTGTTTTAACTGTTGTCAATGCAATAAAGAACCTAGCAACAATCAAAATAATCACTTGTTGCCGGGGTGACCTTGGTGGTCTCTATCTGGAGTGGGACTTCAAGCTGTGTGAAGTGGTCACGATGCAGGGAATTTACTCTAAAGGACTTCCAGGGTAAATAAGGTGAAAAAAAACCTGACAAGTAGCATTTTGCATTCTGTAAACCTAACAGAATCTTTCAGACGATGACAAACCTAAAGGGAGACAGGTCTAGGGAAATACTAGACCTCTGCTAAAAGTGTGTCTGCATGTTCAGCGATTAGAATTAAAGCTTAGCGCTAAGACCCAGAATCTGCCCTACCTACATTTTTGCGTCTTAAATGGACAAATAAACACAAAATTACGACAAAATGCCCATTTTGCCTAGTAAGCACAGTCTTAACTGAGAAAAAATTAAAACTCTTAATGAATGCAAACAGAAAATCTGATGTGTGTCAGATCCGTGCATTTGGTCTTAAAGTGAAAGTAGCTTAATAGCTGCATGTCTTGTGTCATTAATGTTAATTATAGAACAAAATAAAATAAAATCTGATTTTGACTGAATAATTCTTTGGCTTTAATAGGATTAATATATATTTAATTTAAACATTATAGTATTTCGTACCTGAATACTACCTGAAATCAGTTTATTTTATTTGTATCTTTTTGTTCTATTGAATTTATTAGTGCTATTGCTTGTAATTTGTTCATTCGTTCTTATTGTATACTGACTGTAGTGTTTACTTGTCTTTATTTAACATTATTTGATTCAATAATAAAATATTACATTAAAATACTATTTTTATATATATTTATTATTTGTGTTTGTGTTTGTGTGTGTGTGTGTGTGTGTGTGTGTGTGTGTGTGTGTGTGTGTGTGTGTGTGTGTGTGTGTATGTGTGTGTGTGTGTGTGTGTGTGTGGCAGGGCAAGTAACCAGTAAACTCCTTAGAGTTAAGCCCTGTGTGTTCATATATTGAGTCCCTTTGAGGACCTGCCCCTTATGTTATAAAATAAAGTTTCAAAATCTATTACGGGGAAAAAATACAATAACGTTAACACTCCGGCCCACCACCAACAGGAATGTCACTTTGCCCACCTTACATCTCAAAGCTGGAGCCGGGCCTGCAAACCTAAAGGGAATATTAATATTATAGAGATAATTTTGTTGAATTTGTGTCAGTCTTAAAGTGCCCCTATTATGCTATTTTTAAAGGCTCATTTTGTTTTGGAGGTCTCCTAAAACAGGTTTACATGCATCAAAGTTAAAAAATACTTTCATTTTCTCATAATATTCATTGCACATCACCCCATTTTTCACTGATTATCAAATGACTTGACGGATGAATCAGTCTCTCTAAATCCCTCCTTTCCGTGAGCTAATCTGCTCTGATTGGTCAGATGGCCCAGCCTGTGTAAATGGCCTACCACTTACAGCGCATGTCGAAAACAAAACGTCCATTACAATAAACTTCAGCTCCGGCGTCCGGAGGTTTCCTACAGATCAGCGACTGTACACACTGTAAAGACAGTAACGATGGCGTCGATTTTACCATATCAATCCATATCTAGTATTCAACCTGAACCGCCATCGTAAGGACAACTTCAGCAGGACGTTTCTCAGTAGCCGTATTTCCATTACCCTTCAAATTGCGCAAATTGAAATTGCGAATTGAAAAATACGCCCAATGGAAACACGTCAATTTCGCAAAAAAATCCCATTTATTGCAAAAAAGTTTTTACGCTCGCAGGAGGTGCTTTTTCAAGCAATTCGAAAAAGAAATATTTTGCAAAACTGCAATGGAAACAGTTTTTGCGCATTTACAGGTCAGCTGACGTAGATGATGCGGTATATATGTTTGGACAGAATACGAGACAGAGTTCTTTATTAAATTCAAAACAGAAGAATTACAGGAATACTGAATTCTAAACCTCAAAGAAATGCCACAATTAAGACCTCAAAGCAGATATGAGGGAGAAACACCCAGAAACACCTCATATGTGCCGCTCACAACTATAAGGGTCTTTCCTTGCCATTAATGATTGGTTTCACACATACGTCTTCTTCGATTAATAATAATGGCCAGTGCAGTGGCTGGGATATACATAAACCTAACATCGTCCGTTGCTATGATTTTTGGAATGACTTATCGCGAGAGGAAAACATGACGTTGTAGTTGCATAACATCGGTTAATGGAAACGCCATCATTTCGCAATAGTTTTTTGTCGACATTTAGAAAAAAGTTTTGCGCAAATCTGTAGTGGAAACGCGCCTAGTGATATACTACTCATTTTGAGGTCCATTATGAGATGTTGCATCTGTAATTCCTCACCATCAGCATTAACAATTGTATTTCCATCAACAAACAGATGTATATATTTCTAATTTATTGCGGTGCACATGCGGGAACTGTATCAATAACGGTGCATAATGATAGCCCAGCACTAACGTGAATTACTGATGTAACAAATGTTTGTAAACACAAATCTTGCTCCATTCTTTAACTTTCCTCAAAGTAGTAAGAACAACAGACAATCAGCATTAATAGATAGATTTAGGTAATAGTGGCCCACGGCCACTTAGCAGAAGTATTTAAAAAAGACACTAATAACGTGAGTTATAACGTGAGCCGGTTAGCCGGAAACGTACACAATTTAAAACACAAAACTGCGTATTTTGAACACCCGGTAGAAATTATATACATCAATAATTATTCATACTTACAGATTGTGATTCTGAGGAGCAAGCTGGTCCAAATAAACTGGGTACTACTGACCCATCTTTCAAGAGCAAGCGTTTTGTGAATCCCACATTGAACTCCGAGATTTGAAAAGCATGAAGTCGTAAGTAAAATTACGTGTTTGAAGGCGGGACCAGTTGTTCGAAGGCTGACAACATACAAATTAGACATATGTAAACGTATTTTCTAGTGACGTCACACAATGGGATTCGGATTACAAACGACTGGTATAGGCGGTTCAGAGTCCATTCTTTCTTTTGGGAGACAATAACTTCATTTATCGTGCACTTTCGACTTTACAACTTTGCAGAATATTTACATTCACAAACAGCTATTTTATACACTGCATAAAAGGGAATATTTGAATAACCATAATTTAAATCCTAAAGCGGTCAAAATGTAACTATCATATTCCTTGAAAAGGGCAGTTGTGGATTTTTAGCAGTTTGCTCTGAAGAGACATGTCTTGCATGTAGTTTCTGACAGTATTAAGAATTGAGCGGCAATGGTTTGTCTGGATTTGTAAGGATTTGTAGGATCTAGCATTGTAATACTCTGGTATTTAGCTATTAGACATAGTAGCACTTCTTGGATTAATTGCATGCTTGAATTATTCTGATTTGTAAATCGCTTTGGATAAATCAAAACATCTTCAAAATGAATACATTTAAAACTGATGTAAATGATGATAGCACAAATTAATTACATTTAACTTCTTAGCAGATGTCCTCTTCTAAAGATCTACTTTCCTGCAGAGTTTGTTATCAGCTCCAATCATGCATACATTAAACAGCTAATCAAGCCTAAAAAATTAAAATTGCAATCAGTTGAGCAGGGTTAGAACCAGTGACAACAGTAGATCTCAGAGAGAAGGATTGAGCAAAACACTGCAAGTATGTCATGCTACAGGTGACTGACAGAATATGTTGGTGGTTTCAACAGAAAACTCCAGTGATGCAGGAACACCTGAAGATGTATTGGTAAAAATACTAGCAAAATATGATGTGTCTAGTTCTAACACTTCCTTAACAAAACAGATTATTTTGCCACTGTGGATTATTCCAAAACATTAGCAATTTGATGATCTTCTAACAAGCATAACTGGATGGGTGCGTTAAATGCCAAGACTGTTATATAAAATAATAGGAAGAGTAATAGTGTGTTTGTGACAGAGAGAGAGAAAGATGAGAGGGAGAGATGGGGGAGGACAGGGGGAGAGAGAGAGAAATATTTGCCAGAGGGAGGATACAGAAAATAAGCTTACAGATGCTCAGTTCAAGCTATGTCTCCATAGCAACTACTCCAAAATGAGATCTTTTTTTCCTGAGGAAAGCCCCTCTCTCCTGAAGCAATACACTAACATACCTCGGGAATCTCTATTTATGGATCTGTAAAAGATTTACTTTGATTTGATCAAAGTTTACAAGAACAAAACAACACCACTTTTTTTTTTTTTTTTTTTTTTTGAAGGATTGGAAAGTGTGAATTTGAATAATTGCATGCCAGAGACAGTTTACGGGTGCAAGGTCAAACTGGTGGATTAAGAATCAATTTCCCATTAAAAACAGGCTCCTGAGCCTTTATAACACAAGACATATTTCCATCACTAAAAAAGTGGCATATTTTTGAGAGGAAATTTTACAATTCATTAATAAAACTCTTCCACTGTGCCTTAAAACTTAAGCACATTTATACAGATTCTTAGGCCCAAATAATAATTAAAAAAATGTAAGTGCGAGAACGAGTGACAGCAGACACACGCTAATGGTTTGAGCGCAACCACACAAATCACGTGACATGAATTGTATGCAGTAAAAAAACTAAAAAAAACTTAGTTAAACAGTAACAGTCCTGGGTAGATTACTTACAAATTGTAGTCCGTTACTGATTCCAAATTACATGACAAAAATTGTATTTAGCAACATAACCCATTACATTACACATTTTAGGTAAAGATTTTACTACTTTTTGATTACTTTTTTAGATTACTTTTGACCTAACTCATTTATCACATTGCACTATTTTGATATAAAAATACAAAGAGAAAGAAAATATATTCCATTCTTTGTTATCAACAACACGGAGTGCATTAAATATTAGCCTAAATTACATCAGGATTTACCAAACTGGGGTTCTTGAGTTTACTGAAAAAAGTTAATAATTAGGCCTAAATAAATCATAAAAATTTCAAATTGAAATAAATAATTTAAAAATAATAAAAATTACAATAATTACACGTGTCATGACCTATTTTTTACAGTCTATGGTCATGACATGTTTTAAATGTGTTTCAAAGACAAATGCCTTCCAAAGACACAGCAATAGTCCTACATGGTTAAATGACAAATAATAATTGTGTTCATCAGGAGTTGATGTGATATGTGATGTTGAATCCAGAATCACATGACTAGTGTATGGTATGTGTGTATGTGAATGTGAAATTGCTAGAGTAAACGTTTTAATAAACTTAGCATATGTGGAAAATATTTCAATAGATTTAACGAGACTACATGTAGGCCTAAATGTAAAATGTATTAAATACTTTAAAAAAAAATGTTTTTGGGATGAAAAGGTTGAATGACCTCATCATTTAGGCTACGTTTAAAATCTATATTAGGCCTAGCCTATTCAACAAGACAATATGTCGCCTAGCTGTTACAGTAAAATATCTTAGGTTTTATCTGTTGAATACATTAGCCCATGTGTTTATTCTACATTTTATGTTGTTTAATAATGTTATTACTGTAGCTAATTAATCACTTAATGCCATGTGTGTTTACGCATCCAACACTTTGTTAGTAGTGGCTGTAACGTTACCAGTTAAGTTACCTGACTAGGGCTTGAAGGAAAGGAGGAAATTGGCGGGACATCCAAAATCTTCAGGTCGTACATAACACCGTTAAGAATGACCGAGGGTCTGTACACGTATCTCGTTTGGGTTGGATTGTAAGTCTCAGAGAAGTCATTGTAAATAAACTGACGGATGATAGAAGTTTTCCCGACTCCAGGCGCTCCGATGACGGCGATGCTCAGCGTCTCGACCATCCCGCGCGGATCAGGACTGCAGACGACGACTATCGATCAAGACACCTGGAAAACTGCTCAACAAATCAAAACAAGTCATATGAATTGTGAGCGTGCGTCTTTTTGTGTGTGCATACAGCACGAGAACATACTTCGTGGATGCTGAAATAAATAAGAGTTTGCTCACAGATCTACTGTCTTCTGGTACATTTCGTTATCTCTTTTGGTGAAATACACCGTTGGTAGCATCCGTTATTGAATGGATCAACAAACCAACTTCAGTCACTGCGGCAGTTGCGCTGTCTTCTCTGCATTCCATTGGGGAACAGTCCCTCAGTGCTCCACGGTATTCCCAGTATCCCCACACACAGCTCTGGAGCTCGAAAACGTCAACAGTATCCAACAGTATCGATTTGGCTGCTCTCTGGATGATGTGTGCTCTTCGATCTCGAGGTTACCACTGACCCTTTCTCCTCGTAACCTCTCATACCTTCCCACATCATCTCAGCAGTGTGTGCTGCGCGAGCGCATGAGTGCTCGCTTGATCGTAAACCTCACCGCAAGCCAAATGCAGTCTGCGCAAATAGGTCCATCGTTCAGCTCCGTAGGATTGTAGCAGGTGGACTTTATCCGCACAGACCTCTCGTTGAAGCTACACTGAAGCATTCACCCTCCTGTGTTGTACTAAGCGCTGATCCTCCGCGCGCACTCATGTGGTTCAGGTTGGCGCGCGCGCATTCATGGCTGTTTTATTAGGCTTGCGCTAATGTTACCTTGCAATAAACAGCTCTAAAAGGTCCCTCGCGTGCCATATCCCGAATTGACTTGCATTGTTGGAGGAATAGGCTATAGGTGAAACTGTATTGTGTCTTTCTATCTATCTCAAGCAGGAATAATGAGATATTGTTTGTTTAGCACACAAAAAGTACTGATATTCAGCACAATATCAAAACCGTACCTTAAGCCACAACGAAGAGAGAATCTGAGTTTTCAAAAACCGCTTCTCAAAATTCGCAGCACACAACTCCACTTCCGCTGGGGATAGAAAATGCAGGAACTTAAGACACTGTAAGTAGGCTACATAAAGTTGTGATTAACTTTCTGCAAATCTGCTTTGTCATCTGCAGGAATATATTCACACGGTCTCTCTAATCCGGATGAGGAGCTTTTGGGTAATAGTTGAGTATGAAAATAGCATGGGCCGTAATAATCTAATGATATCTGGATTACTAACTGGAATACATTCACCCATTAGTCCAATTTGATTTACACAAAAAAAGATTAATTTCTCTGGGGTTTTGTCCTCTTAGTCCATATTTTAATGACGTTTTCCCCTTTTCTGTCCAGGCTTCAGGCCATCATTAAACCTGATATATGAAGGCAAATCCATTGAAATGAGTGGGAGCAGTTCTCAAATTGTCAATATGCACACAATGCAACATTAATATCAATTTAACATCAGTCATGAATGCTAACATCTAAACAGTGTTCGATTGCCAGGCTAGAGGCTGAGTTCATTTGTAAGCAATAAATAACATTCCAAACCTTCTCTCTTCCTTTCTTTGCTTAGATTGCTTGCCATCAGCTTAAAATTGCACTTCAGGTTTGGTTTGTGATTGCACTTCCACTAAATTATATGGTTGGATACACATGAGGCCCCCAGCTCCTATATGACTACATTGCACTGTAATTTCACCACCAGGCTGGTCAACACAAATAGGACATTGTGCTTGAACATGAGTTTAACAGGGTTCAAAATCAGACTGAATGAAAGGGGTATATGTTCATGCCTATCAAAGGTTCGAAAAAGAATAGAACGGGGAAAAAACATAACAGAAATAAGCACTATAACTACACTACACCCAATTATTATGAGTAATTACCAACTATGGAGTTGTTTTACTGAATAACTGGGTGATACATGCCTGGAACCCATAATAAACGACATTTCCTGAAACCTTTTCAACCTCCGCCTACTAACTTGACTTGTTAACATGTCATTAGATGTGATACAGGTTCAGCTTGCTCCCCCCAGGATTTCACATTTACTTCTAAATTTTCCCTGAATATATAAAAAGGTGATATTTTGAAGTCTAGTTTAAATAGTTTGTAGCATGATGCCCGTTTTATTTTGAATCATATTTCCTGAGATTATTAATGAATAAAACAAAGTGTGTTAGGACTATAACTGAAGCAGTCAACAGTGGTCAGTGCTCAAAGTATTAAATATGAAAAATTGCATAAACTTTTGCAAAGAGATTACACATATTTGAAGGATTTTCAGCCAAGTTATTAAGGGTTTAAGAGTTCAAGAATGGTCATAATTCACATTTTATTTATTTATTTTTT
Source organism: Leuciscus leuciscus (assembly GCF_965113295.1). Taxonomy (NCBI): domain Eukaryota; kingdom Metazoa; phylum Chordata; class Actinopteri; order Cypriniformes; family Leuciscidae; genus Leuciscus; species Leuciscus leuciscus. Next base: position 38,232,393 of record NC_138729.1, on the reverse strand, counting down.
ACCTTAAAACCAGGCTGGAATAATTACACTTTAAATCAATGGGTTATATACTTTTTAATTTCCATAACAGATGATGCATTTATGACAGAATCCAACAAAAAGTAAAGCAAATTTCTTTGCTGGAAATCTCCTTGTAGTCACCCTATGACTAAACCTACAGAATAAAACACACATACATAAGGAATCAACAAACAAACTATGATTAAAAGAAAAACAATAATCAATATTATTTGGGAACTTTTAAGAGTACACACACAGCATTATGTGTGTCAGATCAGCAGTGTTTCGTCTGGCGGTATGCATTTTACATTATGCTTGAGAGAGGTCTGATCACCCTTGCCAATATGGTTTTAAAAACAAAATGAAACATCACATGGACGTAGAGGTTTAACCACAACTTCATGTCCCATAAAGAATGAGAAGAAGAAACATGTTTGACGAACAAGTAGCTTTGCAAAGCAGGAGACTTCAGATGCATTGCGTTCAGTGTGATATGAGATATTCATACCGTAAAGTAATCGTTTTCTGCAGAATTATCTTTGGAGTCGAGTCTCCCTCACAGATTCAGCAGTTTATCCTGCTTGCAACAAAACACACACATACTGAATTGACAAGCCCCCGAATATGTGGGCATGTACACGGACACAAACGCGGGAATGAGGAAGGACAGGGAAGATTGCCAGAAGAGGGAACACAACATGCAGAATGTTACATCTCCAAATCACACACACACAAACTGGTACACAGAACACAAAAGACAGAAAATAAACCCATCTTAATGACAAAAAATGACTGCGATCTTAGTCACAAAATACAGACATAATCTGAAGACAAAAAAAAACAAAAAAACAGAAACAAAGATTACTCAGCATTTGTGTAGTGCTTCTGGATAAACACAGCATTCCCTTCAAAGAAATTGTGTGAGATCTAAATTACTAATGAAATATGGGAGAGGAGCTTTACTGAAACAGAAGTAAATAAATAAATCAATATTTGAACCTCATTGACTCGCACAAACTGATACAAACCAAGTGACCCATCGTCTGATTATGAAGACTACATTAAAAACAGCAGTGTTGAAAGGTTTCTCTCAACTGTAGTAAACATACCCTTCCTATCACTGGATGAATGATGAATACAGGCTGCTCTAAAACTCAGAGATCTTCTGCACATGATCTCTACCCTCCACGAGGGGAAAAAACAAGCAGCCAAAATACACATCATGTAGTACAGGCAATGAAATTAGCAGAAAAGAACACCTGCACATGTGTGGAATAAAGATGATATCTTTATAATTTGTGTGTCACATTTCAGAGAGAGATTTTACGACTAAAGGATGGAAACAGAAGGGACAAAGAAGGGTATTGGGAATGGACAAAATAATGAAGAAAAATTCCTTGGGATTCAGTCAATGCTAAAAGCACAGTCTGAGGGAAATGCAAGACAGTGGGGGTTCTTTCTCTGACTGGTCCAATCAAGTTTTGAGTTTTCAGTCGCCCAAACGATGCCCAGGACCTGCGGTTTCCTCTTGGTTCCCTCCATTTCAGTTCTTCAGCACCATCTCATAGCACTGGTACACAAACTGACAGACCTCGGGCGCTCTGCACTTTATCGACAGCTGAGGAAAGAGACAGAGAGATTAAAATAAATGAAAGACACATTAGCAAGTATCAAACATTGATTTAAATTTCGGAAAAATTAAGATATGAAGATTTGAGTGCATGCTAGGAAAATTAAGACATTCCAAAGTGGGGAAAAAAAAGGTGAAAGAAACTAGGAAACACTAGTAATGCTGAAAGCCTGCCAACACACTATTACAAAATAAACCTTTCAATGTGCCAAGAGCTGCTACACAAGCACAAAATGACAAACATTGCCATGTAGACCAAAACAAGCTTCAACTTTACAACTAACACTCCCAGTTTGCCTTATTACTAGCTGAAGAAAAAGTGAACTTGAGACATTAGTTTCAAGTCTGAAAGCACATCAGTACTCCACCTCTCTTAAACCTAAAATATATGCTTGCACCAAGAATATATAAATAAAGTACACTATCATTTAAAAGTATGGGATCATTAAGATTTTTTTTTTTATTCAAGTATGCAATAAATTGACCAGTGACCGTAAAGATATTTATAATGTTGCAAAAGATTTCCATTTCAAATGAACTTTTTATTCAAAAAATCCTGGTATCAGAGTAGCACAAGTGTTTTTTTTTATATTGATAATAAATGTTTTTTGAGCACCAAATCAGCATACAATATTATGGGCCATTCACACAGAATGCATTTATTTTATTTTTATTAATTATTAATTATATAAAAAAAAAAAACGTTTGAATGGTTTAGAATTATTCTGCTCTTGCTCTTTTTAGAGAAACAATTGAAACTAACCAACTGCAGCAAATTCATAAGCAAGCTGTGTTTACTTGGTGAAAAACACATAAAAAGCCATTCCTCCTAAAGGGATCTCACATGGCACTAACAGAGTAATAGACAAACACATGCAGACTAATGTCAGAGGAGCAAGTGTGCTTGGAGAGGTCGGCCTGAGTGGACAACTCCATCTACTGCGACACCTGCTTCCTCTGTCAAGTGAGCGCTGCAGCCGACTCCAGGCTTCTCACAGACCAATCATACAGAGGATAATCAGAGAGCCGGTGGGTACAGCGCAATAGGACATCACAAGTGCGAAAGGGAAAGAAATGAGCGTGAGGGAGAGATCAATGGCACAATTTATCCCTCCCAAACTCAATAGTTCCCTCTGGGTTTCTATAAGATTACCATGCAGCTTTCCACAGGGCTTTTGTGATTGTGAGGCTTCCATAAAAAAAAAAAAATAAATCAGTGCCTACATTGGAGAATCGTAACACCGTGCCCGCCATGCACTTTGCAACACATTTTTTCTGTTTCTGTCCAAACACTTCGCAGTTGATTTAATGTAAACTGATATAAACAATATACTAAAGTAGTAAAAACAGTAATAGTGTGAATTATTAAAACGATATATTATAAATTATTTGTAATTGTAATTTGGTTATTTGGTTATTTATCCCTGTGATGTAAAAGCTGAATTTTCAGCAGTCATTACTCCTTCAGTGGTCTTCAGTGTCACAGAAATTAACCATTTGTGGAAACCATGATATAACTTTTTTCAGAATTTTTGTTTTATTGAAAGTTTAAAAGAACAGCATTTATTTTAAAGGTATAGCGGAGGATTTTCTTTTTCCGGGTGGGTAGCCTATACTATTGGTCCACCTAAGTGTCAATCATTCTGGTGATATGTTTACGTAAGGCCGTCGTACGTGCTCGTGCACACGATTCACACGATGGCGTGCGCTCAAAACACAGGTTGGGCTTCCCACTGATGCCTCAGTCGCGAAGTTTCTACTTGACAGGTAAAGTTTGGCATGCTATTTGGAGAAATCCATTTAAATCACTGCTAGTAAAAGTTAATGTAAGCTATGATTAGCTCGTGCATGCTCTCTTGTGCATACGTTTAATAGGCGTTCCCTCTCGGGAGCATGTAGAGTGTTGCGCATGTGCATTTTTTCAAAAAGTGGAGAGGGCGGTTCTTTTCTAAAATTCGGGAAAATCCTCCGCTATACCTTTAAGTTGTTACACTTTATTTGAAGGTGTCCGTGTTAAGAGTGTTATTATACATTTAAGCACTGAGTAATAATTAACTATATGTATTTACAACAAGGTTTAGGTTGCATGTAAATATGCATAATTTATAGTTATTACTATTATAACGTGTAACAAGGACATTGTAAAATAAAGTGTAACCTAAAATATTTTATTGCACGGCTCTGTGGAATACTTGATTCTGATTGGTCAATCGTGCCATCCAGCAGTGTGTTACTCACCGATAGCAACCGGTAAAAACTGATAACAGGCTCATCTGGGTAACTAAAGTTTGTGCTTTACGCTTGCTAGAAATGGGGAAGTTTAGCGTTTGGTGAGCTAATAAAATAAGTATATAACTCAAATCAATATTTTGTGTACAATTATTTGTCATCCATCACAGACTCGCTCTCTTGTTTCAATACAAATGCAGCTCTTGCTATTTTGCAATGATTGTTTTGTACACTGTGATGGATTATCTGATAATAAATGGGTACGATTTTAAAACAATTTCTTCTCAAATAAATCTCTCTTATGTCCATAATTATTTATGTGGCAAAATGCTGTGCAATAAGTGGCATGGCTGTACCGTATCCCTTAAATCCGTCCAGTTTGAACTTGCCACTTGCTAGCAACCGCTCTCTCTGCGTAAGCTTTGCACTTAAAGACCTAATAAAATATTTAACTCAAGTCAATATTTCGTGTCTAATTATTTACGTATGCGGCAAGTAGCCATGTAATAAGCGGGATAATGTACCCCCAGTTGTTATTGCAGAATAAACGCCTTCAGGGTGATGCAAAACCCCTATGCTTTGTGTATCCCTTACATAAATGTCTTTACTGTCACTTCCAATTCATTTAATGCATCCTTGCTGAATAAAATAACTAATTTGAATCTGAATTATTTATTTATTTATTTTTATCTTATAAATTTTCACATTTATTAAAAAGTATAATACAATGAAAATGCAATATACTGGACATAGATATATAAAAATATAAATCAATGTGCTCATTAGAGATCAACACCTCACCAGCAGGATTTAAACAGACATCTAAATTAGCTGAATGAATATACTGAGAACACCAAGGAATTAGTGGGCATGTCCTTATCAATCAAACCCCAGGCTACTCCACTTCAAGCTTCCATTAGTTCTGCCAGATTTTGGAGGATTTTGTCTTAGCTTCACTCAGAATATAGTGAGTGCGCACAGAGACACAGCGAGGACATTGGTGCTGACTTGCTCTGTGGCATCAGCTTCCTGTATGCAGAGGCGTTTTATTAACAGTTGCATTGTTCTATAATTTGACTCAAGAGATGAAGTGAGAGAAAAAGAAGGAAAGAGTGATACTGCACAGGTGGGAGGTGGGCATGAACCACAGAAAGGAGGAAGAACTGATGGTGTGACTCGAAGTCTTGGAGATATAGCAGCGGGTTGCGACAATAGGGAAGAATGTAATCAAAGCGCAAATGAAAACAGATGAGATGGTGGGATGACAGGAAGAGTGGAAGCAGCAGGGTGCTACACGGAGGTCTGTGGAGGAATGCTTTAACAGATCCCTGCCATTAGATGCTTGCCGCGTGTAAAGGGGAACCGGGCCGTGCCATTGGACGCCTGGTTGCCATAGGGACCAAGAACAGTGACAAATTGTAGAGCTTTGTAACTAATGGAAACATTGCTAGATATTTAGAAAACACAACATCTCACAAAAGTATAGATACATGGCCAAATTTTTCTGTCCTTTCAGACAAATATTGTTTATGTGCCACATCGGCCAGGAACAAAACAACCATGATTCATGGACTGTGTGTCTGAGCTGTGAGTAACAGTTCTGCCTCTTAAAGTGGCTGTTAGAATGTGAGGAGAGAGCAGGAAGATCAGCAGATGCATACAGATGTGTTGTGCGTCAGAGTTTCCTACAGAAATCTCTTCTTGTACAGTTAATATCTTGTGGTTCAAATGGGTCAGTCAGATTTAACAACGAATATAGCAAGTTTATTCAATGAAAGCTTTATTAGAATGTTTTTAAATTGACTTGAACGATTCATTAAAAGAAGTGACTCAAGAGTCATTTACTCGAGAATCGGACTACACTGATTATGCAATACATTTGTTTTTGCAAGCAACCAAGAGAAGAACTAATACTCTGTCTTATCCCATCACATTTAATTCAGACTGGCAGCCCATAACTACCATTTCTTTATGGTGGTAGTGTAGATTTAACAGCAGCGGTGGAATGTTGCCGCTTAAAAGTGCTGAAGGAAACGCTCGTGTGTGAATAGGAGAGTGAGACTTGCGCACATTAAAAGCACATGCCGTAAGTCAGTGGGTTCCCATTGAAGAGCAACTCCTTTGATTAAGGCTATTCAAATAGATTTTTCCTGGAATGGAATCTGGAAAACAATTCTATGTACACAATCTCTGTGCCTTCCTATAATGCCATGCTTTTCTATTATGACAAAAAGACTGGAAAATATATGAATTTGAACAATTCTACAGTATTTCTCATACTGTGATTAGCTTGATCATTCAAAACAGTTGCTCTTATAGGAGGTCACATGAGTGTGATGTCCACTACTATCGACATGCCGCTATGTTTCAGGGGACTTTACTGTTTTACTGGTGATCGTGGACCTAAAAGAAAGAGCCATGCTCATTTAAAGAAAGCAAAGTGTAAAAGATAGAGAAGTTTAAGATTTTTGGGGGGAAAAACACCCAACCTCTATTTCCTGCATTGTGATGTCATCATCAAAGGTGAGTGGAGAGATGAGCAAACACACAGGGGAAAAAAAATACAACAAAATCAAACAGGAAAACCAAATACAAATTATACTCATTCATCACGTAGACAACAAGATGTGATAGAGGATACATGGGCACATGGTGCAGATTTAGCATAAATTAAGCACTTGGTAGGGGCTAGATGCATTTGATGTGATTCATTTTATGTTAAATAATAGTTTATGTAACATATCTGATTGTTACTCTGAAAGAACATTGAATTTGTGCCACCATTGATTAAAAGAAAAGTAATGGCACACCAATGTGTACGCTATTCATGGAAAGTGCACATCCTGGTGCAATAACAAAAAAAAAATTGCATGTTATGATGAAAAAGCTGGACTTACTAATGAACTGAGGGAAAATAAGTAAATGTATAATATATTGATAATTAATTCTCTCAGGTGGATGCATATTCTGCTACTGGGAATAAAGCATGCTGGGGTGTACAATTCTAGGTATACTAGAGATCTGAGAGAAGAACTGGTTCCCTACAATTGTGCTTGAGGCATGATTCATGTGGGAAATGGGAAAGGGAACGTGAGAGAGAAGAAGCGTACACTCCGCATTGGGCTGAGTGATAATGGCAAATCCCACAAACCAAAAGGAGGAAGGACTGCAAGGAGGATTGACATCTTTTCTTGACAATCGTCCTTCCTGATTTTTACCCACCCAGGATTCACCAAACACTCTCTCTGAACGCGATGGCTGAGTCTCTACCTAGAGTGCAGCCTGACTAGACAATGAGGCATCTATAATGCCAAAAAATGCTATCTAGCCATGCAGCTTGTTAGGTTTTAAGACAGTGTTTGATCTTCCCAGCAGTCCTTTCCCCTCTGACCCTTTTCCTCTCTTACGCGTGCACACAAGCACAAATCATTCTCCCGCATGACTCATTAGGAAGTAACAGGGGAGTCGTTCTGAGCAACACACTCTCTCACGCGCGACTGCTACTGTCTCCTCCAGCACATCCTCTTGTCTTTATCGATCTGTGTGTGTGTGTGTGTTCGAGTGGTACTTTGCTAGTCTCTTCACATACTTTCAAAAGTCACTTCAACACCCTTGATCTCTCTTTGTTTCCATTTACCGTGTAGTTGGGGTTTCCAGTCTGCACACGCATTTCTGCCAGCACCCAGATGCTATTGGTGAGTTTGATGGACTGGTACAGCATGTCCTGCCCCTCCACTGTTCTCTTGGCTATGGTGAAGATATTACTGCCTTGCAACTTGTTGCTGGCCGCGTCTGTGAGGAGAGAGAAGTTACTCATTAACAAAACAGACACACACAGCAGGTTTTCTAAAGACAAATTGAACCTGAGTGAGTCTCTATGGCAACTCTGTTGCAAATGTGTATTTTTACTGATATGTTGTCATATGAACCAGTCAGTAATTAGTCTGATGTAAAAGAATAGTTCATTCGTGGAAAGTCTGAGTTGCCTTTTTTCATAGAACAAAATTATTAATCTGCACAATGAGATAAACGACTATAAACGATACCTGGTTTCACCAATTCACTAAAAAGAACAATCTCAAAAGATTAGTTTGAATCAGATTTGACCAGTTGACTGAGAAGTCAATTATGCTCACCAAGACTGTATTTATTTGACCCAAAGTGCAGTAACAGTTTTACTGCATCCTTTAACTGTATCCTATTTTTATATATTTTAAAAGTAATTTATTCCTGTGACGGAAAAGCTGTATTTTCAGCATCATTACTCCAGGCTTTCCTTCATAAATCATTTGAATATGCTGCTTTGGTGCTCAAGAAACATTTCTTATTATTATCAATGTTGATAACAGTTGTGCTGTAATGAATTTGATGAATAGAAAGTACAAATGAAGTAAAACATTTTTTTTTAAATAAAATAAAATAAAATAAAAATCACTGACCTTAAAGGAACACTCCACCGTTTTTTCATATTAAACTATGTTATTCCCTTAACTAAGACGAGTTGATACATACCTCTCTCGTCTCAGTGCGTGCACTCAATCGCTCTGGCGCGCGGCGACACTTTGATAGCACTTAGCTTAGCCCAGTTCATTCATTAGGATCCAAACAGAGATGAAGTTAGAAGCGACCAAACACCTCCACGTTTTCCCTATTTAAATAAAGTTACACGAGTAGTTACACAACCAAGTATGGTGACACAAAATAAAACATGCCGCTTTTCTAAGCGGGTAAAAAGGATAACTATAATGTATGGCGGAATAGTACTTGGCAGCACTTCGACTCGGCGCAGTAAAAAGTCATGCCTAAAAAATCCTCTCCCCCTCTCCCTCTCACTTCTGTCATTAGAACCAACGTGACTTTTTACTGCGCCGAGTCGAAGTGCTCACAAGTGCTATTCCGCCATTATAGTTATCCTTTTTACCCGCTTAGAAAAGCGCCACATTTATTTTGTGTCACCATACTTGGTCGTGTAACTACTCGTGTAACTGTATTTAAATATGGAAAACGTGGAGGTGTTTGGTCGCTTCTAGTTTCATCTCTGTTTGGTCCCTAATGAATGAACTGGGCTAAGCTAAGTGCTATCAAAGTGTCGCCGCGCGCCAGAGCGATTGAGTGCACGCACTGAGACGAGAGAGGTATGTATCAACTCGTCTTAGTTAAGGGTATAACATAGTTTAATATGAAAAAACGGTGGAGTGTTCCTTTAAACTTGCAACCAGTGAGAAACAAACAAAAAAGCGGTGTTGTCTCTTTACAGTCTATGTATTATTTTGTGCCACTCAGACTTTCTCTCTCATCACATTCAATTTGAATCGCAATCTCAAATCTGGCATAACATACAAATATTTTGCTGAGAGCAGTAGATTCATATAACGATGCACGAAACACCTATATTTAATATCAAGCCACATGGATAGAAGAAAGAGTGTCAAAAAAGGGAGAGAGATTTAAAAAGAGCACTAAAGACACCCACTGTGCAATTAATTAGTAATACCACTGAGAGTGTGTGTTCATGTTCATGCCTGTGTGACTCACAATTATTTTATGCAAACAGTTATGCGGAAGAGGATCATTCCCAAAACACCTGCCTTGAGTTAATTACACCCAGACATGCCACCTCAGACCTCAACAGAAGACAGTGTGTTCATTTAAAAGACAGAGTGTGTGACAGTCAAAATAATACAAAGCTCAGATAAGGGTAGAGCTCTTCCTTTCATCCCATCTTTGCTTATTTGTTTGATTTCCTCTGTTTCATTCCTTTCCATCTGCCTACCCATCCAATTCACTCATGCAAGGCAAATATTTATTCCCGTTACCTGAGTTGAGGTGGACGTCTTTGATTTGGAACTGTGCCTCATTATCATTTGGAATGTCCTTCCAGGTGGCCAGGAACACCTGACGTTCTGAGGAGCAGAGGGACAAAAGGAGTTCATGTGAGAGGACAACAGTGAAAAAAATTATGAAAATGAAAAAGAACGCAGTTTGGCTGTGTCTGAAAGCTTTTGCCTTGCTGCCGGATAAAAGGACACGTTCATACTGATTTCAGGCTGGCTTCTCAGGCACCACATTGTCACGTCTAAAGAGCTTATATATATATATATATATATATATACATACACACACACACACACACACATACATACATACATACATATACACTTACATACATATATATATTTCTTGGTAGAAAGTAGGAGAAATTACCCATTTGGATTTAAATTTTTTCCAACCTTGCATGGTGCACCACTTGAGCCGTGCCCACTTGCCCATATGGGTAATCCGAACCTGATTCGAGAGTGCCTTGATACCTTCCTATCTCTATATTCTGCCTGCAAAGGCAGTATTTTTCAGACACAGCCACTGTGCATCTGTATAATATCCTGCAGAGACTGAACTCCATTTAAGAGACTTCTGGTGAAAGTCTTCTATGCATAAACAGTCTCTATCACACTCATCCACTTCTCCACATAACCACAAACATCCTTTCTTACACACTAATTTGGACACAGATCTGGCACGTGTGCTCACACTCCCATGGACATAAGAGTCAAAACTTAAAAGCAATACGCACACAAAAAACAAAAGTGAACGCACTCCAAAAAAATGATTGAAGGATTGACGTCACAATCACCTGAAGCACTTATCCACTTATGCTTATGTCTGAGAGAGGACACGGGCAGTGATTAATGGGACACGAACACACACACACACACGAACACACACACAAACACTTACCCATTTTTCCGTCCTCTACAAAGAGCAGGCTGAGGGGAAACTGGCAGCTGAAGTAGAACACGTCAATGTTATTCTTCACAGCTACCTGCAACACCGACAAAGAGAGAGAGAGAGAGAGAGAGAGAGAGAGAGAGAGAAAGAAAAACACATTATGAGTGTGATTTCAGACACACTGTGGTTGTGGTCAAGACACTTAAACCCTGTTAAGAGCAGACGGGACGTGTCCATAATTTTTGCAGCAATAAATGGGCCTCTCTTTCTCCAGTGCTTTCAAAGAATGACACAAACACACCACAGAATAGTAAGGAAAGCTGGTCCTTTGATCATCTCTTTCTTTGACATTTTGCTTCTCTCTCTCTCTCTCTTCATTCTTTTAAGTGCCCCTGTGGCTTTGCAGAGGTTGGGTTCAGCTCCTGTGCGTGGAGTTCACATTTGCACGCCAGTTTGTGAACTTCAAACATGCACGAATACCTCAGAGGCAGTGCTTCACTAAGAGGATGGAGGATGCCCACTGACAGTTCAGGAAAACAGTGAGTGAGTGAATCTGTCTTGGATAATCAGACTCAAAAACACTTGTCCTAGTGAATTAGAAATATATTCTATAATAATGCCTATATTGTTTCATTGTATAAATGTGAAAAGTCAATGTTTCTTGCACCAAAAAATGATTGTTCTATGTTTTAGTTCGACAAAATATATGTTTTTTGTTTAATATTTTGTATTTTTAGGGGATTTTATTGTATTAAATTATATTTATGCAGTAGTTATAATCCCTTCATTCATTTTTTGACCATGGACCTGAAAATGAAATTTCCAACTTAAACTGCCATACATTTTAAATGCTTTGGAGCACAGACTTAATTTTGGTCTCTTTTTAAAGATGACAATGGACATATTATTGCTGAAGTGAAAAAAAAGAGTCAACCTGAAAAAAGATATTACATTTTACATGTATTGTTATGAAAAATGCACAAAAATACCATTTTAAAATTTCATATGGAAAATATATTTTGCAAAACACGTTTTACTCTAAAACTGTAAGAAAATCAAAGCCATTAATCTAAACAAGCTGTGTTTCAAATTTGACGTTGATATCTCACAAAATGAGCTTTCAGTAAGATTTTTTTTGTGCGCAGTACCAAATGTTTCCAATAGATGAAATTAATCTCCCATTCATTTCCAATGCGGTCATTTTTTACCGTGAAAAATACAAGTGCGTCTATTTTTTTCCAGGTCCATTTAACCTTTTCAAATCAAGTCCATATTTTTTTTTTTTCAGCAAGTGACAAAACCTTCGGCTTTGTACCATTCCGATGAAGTAAATAAAAAATAATAAAAAAATAAATGTAAACTTTCAGTCAAAAATGACCGAACAGCACCACAGGGTTAAGCAAGAAATAAAAAGAGAGGGGTCCACAAACAACACATCATTAAAAAATATCTGACCAGATTAAATAAAACCAATCATTACTTTTGTTGTTTACATTTTTGTGTAACGGCAGCAGAAAAAAAAACAACACCACCAAATTTGTATCTGATTATGGTTGTAAATCTTTTGAGAGCATGAGGGATTGAAAGGCACCCAGGGGAGCTTTGTAAAAGCTGACAGCAGGTGCACAGCATTCATCAGAATAAAGACTATGGAGCCCTGGAGAGGGACAGGATGTCCCACATACTAGACATCCATACCTGCTGCACTCCACCTCTGAATAATTCATCCAACCAAACCGCTCTGAGCTGCACACACCGGCTTTGTTCCGGCCTCCCTCGTCTAACTGCAGATAAAATACTATATAGCACCACCAGGTAAAATTAGTATAAAGACAGACAATGTACTGACTAATGTGAAATCAGAAATACATTTTTTGTGTGAAATTGTCAGGAGTTGAACTTAAGTATTAGAATCTGTTCCTCTTCTGTTCAGATTTATCTTCAGCGTTACTGGCCTCGTAAATAATGACAATGAGTCAAGGTAAAGGGAAAAAAAGTATTTCAACCAGTCTATGAGTAACATTCACTTCCTGTGATGCAATTACAGTGAATAACTGATCTATTATCGGCAGCCACGTGTGAAATTAATAATGCCATGAGCCTCTCTAGGACTGGAAGTATCAGCTGTTGTAATCCACGCATACAAAGATTGAAAATGCACGGTAAGCCAAAGCACATCCAGATCAAACAGGACGTGCTGAATTTGTCCCTCTCCAGGACAGGACGTGCTGAATCTGTGAGCTGCCTGATATTCAGGTATATTATTATTATTGTTACATCAGTCCTGCAAAAAAGGAGATATAAAATTAATGTTGCCACCTGTGATTCTCCTGAGCTCTCTCAGATACTAAAACCCCTGCTGATGACTTCAATGATAAGCACAGAGCGGAAAGTGGAAGACGCTTTTATGATGAACCATTTGATGCCGATCTAAAATGTGTATTCTGAACACGACACTCACTGATCTCTCTCCAGGAAAGCTCAATACATGCATTTAATCTGAAAATGGAATTAGACGGACCCTGAGGGGCTTTATAAAATCTTAAGATTAAAACACTATCTTCTTATAATCTTTTTAGGGCTCAGAGAGAGAGAGAGAGAGAGAGAGAGAGAGATTTCCTACTTTCTATATTTTGCATTTGCTTCATCCCACCAAAACAGTCCCCAAAGCTCGACACAATTTTCTCCCTCTGTTTAATTACTACCAATTAGTGATCGCTCTGTTCCACAATGCATATGCCGCGCCTTGTAGTCTGTGGGCTTTGTGATTTATTCCCCAAATGCAGTCACTGGAGAGAAATGTGAATGATCCACTGAGAGAGATAATAAGGTGCAGCTAATTCAGACCTATTGCTGTACCGCTGCAGACCAACAACCCTGATCGAGAGAGGACTGAAATGGACATGGATGAATTGACAGGGGGAGAAAGGCAGACAAAAGCAATGAGAGAGACCAAGCAGCCAAAGGGAACCACTGATGATTTTTTTAACGGAATCTCAGAATCTGAGTTGCATCCCTCTGTAACCACCCACACTCAATGTCCCTGCTGTATTTGGAGTGTATACTTTGGGGGGCTGCTCACTGGGGGCTTGCTTTATGTCTTGAAATGAGTAACAGCACAACACTCATTTTATACGGTGTGTGACACATTACCTGCAGATTGTTGAGCGGTTCCATTTTCATGACGGGGCCGGTTGTGCTGAGAGGCAGACTGACATCAATGGTCTGATTGGGGCTCAGAGGAGTCAGAACCTGCAGAGGGCCAGCAGGGGCCAGACCAAAACTACAGAAAAAAAAAAAGAGACACACAGTTAATGGTACACTATGTAACGTTTTTAATTTTGCAAAATTTACATAACGAGTCAATACATCATTAATCCTTCTTCCAAAACATGTTTTTGTCTTACCCTGACTCACTATGGTAAGCCTATTAAGCGTTTATATTTTAGACCAGGCAGGTTTTTTTCTGGAAATTGCTTGCATGCGTCACTCGCCCATGCGCGTCTCGTCGTATCCGTAAATAGAGAAAGGTTTCTTCGGCTACTTTGATGTGTTTATGGTGTGAGAGTGGCATAATGAGCGAGAAAGGTTGACATGGACCATGCTAAATCTCAAACCTCCGGAGAATCACCCATTTTAAATTAACCCACCCGCTAAACAGAGGAGAGTCTGCTGCAGTGCTCGAATTGAGGGGGGGCTGGGGGGATCCGGGACCCCCCATAAGGTATTAGGGACCCCCCATAAGAAGTAAAAAATAGAATTAGGGGGGTCCCTCGGATATTTTTATTTTAGTAAAAATAATAATGACAAATCAAAATAAATGCATGCAAAGGATACAGTAAATATCATGAATTGATTATTTACAATAATTTATTTTAAGTGTGTTTATAGGCTAGTTGTCATGTCTCTTTAAAATGTAAACGCCCCGCCTAAAGAGCGCTGTGCGCGCGCATGACATCGTCGACTGACAGGACTGTTTGTTTGGCGCCGCTCCGGTGAAGCTAATTTTAGCTTTTAAAATATGGAGAAAAATAAACCTCCACTCGCAGTCGGGAAGAGAAAGCTTCTTACTGACTTTTTTGAGGGGTAATTGTCTCTCGCTATATATCTTTCTACTTTATATCTAACAGTTATCCACTCCATGTCGGGGCTTTTATATTCCTAGCATATATTGGAAACATTTGGCTTACGTTACTATTTTTTTCATAATTAACAGTCCTGGTTCTACAGGAGTGCTAGTGCTAGAGATCTCGATGAAGATGGATAACAGATTTTTAGTAATTATAAAGGGAGCGCTCGTTGTGCGCTTTCTAATATCCATTCAGAATTTGTATTTATTTGTATATGACTTGTTTTTCATGCTGCTAGGACCAAAGGCTGTATAAACACGGCAAAGTTTTGGGAATTACATACGCATTTATGCGGGATTCACTCTTGAAATAGCAATGATTTATTTTGATTGCCATAGTATTGTTTGTTTATGAATAAAGCAGCCTTTTTCACTGAAATGGTTGAATAGTCTGCTGACTCACTCACTCATGACAGTGCTTTGCCGCCACCTACTGGACGTAACTATTTAAAAATCGTATGTGCTGAAATAGTTGAAAAATCCCAACCAACACACAGGCTGACAGCCTGTTTTGCCACAATTTATAATAAACAAGTTTCATGCATTTAATCAAGTCTTTTGGAACAAACATTATCACAGTGTCACATCAATCATCCAGTTGTTTTTAGGGTAAATACTACATTGGTAAATAAAGCTAGAATCATTCTGTTGGATGTACACTATTCAAAAATTCAAGAGTCTCTTCTGTTCACCAAGCCTGCATTGATTTGATCCAAAATACAGTAAAAACAGTAATATTATGAAATATTATTACAATGTAAAATAATAATACAATAAAATATAATTTATTTCTGTGATCAAAGCTGAATTTTCACCATCGTTACTCCAAGTGTTCATCACATGATCCTTCAGAAATCCTAATATGATGATTTGATGCTCAACAAACATTTATGATTAATATCAATGTTGAAAACCGTTATTTACAGTATTTAAAAAATAAATAATTTGATGAATAGAAAGTTTATCTGAAATATAAACTTTTGTAGTATTATACACTACCATTCAAAAGCTTGCGGTTAGAATTTATAAAAAAATGTTGGGAAAGAAATTAATACTTTTATTCAGTACGGTTGCATTTAATTGATCAAAAGTGACAGTAAAGACATGTATAATGTAACAGAAGATTCTGTTTCAAATAAATGCTGTTCTTTTGAACTTTCTATTCATCAAAAAATCCTGAAAATAAAATGTATGACGGTTTTGGCTTGCTCAGTTGGGAATATTTTGGGGATATTTAATTTTATTCTAGCCCTGGTATATTTGCCATAGCTGCCCTTTTGGGTCTGCTGCTTTGTCACCCTCTAAATCCATATTACTCAAGTAAGTAATTTAAAAGAAGAGATATATATATATATGTATTGAATGAATTCAAGCGTTTTTAATAAATAGTATATATTTATGCATATTATGATCAAATATATTGTATATTTTGTATAAAGTGTATATTGCGAGACTAACCAACCCCCCGCCCAAAAAAACTTGGGGACCCCCATAAGACTTGACTCAATTCGAGCACTGGTCTGCTGGCAAAAAGAGAACGTAATAAAATGTGATTCAACACTGCTGGGCTTTTCGGAAATATATCGAGAACTGAAGGATTTTAAATGTTGTAAAGGCGATGCGGAGGTGGCGTTTTAATCACTCAACAGAAGAGTAAGGTATTTTATTCAGCGTGAGGGAGCGCAATAATGACAGAATTTTAGCAGATTTTTTTGCCGTAAAGCAATTCGTTACATCGCGAGACCTGATATCAAGCGATACTTCCAGACGCTGTGGCCGGCGGCCCGCCGGCTCAAAGTTGCAAGGGTGGTTTTTCGGCTCACAGGCGCTTGGGGGGTGCGAGACGACCACCATTCAACCCGAAAAAAGTCATATAACTATTCCAATTACTCCGAAGATGTTCGGTTAAGGTAAAAAAGTTA